>NW_027412596.1:2638310-2951896 GCF_025532065.1 Leptinotarsa decemlineata | reverse complement strand
TATTAAAAAAAATGGTTCCTCAATATTAATTACAGGTAATTGTTAATTAACAAATCCGTTTTATGCAGTACAAAAAAACCCAAACTTTTTTTTTTATTAATGGAATTGGAATTTTCAGAATCGCATGACGCCTCGTTCATATTTTCGGGGGCGGAAAAAAACTTTGATCTGAAGGGCACTTGTGAACTAAACTGACAAGGGGTTACGTCAGCACCAGGTATTATATCTTCTCCAGGTCGATACTCCCTGCATAATTGGGATATATGTCTGTTAAATCTGTTTTTCTGTTAACCAGCTGTCTGTCGCCCCTACGAACGACAACTCTCAGAAGTCGAAACTGTGCGAGCTGAAGACTAACGTGGCCTTACCCTTTAACGTGTGATTCCTAACACGGGTTGGGCGATAGCAAGTGAAAATCGAGCGTTCAGCAAATAATATTGTTACGTTTTTCCCGTGGGTTTCCCAATACTTGACTACACTGTACAATTGAACTCAACGTGTTTTGTGTTTTTTGCAAAACACAAGCACTACAGGAAAATTATATTCATTTGGAAAAACGTTATCAGGAAGTTTATTCCACATAAACGCAGTTCTATAATGAAAGAGTTCTTAAACAGTGAAGTTCGAGGTATATACTGAGTTGAACCTCAAAACGATGAGCAGCCACAGTCTGTTGCGTATTTGTGATATGCAACGCTCTTGGGGAATCAAATATGCTAATACAACGAAACACTTCAACTGAAACTTCGAACTAATATTCAAATGTCTTTCGCACACTTCGTACCGCACTGTCACTATACTTCCCTGATATGCGCGTGGGTAGTGGTTATACATGGTAATCGAAGACTCTCGAAGTCAATAGGAAATTCGCTAGAAGTATATCGAAGCGACGCAGCATCTAACTAGAACAATCGAGAAGCGCATCAGGGGATGATTAACAATAATATGAACGACTGCTCGAAGTCTCTTTGAAAACAATATCGAATTGAAAGTTACAATTGTTTCAAGCTCAACCAATGATGTTGACAGTATGAATGCTAGAAACTGACTGACTGAATGAAAGAAATGAACAGACAAATTCTGCAGAGACAGGAGGTAGTGCTGAGTTCGCTTCTTATCTGGTGGTGGCATGATGTGACTAATGTTGAAAAAGGCAGGAGTAGCCTACCGTGAGGAAGGTCTACCCCCTTTTCGCCTCCTTTGAGATAAACATTCAAAAGCACCCGATGAAAGTGTCGTTTTATATCACTATAAAGTTTATGTTTGTAACGTTAAGAATGACAATGTGCCATAAGAAGGGTCAATCCCCTTTTCACCCCATTGCAGCAGCAGCTTTCTAGGGCTAGACGTTAATAATTTATAACGATATTCTTTCAATATGGACAAGAATGAATAATAAAAGCTCGGCTCGAGTTTGCTCGAAGCTCGAGCCGAAGCTTGAAATAAACTTGAAAATAAAATATAAAATAATAAGTAAACGGTTTTATTGAAAACAAAATGATGTACCTAGATAATGTACTCTAAAACAGGTAGCAGTCATCACACCACTCTCCTCAGAAATCTACGGTATTGATCAGATACAAAATAATGAAATGGTTGGGCGTAGTATTCACATATTTTACTCATATTACACTACGCATAACTATTTCATAAATTTTTTTATCTGATCAATACCGTAGATTGCTGAGGAGAATGGTGTATAGTGTATCTTTTTTTTCAATAAAACCGTTTAACATAAAAGATCTTTTTATTTATTTCATTTCTATTTATCTGCAATAGTTTTTGAAATATTCGCAATGAACAACACTTCTTTTTTTTACCTAAATTGTTCAACTGGACTCAATCGTTAAGTACATACATCGCAAAAATTATTGGACGCCCCTCGTAAAATGTAAAACAAAATATTTATCATGTGGTTTTTTGTACATTTCATATTTACTTCTTTCACCTATGCTAGGCATGCAAAAATGTTTACAAAAACAATTTCCTCTAATTTTAGATACAAATGTTTGGAAAGTGGTTCATATCGATTTAGCGTGTTTAAGTGATTGTTGACTTCTTTTTTTGCAATTATGCCTGGCAATAAAATTTCAGTGTTCCATAGAGCAAAAATACTGGCTTTGCATGATGAGGGTCTGCCGAATCATCAAATCGCGCATATACTAAGGATTCCCCGCGCTTCAGTCATCCGAATAGTGCATTTGTACCAGGAAACTAAAAGCGTTAACTGGAGACGTGGAACTGGGAGTCCTAGGGTAACTAATGCAAGAGAAGATCGGTATCTAGCAGGATATGTACGTCGGAATCGAACAGAGTTGCCAACCGTAGCGGAATTTACTTGACGGTAGCGGCGTAGCGGATTTGAACATAAAGTAGCGGAATTTTCTACAAATAATTAATATTGAAAAAAATATGGAAGAAGAAAAGGCAGTAGACAGCATTCGAAGCTCGAGCGAAAGAGCTACCGCAGTTGAAATTGCTAAGGAATATTTGGTCGAGAGAACAGCTTTCAAAAATCAAATTTAGAAAATTAGATACCATCTACTGAGTTGCGCGGTTGAAAATTAGCATGTTCCTGATTCCTGACATTAGTTACAGTTCGGTTTTTTTGGTATCTGAACGGTACACAAACCACAAAGCAGTGTAGCGGAATTTTGGTTCATGTGTAGCGACTTTATAGTTCATCCAGTTGGCAACACTGGAATCGATCCCTAACAGTCTCAGTAGTCCGAAGTAATTTAAGAAGAACGTTTGGTCGACTAATTTCCAGTACCACAATACGGCGGAGACTTGCTAGAGCCAATTTGCAATCCAGGAGACCATTAAGAATACCCAGGCTACTTCCCAGACACATAGCCGCTCGTCTACAGAGAGCACAGGAACACAATGGCGAAATGTTATTTTTTCGGACTAAACCAGATTTGTTTTAGTTAGTGATAGTCGGCGACACAGAGTTTGTAGAGGGCCAGGACGACAAGAAAGGCAATTTTTTGCTAGAGAAGTCGTTCCATACCAAGGAGGATCAGTAATGTTTTGGGGAGGCATAATGCATGGTCGTCGTACGCAGCTTATTCCCGTTCCAGATACTATGACAGGGGATAGATATGTTCGAAACATTAGTGAACCCTTCATCAGTTCGGACTTCCTTTGTCTAATATAATATAAATTGATTTGAAATCCCTGAAAGAATCTGTGAAAAATTAAAAAGATTAACCGAAAAAATAAGAATTTTAATAAACAAAAAACTGAAATTACAAAGAAATAACATACAAACAACAAGCAAAAAAATAAAAAATTTAAATATAAATACAAGCTGAAAATTAAAAAAGTAAAAATATTATTAACAAAAAATGAAAATTAAAAATTTAAAGATTCCAAACTAAGTTACGTCACGACGTTTCGATTGTTAGTATCCACGATCGTCTTTGGGTGATAACTGGACTTAATCTCGAAATCCATCTTGAATTTAGTCAGGTTGGAGCCTGGCTCCCTTACCCTTTGAACTGATGTTTGCCAGAAGGACAAACGACTGGACTTAATCCTTCGAAATCTGACTATTTATAGGTCATTCGAGTGCTTTCACCATCCCCTCTTCTTTCTCTCCGCTTCATTGGTTTTAGCGGAAGATGACCATTTGGCGGGAGTTGTTCGCGTTTTAAAATTTCATTTCTTAAAAAAAAAATCAATTCGTCTGAAAGTTTGATCTGAGAAAAAAATACATTATAGTGAAAATAAGTCTTTTAATAGAATTCAAAGAAATCAGAAACTGAATAAAAACTAGTACTCATGTCTAATGTAATCAGGATCGAATGTAAGACGGTGATGCTCATACTTCAAATAAGCCTCTAAAAGATGGAAAAACACCACACAAAAGACAATTGATGTAGTAATCGTGTTCAGTGAACTTTGACCTTTTCAATCCCGTCATAACCTTACGAGAAAACCCACAAATGTTTGACAAAAGAAGTGCAATCATCAGCTGACTGTAATCCGACAGGACACCATAGAAATGTTTATCCTTCAGCATATTAACGGATACAAAATCCATCCAATTACATGAGCGCACGTGAAAACAAGGCATTTTTTCAACGACATCCACGATACGATTAGGAGTTATCAAGTTTTAAACCGTAAAGTGTACGGAATATTCAGTGTATATACTTAACTTTCGAAACTTCAGAATAATGTGATATCTCTGCCAACTACATAATTAGTACACAAAAACTAACAGAAAAAAAAGATTGGGCATTTCAAAATATCTAATACATTTTAAGTGAATTAAAAAGCAGAATGACGTGTTCAAGTAACACATTATTATCAAACTAACTGATTCGGCGGACTTCGTTCCGATTTTCGATTTAAGGTAAGTACAGACCGGCTAACAAAATGTTGGCAACATATTCGTTGCACACAGTAACTTGTATCCGGATACATGTGTTCAAAAGTTGTGTGTGTCTAAACCAAAACCACTTGCCAGTCCAAACTAAACTCAGTTTTGAAGTAACAATCAACACTACTGGTGCTAGTGCTACTTTCATCATTAAAGCTACCCATGCCCAAAAAAGAAAATAAAGAAGAGGAATGTCAGATTTACTTTCGAACGATGGTAGGTCGTTTCGCAACTTTAATGTCCCACAATGCGGGAGCAGCTTTAAACTTTTAAATTCGCTCCATATCATGTTTGCTGCTAAATAGAATAAAAAGGAAATGCATTTCAAATTTTTTCGAATAATGAATATATCCACAAATAACGTACCTGCTGGATGAATATTGTGATGAAAAAGCTCACTAGCGACACCACTTGTTGACCACTGAGCGTTGTTTTCCATATGAAATGGAAAACATAGACACACGCAACAAGCGACAAATTTCTTCCATGTTATGCCGCCCGATGTTGAAGGGTATTCATCAACTAGTTGTTAGTTGACGGGATACATGTTGACAACACCAATATGTTGGCAATGTTTTGTTGGCCGATCTGTCCTTACCATTAGAATTAATGAATGTCGTGTTAAGCTAAAAGCCGAGTTATAATAACTTTTGTGTTTGTGAAGTTCATAAAGCTAGTGTTGTCAGGTAATTTCCATGTTCAGCAGTAGATTGATAGAAAAAAGTAGAAAATATATTCAATAGATTCCCAGGCCTAAGAAAAAAAACACGTTTTTTTTCAAAATTGGCTTTATTCATCAAGGCAATCTCCATCAAGAGCCACACAATCAATCCAGCGCCGCCCTAACATTTCAATACCACTTTTGTAAAACGATTTATCTTTTGCCTCAACGAACGATATTCTTACAGGTGAGCAATTTTTGAGGTCTGTGAACAGCCAGTAGTCACATTGTGCATTTTAGTAATGAAGCAGCACTTTCTTTTTCTTCAAATGGGGTCGTTTTTCCACAATTTGGGCCTTCAAACGCTCTAATAACGCTATATAATATTCACTGTTGATGGTATTTCCCTTGTCAACATAGTCGATGAAAATTACACCACGCACATTCCAAAATACCTAGTCCATAACATTTTCAGCTGATTGTTGTTCTTTCGTGCACTTTGGACGAGGTTCACCAGTTGCTCTCCACTCAGATGACGTTCGTTTTGATTCCGGAGTGAAATGATGAATCTATGTTTCATCCATTGTTACATATCGACGCAAAAATTCCGTTTTTTTTTGTTTTAACATGGACAAACACTGCTCAGAATCATCAAGACGTTCTTGTTTTTATCAACAGTGAGCTCGCGCGACACCCACTTTGAACAGAGCTTTCTTATAGCCAAATTATCTTGCAATATGAAGCCAACACGTTGTTTTGATATCTTTACATTGTCAGCTTACTCACGCAACTTCACTTTTAAATCATTCAAAACCATTTTGTGTATTTTTTTCAAAATGTATTCTGGTGTTACTGCCTCATTTAGTCTTTACTGACCAATTAGGAATTAAACGGATAAATATTTGGGTAAGCAGCAATTGAGAAAGTGTACTCTTTTAACAATATATTCCAATCATTTCGAAAATGTATACTGTCATCCTCAGGGAAAAATACAATAATAGAACATTAGACTAATTGATATTGTACAGTTGAAAATTATGTACTTACATTGTCATTGAGGTTGGACTCAGTGATGTTTAAAATAATTTTTGTTATTATTTGATTTTAATGTTGAACTTAGATTTGAGAAATGGGAAAACATTGAAATTAGTTTGGATAGTGATTCAAGAATGATTATAGTTACACATCAAACAATTAAACATATAAACGTCAAATTTGGTAAAATTATTGTGAATCTAATGAATAAATTCCTTTTTTTTTATCCTAAAATTCTGATTTTGTACCAGGTCGGTACATGTGATCACAAAATAAATTATAATACTAATTTTGAATGAAAATGAAAAGAAGAAATAAATGACATGACAGTTCAGAAAACAATTACATTGTTGGATTCACTATTGCCAAACTTTCATCCTATACAGGAATGCCAATTTGATTTTGATTATTTTATGTACTATACCTACTCTAATAAAGATGAATTTTTGAAATTATGAATTTTTTTTCAATTTGTATAAAAAAGAGTAAATTTCACTTAGGTGATTTAGATCAGTTTCTATATTTAAGCAATGACTGGATTGTGATATGACAGACATTTAAAAAAAAGTCTCTTTGTAAGGTTAGATTCTTTTGATAAAATTTTTACATTATTATAGTTCATATTATGCCCTGTTTGATTAACATGTTCGCCTAAGGCACATCTATGTGGGGCTAATCTGCTATCGCTTTTATGGGAGGTAATACGGTCTTTCAAATTTCTGGAAGTTTGACCAATGTATATGCTGTCACAATTTTGACAAGGGATAGAATATATAACATTTAATTGATGGGTAAGAGGTGTTTTATCTTTTATTTTGGTAAAGATAGAATTAATGGATAGAGCGGTTTTATAGGCAATTTTAAAGTTATTATTATTATTAAATTTGTTAAAAATTCTCACCAGTTTAGGTGTTACCTCTTTCATACAGGGTGTTCCTAAACATCGTGCACATACGAAAGGGGGTAGTTCTTTGGTTTATTTCATAACTAAAAGTTCATATAAACATAGGTCCGCAAACGCTTCGTTACTGATGTACAGGGTGTTGAAATTACAAGATTTTTCTTGTTATTTCTTTGGAGCTCCTGCAGATATTGAGATATTGAGCTCAAATTTGGAATCTAGATTGCGTTATAGGGCATACATTAGTGGGTTTTGTCAGATGGTTGTTGATTCTACAAGGTGATATTTTTTCAGGAGTCATGTTCCATTTTCTCCCCCTGAACTTTTTTACTGTGCGCCGCTGGTAGATTCTAAAATACAAAATGAATTTTCCGTTTTATTTGGAAACTTTTTTTGTTTACAAACTATTTTCGTTTCTGCGACCGTTATCGAGAAAAAAATTAAAGATTTTTTGTAGAAATGATTTATTTTACAATACAAAAACCTAAATAATAACAATTAAACAGCATTATAACAAATGTTGAAAGTGACCCCCTCCAACCCTTATACATGCGTCCGCTCTTCTTCTCATTGATGCCCGTACTCTTGCGAAGACTCGCGGAGTATTTCTTACAGTTTCAAATGCATTTATTATCCGATTTCGTAAGTCATCTACGTTATTCACTGGTGTTGTATACACTAGAGATTTGAGATATCCCCATAGGAAAAAAATTTAGACTATTTAAATCAGGCGACCTAGGGGGCCATGATTGAGGTCCACCCCGTCCTATCCACTTATTCTCATACACTCCGTTTAAATACATCCTAGCCAAAATAGAAAAATGTGCTGGGGCGCCATCGTGCATAAACCAAATTTGATTTCTCAACAAAAGAGGCACGTTTTCGAGTAACAAAGGCAATACGTGTTGCAAAAAATGTCTGTAGAAGCGACCATTAAGTCGACCAGGCAAAAAGAAAGGACCAATCAAATGATCCCGTAGTATACCAGCCCATACATTTAATGAAAACTGCTCTTGAAAATGTGCTTCTACAATTCCATGTAGATTTCCTTGTGCCCATATGTGGTTGTTATGAAAATTAATAATAGAATTCCTTGAAAAATTGGCTTCGTCAGTAAAAAGGATTTTACAGTCAAAATCGGGGTCATCTGCTAGTCTATTAAGATACCACTGGCAGAAATTGATCCTTAAAGGGAAATCTCGAGGAAGAAGCGCCAGCACTATTTGAATATGGTAAGGGTAGAGGTAGAGAGGTAGAGGGTAGAGAGGTAGAGGGTAGGTAGAGACTCGCGCAATATTCTCCAAATAACCTGATAAGTAATATTTAAATGTTTACCGATTATTCTGGTGCTAGTACTGGGATGTTCTTCTATTTCATTTAGAACAGCTTCTTCGATCTGTGGAGTTCTAACAGTACGTGGTCTACCTCCGTCACATACCTTTTTATTAACACATCCAGTTTCTACAAGACGCCTATGAATATTCGAGAATGTTCTTTGATCAGGTATTACTCTATTGGGATAGCGCTCCATGTACAAACGTCTGGCTTCTCGTGCATTTCCATTCGCAAGACCATAGATAAAATGCATCTCAGCCATTTCAGAATTGGTAAAAATTGACATTGTTTGAGATTGTAACGAGTAATTAAAACAATTAATTTTATACCGTACAGAGTCAAACTAAAACCTTAAATAGTTAAAACGCAAATCCGAAAAAAACTCCTAAAGAAAACAAAACATTTATTTTGTATCGTAGAATCTACCAGCGGCGCACTGCAAAGAAGTTCAATAGGAACTGCAGGAATCGCCTTTATTACTCGAACACTTGCCTCTTTTGTTGAGAAATTTGATTTATGCACGACAGCACTCCAGCATATTTTTCTATTTTGTCTCGGAAGTGTTTACATGAAGTGTATGAGAACAACTGAATAGAGGTTTTTGTATTGTAAAATAAATCATTTCTACAAAAAATCTTTAATTTTTTTCTCGATAACGGTAGCAGAAACGAAAAGAGTTTCTAAACAAAAAAAGTTTCCAAATGAAACGGAAAATTCATTTTGTATTTTAGAATATACCAGCGGCGCACAGTAAAAAAGTTCAGGGGGAGAAAATGGAACATGACTCCTGAAAAAATATCACCTTGTAGAATCAACAACCATCTGACAAAACCCACTGATGATGAGTCAAAAGCCCGAAACACGTGTCTATGGTTTGCCACTTCCTTGAGTGCTATGTCCGATTAAAAAACTCCTTTATATATATATATATATATATATATATATATATATATATATATATATATATATATATATATATAATCGATCGCTTCAAAAACACTTCACTAACTAACTAATGTCGTCATTTAAATCAATAATGAATTTATTTCCACCATTAAAATGGAAGTGTACAATCTCCATATAGTCTTTTTCAACTAAAATTACTTTTTTAATCCTTTTCTACCAGTCTTCTTCGGTATTATTAGATACTTCTTTAACTAGCTCTATTACCTTCTTATAATATTTTGTAAAATTAATTTTACGCCTGATGCTTTCTTTCAATTTTCCCCAAATCAACTCGATGGGAAACACAATGATATGGAAAACACAAAAATATGGAGGAAGCCTCAGTATGGTATGTCCATACTTTTCAGCAATACTTATTATTGGAATCACTACACAAGAGAAAGTCTGCGTTGTTGTCACACTCGTTATTACCAGCAGTACTTGTCCAAGAACGCCACAATTTAAACAGAAATAACAAAAATTAATCACCAATATCGAATTTCAACACACAAATCGCGATCACTTTCTGAACTAAACATTGACAACACGACGGCTCGTATTCTATTCGTCACCGTAACATGACTCCAAATTTAATTTTATGACTCTTTAGCCAATCATAAAACTCGGTTAGTAAAAATTATCCAATACGAACCGCCAATTCTTCAGTCCGCGTGACTAATTTGTTGCGGCATAATTCCTTTGTATTGGTTTTTTTGGCTTTTGACTTCTCCGACACCTTTAAGATTACTATATCAGTTACTTCGACTATACAATAACTTACAAAATTAAGAGTAGAATATCATGAAATTTCAACAGCTTTCTTTTGAAGGTTAGAACTAACTGAAAAAGCAGTGAATGCAATATAGCGCCATCTATGTAGTAGGCCCGAGACTTTTCAGCTTATGTAGTAAATAACACTGTGATGCTATTATAATTCGAAGTATTTCGTCCCTCTTTTTTTATTGTGGTGCTATAATGAACCCTGTCCAATCTTGTAGGCCTATTAACAAACTTGTATCAATTCATTTCCCTATCATTTATTGATAATATCAATAAATTTATTATTTTCATTGAAAAAATTCGCCTTTTTGGTCGTCAGAATTTGTGGGTCTTTTGTTTCATCTGCAGTATTACTTTGCTCTATAATAATATTCTTTGTGCCATTTGTTCTGTGAATATGTACGATGTATAATGTTTGTCATCAGCAATAATTCCCGAATTGTCTGTTTTGCTAATCTTTTTGGATAAATTTAATTAATTCGTATAAAGGTTGTAGAGTTGATTTGAAGAGAATTATTATTGTAGTACTCCGGAAACAATTCCATTCCAATCATTCAGACTGTTTATTATTTAGAAGACACTAATTTAAAGGGGTATAAATGACTGCCCTGAAACACTCCTGAAGGTCTTGGGGAAGGACCTTGTTACTAATTCCGGTGAGATTACTTTTTGTTTCATTTCTGTAATAAAATTCACCTCGGAATATTCAGGTATGATTGAATTTTCTGAACATTTCCATCAGAGCAAAGTGATATACATTTTCCTGAATTATACAGGGAGTAACTAAATAAGTGTAAAACATTTAAGGAGGTGTTTCGCCATCGAAAAAAAGATAGGATCTTTCATATAAAAAAAATTTCAATGGAGCATCCCTTGTTAAGATACAGCCCCTTAAAGGGGGTACATAAAATTTTTATAACAATTTTTTTCACAAGCACTGAAAAAGTTACAATGTTGGAATTAACCTGACGTTTTGTACTACCAAAAAGACACTTAGTCAGTAATTAATTTGGTTTACCCCATGGTTGAAAGGGGTGGAAAACGCAACCCCTAAAATTTATTTCCAATGTAACTTTTTGTCTTATTATTTGTTTACCATTCAAAAATTTTTTTCGATAGCCTGTTTCATTCTAAAAAAAAATGTCTCTTGGGTTTTTTGCCCAAAATAAACCAGTTCGCAGCAAAAAATTATTTTACGAACAACTACAGAGATACATCGTCATAAATGCGAAAATACGAAACTAATCTGGTCGCTATTAGCGATAGTGACAATTAAATTGGTATGACGCTGTCAGTTTGTGAATTTTCGAAATTGAATTAATACTAATTGTGTGTTGTTGTTCTGTTCTTAATTTGTTACTTTAATAATTCACTTGTTATTGAAATGGCATACACAAATGAGGAAACGGCTGATATGCATTACGTTTACGGTCTGTCGCAGGGGAATGGGTTAGAAGCTTCTAGAAGATTTGCTAAAAATGCTTCACATAGAATATTCGCTCGACTTCATCATCGATTACGAAAATATGGTTCATTCGACAAAAGAACGGAGGATTGTGGTCGCCATCAAGAAGAACGAACACCACAGCTTGAGGAAGCAGTACTTAATTCGATTGAAGAACAACCTTCTACCAGTACTAGAAAATTGCTTTCCAGCTAAATGTTGATCATATGACGGTATTTCGAATTTTAAAGGAACAACTATTATACTCTTACAATCTGCAACGAGTACAGGCACTGTTACCGCGAGACTTTCCGAACCGTTTTGAATTTTGCAATTGGATACTGGAAATGATTAGAAGAAATTGTGACTTTCTGAAGACGATAGAATTCACAGACGAATGTAGTTTTTCTCGGGACAAGATTATTAATTTTCATATGGGCTGATGAAAACCCTCACGCTATTGTCGAAACTAACCATCAAGAACAGTTTTCTCTCAACGTGTGGCTCGGAGTTATTCATATATTGCCAAATGTCACATTCTGTATATTTTCGAAAAATAACTTATGTTCAAAATACACAATCGTCTTTTTAGAGTTTTGTTTCGATAGTGTATACTAGCAAATTTTTTAAATAAACGTATAACGATTCGAAACAATTCAATTTTCATAAGTATTTTTTTGACTTGAAGAGAAAAATATTCTGCGCAGTATTGTTGAAGTTCGATGTAGATATTCCTTTTACCGAGACCGAAAGTCTCATTTTTTATCCTTGAGAAAGAAGGATTAGGATTGAACTTGAATACACTAATGAAAGTAATACATCTCTATTTGAGGAAGATAAGAAAAAAATCAAAATGTGTGAAATGAATCTTTAGAAGTAAATGGTTAATGAAATTAATTTCCCGGTTACTGGGGCAGGATGTCATAATTAAAAAATGTTTTGTACAAACCGCCATACCAAATTACTACTTAAATGAAGATCACGACAATAGTTCTGACTAAATAAAAGCAAATATGGAAGGAATGTAGAAAATGTGTTTTGGCTGAACTTTTGTTTTTTGAACACGCTGTTTATATGAAAATAGTCTGAAGAAATATTTGTTAAATAATTATTGGAATATACAGTTACCACACGTCCTGCCAAAAGCCAGAAAACTTTCATTTCGAAGATCGGTTCAAATTAGCGAAATATAAAAAGTATTCAATTCAATTATTTCTTAATCTGTATAATTTGAACGCTAAGAGGGAACAATTCAAAATCAGCAATGCGTTCAAAATTATAATCTTGGTGATTACTTAGTCACGCTAGGGGTAATATAAAATTATTTTTTGTTGGCTCAACTTGACAAGACATTGACGTTTTCATCATGTTTCAATTCGGGCTATTGTAAGGAGTGGGTAGAAATCCTACGTTGTGGGCTAATTACTCGACTGAATATCCGTAATTATTTATTAATGAAATTGAATGAAAAATACCTTAGATCTATACAAACCATTCTTTAGCTGATCCCATTCGGAAACGATAAGACCTAAAAGGTCGGTTAAATTGGACAAAAGTTTTCTATTTTGGGGAACTAGAATAATCTCTTTTCAGATCGAGAATATATGTGGTTGTTTTTGACATATTCGCCAAAAACTAAAATTGACAAATTTCGTTTTTTGGTCAAACCACCTCCATTTCGAATGATACAAAAAAGCCATAGGAACTTTCAATATTGTTTCATAGTTGTTATCATCTGGTATAAACCAATTTGCAATGCAACGTTTCATTCACTAGATTTCATCATCAACCTATCCCCATTATCATTATCCTTCATTAGCCTATTGCACAATTTTTGCACCTCGTTTGAATCGAATATTTGGATGAATATTTTTTTTAACCATATGTAGTGCCGATATAAAAAGTGGAATATTTTCTGATGAAGGGCGAATATTTCTTTTTTACGTACCTATTCAAAAATTAACTTACCCTAAAATGACTAATTCACCATATTTCACTTGTTGTTTTGGCTTTTCCGAATTGGCACTTTCCTGTTCTTCAAGAATTGGAGATTCGGTGCCATCCGATCTGAAACAAAAATAAACCTGATATCATCTGCTTCAAAAATGTATTATTAAAACTTAACCAAAATTCTGACTTTCATTTTAGCAGTAAGTTCCAAAAAGTGACAGATTCAATAATATTTGAACAAATACTCAACAACACCTCATTTCAAATCGTTTTTTACAAAAAAAATGGATTCATCATTATTTTTTCTAAACTTGCCTCCAAACTTAAATACAGATACAAAGATGTAGATATTCAATTGAACCTCTAGCAAAAATGAATGAAAAACTCCCTGCTTTGTATGAAATTTTCTCTTTAGAGTGTTATTCAATTAAAATGTTTTACCAACTGAGATCATTATGTGTGGGTTTGTGTTTCTCCGTTAACCAGCTGTTGCACCCTTGCTGTTGGATTCAAAATGTATGTTTTTATTATTCCCTCTGTATATAGATTTTTTATTTATTTTATGTGATGTCTGATAATATTTTTAGTTAAATCAAGTTTGTTAGTAGAAAGAAGATGTTGATGACAGTTGTCAAATAAATAGAATTTAAATACGTCAGTAAGACTTTATTTGATAATAAAATTATATCCATCCCATATTTAAAATAGTGGCGACCGTGACAGGACTAAATTATTGACGATGGATATTATGCAGAAAGAAAGAGAGCAGCTGCGAAGACATTTTCGCAATACTAGCAGTGACCTAGATGTAGCCTTGAGTACTAAGCAAACTAGTAAGGCACAAATACTATCACTCTTGAGACAATTGGAAGACAAGAGTGATAGGATATTCACTATTGATGAGAACTTCAAGGAGCAGTTATTTTCCGGAAAGTTTAACGATGCCGAAGTTCAACAAGAGTTCGACGAAATGGAGTTTTATAGAGCTGAAGTAATCAAATATAAATCTGAATGCGAAATCCGATTGGCAGATAACCAAATGCGAGCAGATTGTGGAACCAGTTCACAAATTTCTTACGGTGAAAAAATCAATCGAAAATTCAGATTGCCAAAGTTAGAACTGATCAAATTCGACGGAAATGTGAAAAGCTGGATCGGGTTCTGGGGACAGTTTAAAAAGATAGACCAGGATGAAGACATCGATTTAGAAGACAAGTTTCAGTATTTGGTGCAGGCAATGGAACAAGGATCACCAGCACGGGAACTTGTGGAAAGTTTTCCTCCATCCGGCGCAAACTACAAAAAAGCACTTGACCAGTTGAAAGTACGGTTCGCTAGAGACGAATTTCTGATTGAGGTTTATGTGAGAGAGTTGCTGAACCTAGTTCTTCACCAGGTAAACAAAAATAAGTCAGGTATGTCATTATCATCTTTATACGATAGATTGGAGACTCAATTACGAGCGTTGGAGTCATTAGGTGTGACAACTGAAAAGTATGCTGCAATGCTTTTCCCATTGGTTGAATCCGCACTTCCGAGTGAGTTACTCAAGATTTGGGAAAGACATCGTAGTTCGAAGGTGAAAATACATACTAAAAATGAAAAAGATAATTTTGCTTCTGATAACTATCTCACAATGTTGTTAGATTTCTTGAGAACCGAGGTGGAATCAGAAGAAAGAATAAATTTGGCAAAAACAAGTTTTGGAATTGAAAAGGAGCAGCCGAAACATAATAGTAAGGGAAAACGTTTACTGCAAGGTGAGCCTGAACTCTATTCTGCTGCAGCATTGTATACAGTTAATACAAAAGATTCCTTCAAAGGTAAGAAACCTAACTGTATATTTTGTAATAATAGTACCCATGCAAGTCAAGATTGTTTTGCTGCACAAAAACTTTCTTTGGAAGAGAGAAAAGCAAAAGTTGTGGAAAAGAAAGGTTGCTTTTCTTGTTTGAGAACCAATCATATCAGCAAAAATTGCAAAGCGTTTATAAGATGTTTAATGTGCGCACGGAAACATTTTCCAATAATGTGTTGTGATTTAGATTCGAAGAAGGTTCAACCAGATGAAAATTCCGAACAAAAATTGGAAAATGTTTTGACAAGTAATTTTTCAACTGACACACTCTTACAAACTGTCATTGTCAAAGTGACAAATAATCATAAACATAAACTTGTCAGGGCTTTGCTGGATTCCGGTTCTCAAAGATCATATGTTTCATCGAAATGTGCAAAAGATTTGAATTTTAAGCCATCAGGAAAGGAAAATATTATACAAGGTGTTTTTGGTGGTTTTCAGTCATCTCCTAATCTCCATAATATATACGATATCGCAATAAGTAATATTAAAGATGAGTTCTCTTGCAAATTATCAGTATTGGAACAGAAAAAGATATGTAATTATATACCTAGATTGCAAGATTTAGCTGTTATAGGCTATTTGAAGAATAAAAACATTATTTTAAGTGATATTGGTATAAATAATCCTCCACAAGAAATTGAATTGTTGCTAGGGGCAGATATTTTTGGAAATTTAATAACAGGGCATATTGAAACTTTGAATAATGGACTTGTTGCCATAGAAACGTATCTTGGATGGACTATAATGGGACAACAAGTCCATAACACAAGTAACAATCCTATTTTTTCCGGTTTTACTGATTTTTCTATTGCTGACTTGTGGGAATTAGATGTTTTGGGTATAAAAGAGCCCGCAAATACCACACCAAAAGAAATTATTGATTTTAAAACGGAAAAGTATTTTAAAGAAACGGTTTTGCAGACAGATGATGGTAGATATCAAGTAAATCTTCCTTGGAAAGAAGGTCATCCAAAACTTTCTAACAATAAAGAAATAGCTGAAGCAAGATTATTGTCTTCAACAAAAAAGTTAATCAGATTAGGAAAATTTGAAGACTATAGTAAGGTTTTTGCAGAATGGGAATCATTAGGTATTATAGAAGAAGTTAGGGGAGATTCAATTAATATGCCAAGTCACTATTTACCTCATCGTGCCGTTATTAAAGAAAATAGTATTACTACTAAAATTAGGCCAGTATTCGACGCATCAACAAAGGATAATAACGGAAATTCACTAAATACGTGTTTAGAAAAAGGTCCTAATCTGTTAGAATTGATCCCTTCATTGTTGATAAAATTCAGAATAGGACTAATAGGAGTTACATCTGATATAGAAAAAGCATTTTTGCAAATTGGTGTTAATCCCAATGAAAGGGACAATTTGAGGTTTCTTTGGTGGGTAGATGAATCAAAAACCGAAAAGAAAATCTTTAGGCACTGTCGAGTGGTTTTTGGTTTGCGGCCTAGCCCTTTCTTGTTAGGTGCAACTATCAGTCATCATTTAGATAGGGCACCAATTCATTTGAAAAACACTGCTGATAAATTGAAAACATCGTTTTACGTTGACAACTGTGTCACCAGTGTCAATAATATTGAAGAATTGGACACTTTTATTAGTCAATCAGAAGAGTTAATGTCGATTGGAAAATTCAACCTCACACAATGGGTATATAATTCATCGGATAATTTTGCTGGCGATTTTTCCAATGAAAGAAACGTGTCTGTTTTAGGTATTTCATGGGATTCCAAAAGAGATATTCTACATTGTGATTTATCCAGTCTCATTAATTTGAATATTACACCTAAAACGAAACGAGGTTTATTGTCAATAGCTCAAAAGATCTTTGATCCCATTGGTTTCACATGTCCAGTAACGTTGATTCCGAAACTGTTATTACAGTTAACATGGACACTAAAAATTGGTTGGGATGAAGAATTACCTAGTGACATAATCGATAAATTTGAAGAGTGGATGAAACAA
The DNA here is from genome assembly GCF_025532065.1 of Leptinotarsa decemlineata. Lineage (NCBI taxonomy): Eukaryota > Metazoa > Arthropoda > Insecta > Coleoptera > Chrysomelidae > Leptinotarsa > Leptinotarsa decemlineata. Next base: position 2,934,614 of record NW_027412596.1, on the reverse strand, counting down.
TTACATTTCCTTAATGTATGTAAAATCCCTAGATCGCTTAATAATTTAAATCATTTCATTCAGGAAAATGTTTCTATTCATGTATTTTGCGATGCCAGCAAAGCGGCATATGCATCTTGTGTATTTTTAAGAACAGAAACAGATAAGGAAGTCGTTCTACAACTCATTCAGGCTAAATCTAGAATAGCACCAAAAAACACCACAATACCAAGACTTGAGTTATTAAGTACAGTCATTGGAGTAAGATTATGTCAATCCATTAAGAGAGTGGAAGAGATGAAACACTTGAAAACATTTTATTGGAGTGATTCCATGGTAGCCCTAACATGGATAAAAACCAAAGGGTCCTGGAATACATTTGTGGGGAATCGCGTGAAAGAAATAAATTCGTGCAGTAGTATTGATGATTGGTATCATGTACCAGGGGACCTAAATCCGGCAGATATTGCATCACGAGGATGCACTGCGAATATACTGATTAAATTAAAGTGGTGGGAAGGTCCTCAGTGGTTAAAACAGAGTCCAGAAAATTGGCCCCATACAGAAATAATTTGTTCAACGGAGGATATAAATATTGAACAGAGAAAAACGACTTCTGTTAACTTCGCACAAAATGAAGATTTTTCCAGACATTTCGGATACTTCTCCAAATATACGAAAATTGTGAGAATGATGGGTTATATTTTGAGATTTTATAATAACTGTTCAAAGAAAAATCAAATAAGAACCGGTGAATTAACTTTCGATGAAAAGGAAATGGCAGAACTTCGTATTTTAAAACTTATACAGAGAGAAAGTTTTGGTTTGGATAAAAAGTCGATTGGAAATCTTCATTTGATGATAGACAAAAACAATATTATACGTGTACAAACTAAACTTATACTAGGTGATGATAGTAATGATTTCAAGTATCCTGTTGTTTTACCATATAAACATGATATTGTTAGAAAATTGATCGAGGAACAACATAAAATACATCTTCACGCAGGGACTCAAACACTTCTTGGAATACTTCGTGAAAGATTTTGGATACTGAAAGGAAGAAAATTTGTTAAAGAAGTGATAGAAAAATGTGTTCAGTGCAAACGATTCAGAAGTAAATGCATAAATACGCCTTTTGCTCCACTACCGAAAGATAGGATAAACAATGTGTCCGCTTTTGAGATAACGGGAGTAGATTTAGCTGGACCATTGTACTTGAAAGGGGGAGACAAGTCCTGGATCGTACTGTTTACCTGTGCAGTATATCGAGCAGTGCATCTGGAACTGGTGAAATCTCTATCAACAGACGCATTTTTATCATCACTGAGGCGATTTATAGCGAGAAGAGGAAGAGTTTCAGTTATATATTCTGACAACGGAACAAATTTTATTGGAGCAAAAAACTACTTGAAGAAGATAGACTGGAATGAAGTTATGGACTACTCTACAGTTAGAAAAATCAAATGGCATCAGAATCCTCCAACAGCCGCTTGGTGGGGCGGTTGGTGGGAACGCATGGTCAGAGTAATTAAGGAATTACTTCGTAGAAACTTAGGGAAAGCAACTTTAACTTATGAAGAATTGATGACGACTTTATGCGATTGTGAAGCCATAATTAATGCAAGGCCTTTAACTTATATTTCGGAAGAAGATAATTTAAAACCGCTCAGCCCTTCTATGTTTATTTCGGATATATCTACCAGTGAAACTCCAGATTTCGATATCATAGACAGACATCATTTAGTGAAACGACATAGATACCTGCAAAAGATAAGAGATGGACTCCGAAGCCGATTCAGAAAGGAATATCTAGCGGAACTCGTACATACTGGTAAAAGGAAAATAGGTAGTTTAAAAATTGGAGATGTTGTTCTTGTCAGCAGCGACAATGTAAAGCGAATAAACTGGCCTATAGGAAAAGTATTGGAAATTTATCCTGGAAAAGATGACGTACCCAGGGTAGCGAAAATAAAAGTGAACAGTGGGGAACTTATTCGACCGTTTCAGCGTTTACATCCTTTAGAAGTGACGACGGAAGAGGACAGTAACAATTTTCTTCAAATTGAAAAGAAAATGAATGCAGTCAAAGGTGAAACTGATGAGGACTACATAACAGAAGAGCAAGGCATCAAAAAGAAAACTAAAGAGATAGTCACAAGAAGGGGGCGAAAAGTCAGAGCTCCGCATCGTTATGGTTTCGAGTGAAATTTATAATGTAATTTTGAAATTTCTCTTTTGTTTTTTATTTCAATTTCAAAATGGGGGAGAATGTTGGATTCAAAATGTATGTTTTTATTATTCCCTCTGTATATAGATTTTTTATTTATTTTATGTGATGTCTGATAATATTTTTAGTTAAATCAAGTTTGTTAGTAGAAAGAAGATGTTGATGACAGTTGTCAAATAAATAGAATTTAAATACGTCAGTAAGACTTTATTTGATAATAAAATTATATCCATCCCATATTTAAAACTTGCAAAACTTCAGAATTCGAAACTTGTATGTGGTAAGGATTAATGAGATTTTCCTTTTTAACGTGCGGCGATTTATAACACAAGAATGGTATGGGATATATAATTATGTGGAAGAGCAACCCAATTGAACATCACTTTATTATTAGAACAGAGTTGGTGTCTACACTTGTTGTTTGAAATATTATTGCAGTTTAGACAGCGAACCCCACTTTTAATGGAATCACCCTCATATCTATGTTGTATCTGACAACTTTGGAGAGTTGGTAGACATTCCAAAAATACTACAATTTCATCAATGGAATAAAAAATGAATTCACTGGGATTTATATATATTAAAAAGATTTCTCGAATCTGCAAAACTAATTGTTGGAGGAAGAGTTCATACGTGTTTTCTTATATGCAGTGTATATGTATGAATTCTATAACTCTTAAGGTGCGTATTCACCAAAAAAGCGAGAACGAGCGAACAAGAGTGAACGAGCATTCTGCATCAATAATCGTCTGGTGAGTACGGGCTAGCGAGCGAGCGAATGTATGCTAGTTCGCGTTCAGAAAAGATCGAGAAGGCGATACATCAAAGAAAATACTTGTTCGCGGTCGTTTAGTGTGAACAGCGACCTACACTATTTTTTTTCTGAAAAGTTTATTTCTCATTTATCTGACAATGAAGAAAAAAATTAATTCTGTGTTGTCTCTTGAACAGACGAAGATCTCGTTGAAAATGCGATGTTTAATATACCCGATTTCAAAGTTGATAAAACTGAATAATCGTGTCACTTATTATTTGTTTAGAACCCACACGCAAACATATAATTGGTAACAGCGATAGGACGTAATACTCAGAGCAGAGTTGGGTAGTATCCGAATACTTCTGCATTCGGATACAGTATCCGGATACTTTATATATGTATTCGAAAGCTGTATTCGGATATTTTTCAAATTTTGTATTCAGTATCCGTATCCGTGGCCAAATTTGTAAGTATTCGAATACCGAATACATTTTTCGATCTTCGGATACTTTTAAATTATTCGATGAATGAGAACCAGAGCGAACAGCCCCATTATATGCAGCCGTATCTTTTCGCATTTTGTCGAGCATATTCGAAAACGGTGAAATAAAATTTTAGTACTTTGCCACTTCAAAAAATGAGTTATTAGAGTGCCTCATATATAAAAAATGTGCAGTAGACCCCACTTGGAGCTTGTTTTCTTCGGTCGGTAGCCAAGCGGTTCGGCGTGGGTGCTTTGTTCACTCACTCGAATTGACTGCCGTGTTGGTCGGTGGTTCAAGCCCTAGTCTGAACGATCGATCTTCACTTGCTATCGTCCAACCCGTGTTAGGAATCACACGTTAAAAGGCAAGACCTTGTGCGAGCAAGAGCTCGCACAAGTTTCGACTTCTGAGGGTTGTCGTTCGTAGGGGTGCGACAGCTGGTTAACGAAAAACAGATTTTAAACAGATTTTTTAAACAGTTTACGGGGTTGGGACACCCAAACTCGAAGTTCAGCATCCTCGAAAACGAGGTGAGATAACATTTTATAGAAAAAAGTTGTTCATTTTGAGGAGATCCACCACATACTTAGTTTCTGTAATGTTGTCAGCAACTTCACTTAGCGCCCTAGGAGCTAAGTAATATGCATCGATATAGATAATTGTAAATATATCGAAAACGATCACCTCCAGCGTTGTTGAAGAAGTGTACCTTTTTTACTCGGAAAAGGTGTGACAGTTAGGTTTTTTCATGAAAAGTACCAAAGGTTTACTATCAAAAAAGTTAGGGCAATTTGAAATAAATGACAGCATACGCATTATGATTTCCCACGTCAAAAAAAAACTGGTTACCAAATTTCGTGCAAATGACTTATTTTTTGCAAAAATATATCATAAAAACGAACAAGAAAAATCAATTTCAACACCGAAACGAAGCATTTCCGGACAAAAGTTTATATAAACTTTTTTCTTGAAATTGTCTCAGGAATACATCACTTGAATATTTTAACGTACTTATTTTACCCCCTGTATAATTATTATTTAGAAGTTATATCAATAGATAGATTATTCTTATAAAAACAGTAAATACTCCTCAAAGGTGTAATGTATGTTCGATATAAAGTATTTCATAGAGAATTTACACATTACTTTCGTTATTATTTAATAATTCTGCTCTCCAAAAAGTTCAACAGTTACTCAATATGAGAGTATACAACAGTAATTTTGGTAACGGAAGCAGGACAATAAACCTCAAAAGAAGCTCGCTTGAGAATAATAACAGAAGCTGATATACTCTGTATAAATTACATCTTTGGAGTTTTCTCATAATTGTTATTTATCAATTTATCATTGTATTTTTGTTAATTAAGGCAGTATTTCATAGGAAATTATTATTATTATCATTATTAAAATATATACAAAAAACTCTAGAATGAGCGTAAAAATATTCAAACTCATTTTATGTAACTTTCCAATGACTCAGTACTTAAAAAATATATCCTTAGATACTTTTGATATATGAATATAATGCAATTCCAAGAAATCAAAAAGTTCCCAGCTCGATTAAATTTTCGTTTCATCAGAACAATTGAGAATTCGTTTTTACCTATATAGTGATAATTTATCTGAATAAGGTGACTGGCGTAAATCCAAAACAAATATTTGCACACACCTAGAACGTCATTACTGTTTCAAAATATTTCCATGTTACAATACATTTCCCACAAACAATACGTCACCCCTGTTAAGGTTGCAGAACCATTTTGAATTTTTATATTTATTTTTTGGCCATAATATTCCGAAATGTTTTTGCTTTTCATTTAACGGAGATATCGAAAACAACTCAAAACAACCACAAAAAACAACATTTATTGAATCAGACTACGTCATAATCTTAGGCTCCTAATGCCCCCTATCGCCGATTTTTTGAGCGTCGTTTCTTTTTTAAATCTGTGGCTTCTGCTAGGTTTACCGTTGAGCTAGCAGTACCAAATCGAAATCCTTCACTTTTCTAAAATTTGAATTTACAATAATTTCAGGATCATTTTAGGCTCCTTCATTACGATATTGATTTTTTTTCAAACTCCCCGTTTCGAATAAATGATTGGGAGATTACCTCAGTCAGACTTGATAAATATTCTTCAAGTGTAGGTGAGAAAGAATTGTATCGGAATTTTAGGCCCATTTAGGGCTCTTGTGAACCCACATCGCGACTTTCCATTTTTTGTCTGTTTCGAACCAGTTGGTTCCGATAGCTTTACCGTTGAGCGGCTAGAACTAAAACGAAATCCTTTACTTTTTAGAAATTTCAATCATGCAATGATTATAATTATTTCATTACGCTATTGATCAATGATTTGCTTATCCATTGAATTACATATTTGGGCGGCTAGCTCGGCACACGTGACAGACGCGAAAAATTATTAATTTTTTCGACAGTGTTCTTTTTTTAAATCTGACTCGTATTTCACGTGTGACCGAGGTAATCTCCCAAATATTTATTTGAAACGAGGGAAAATGTCCCATACGGTAAGGTAGGAACCTGAAATGAGCCTGAAATTATTGAAAGTTGAAACATTCCAAAAAAAGAAGGATTTCGATTTGGTTTCGCCAGCTTAACGGTGAAGCTGGCAGAACCCACCATTTTTTTCAAAAAACAACATATCAAAACTCAATGAGGGGGTCACAGGAATCAAAAATGAGCCTAAAATTCTTATAATACTTATTCGTATGTCTCACCCATAGTTAAAGAATATTCTGGAAAAAATATCGGGCCTTTATCGTGTGTGTTTAAGGTAATTACCAAATATTTAAATCAGACAAGGAACAACAAAATATTCAATACCGTAATGATGGAGCCTGAAATTATTTCAAGTTCACATTTTATAAAATGTGAAATATTTAATGGTTAGCAGAATCAACCATTTTTTTTTAAAAACAACACTTCGAAAATCGGCGAAGGAGGTTCATAGCCTGAAATGAGCCAAAAATTCTCAATATTATTCTATCTCGCCTATTGTTGGAAAATGTTTATGAATGTGTTGATCAAAATTGTTCATCTTAAGAACGGAATGATTTTTTTTGCGGGAATCTTTCGTGGAAAATGTTATTACATTACGCATTCATTCCCAGATATGTTTGTTTCAGCTCTAATGATCCATCAACTCGTGCTTTTGAAGTCACGGAAGTTCATCATCTATGGATGCATATATTCCTTTTTCAATGAAACGAACTTCTAAGAGCAAATCTTGTTTCAACAAAGATTGCGAGAAAGCTGTCGCCTCCAAAAATCTCGCCTACTGGCAGTGGCGCAAAAATTCCAGTTCCGAGAAACGAACCGAATAAATGAAAGCAAAGAACTTCACAATCATAGAATTGGGGATAAACTGTTTTCGAATCTTAACGGGTCTAGTTTTTCTGGTTGGTAGCTAAAGCTGTTAATCAAAACTTTACAAATTCCACAATTCCACTACTAACACAAGCGGATGGTTCAATTGCAACAACAGCCAGACAGAAATAATCTACTAGCTGAAAAATTTACTTCTCACTACATAGTCGATTTTTTGGGAAAGACACTATTCCCACACTACAATCCACAATACCGGAAATTACTTTTCGACAACGTCTAGTCAGACGAATTTTGAAATAGCTCAATATCAAGGCGTCTGGTCCGTCATCGTACTTAAAAAGTGCGCAAATGAACTCGCAGAAGTATTTTACAGACTTTTTCAACCTGTCTGATAAGAAAGACGTTTTTCCTTCTTGTTGGAAGATTGTTCGCGTTCAGCCTATTGCCCAAAAGGGTAAGAAAAGTCTTTCAAATAACTATAGACTAGTCGCTTTGCTATCAGCGAGATCAAAAATCATGGAGAAATCCGTAAATCACCATATCCTTAAATGTTTGGAAGGTTTTAACATTTTGAGAGATCATCAATATAGCTTTCGGAAACAAAGATTAACAGGCAACCTTCTATCGTATGTCATCCATATTTGGAATAACGCAATTCGAGAGTCAAGATGTTGCGCTTGATATTTCTAAGGCATATCTTATTGAGGATCTAGAAGTGATTTTGAATTGGGGAAAAAATAACCAGGTTCAATTCAATGCCACAAAAACCCAAGCATCTGATTTTTCCAAAAAGATAAATGTCTCCGAACCGGATATAACAATGTCAGGACAGACAATTCCGCTTTCTGTTTCTATAAGTTTGTTGGGGGTTAAAATTGATACCAACATGTCTTGGCACAATCATGTCGCTGAATTCGTGAAGGCTGCTTCTCAAAAGCTTGGAACGCCGTTCCAAACCAGAAAACTGTTCACACGACAGCAACTTTTGTACTTTATAAAGCTCCTGACTAGAGCTTCTTTGAAGTATTGTTGTCATGTATGGAGCTCCACCCCCAAACATACACTGAAGTTGCTGGATTCCATCCAGAAAAGAACCTTTAGCCTGATTGGAGACGCGAACATCACTTGCAACCTTGATAGTCTGGAACATCGAAGACAAGTTGGGGATTTGTCTCTCTTCTATAGATACTTTCACGGAAAGTCTTCAAGTGACTTGGCACATTTGATTCCACCAAGAGCGGTACATATCAGAAATACGTGACGGACTGTGGCTTCTCATCGTTTTGAGGTACAATTAGGTACACCTCGAACTCCACTGTTTAATAACTGTTTCATTTGGAGAATGTGGAATGAATTCCCTGAGAATCGCCAACGATTCAAATCCAATGTGAGTCGCTACTTTCTCATAGTCACCACTCTTAGAGTACCTTAAAGATTTTCATGTAGTGCTCGTGTTTTGTCCTTGAAAAAACACGAGCACTACCTTGAAACAAGAGGAAGATTTTAAATATTTAAATAAAATAAGTTTTTCGTACTTTTTTACTGTAACTTTGAAATGAATGTGTGACACTTTTCTACATGATGAAAAGTATTTACTTTGTTTGATAAAGGGAATAAACATCCTCGAAATCGCGACCATATAACAAAGAGTATTCTTTAAACAACGGCCCAGTAATTTTGACTGCATCCCCAACAGTATTTTTTTGTAAAAAAAAAATCGTATACATGTTAACTTTTATGTCAATTCTATCTTCAATTTATTGTTTTTCACTCATTTTTACTGCTCTGAAGAAGCTTTCCATTAGAAGCGAAAGCTTGGCAAAGTAAAGCAGAGTTTGATTTTTGATTTTTTGACTGAGAGACCCTGTTATATATATATATATATATATATATATATATATATATATATATATATATATATATATATATATATATATATATTACAATGTAGGTTTTCACGGATGGTAGAATATGATGTGCTGTTTTTCCGGGTGTTCATCCGTTGTGTACTATTCGATAGTCGACGTTTCGCCATCATCTCAGATGGTATTATCAAGACGAGTTACTGCTTCGCTTCGAAGGGTGGAAGGGTGTAACAAGAAGAACCTAACATCAGTTACACCCCTCGAAGCGAAGCAGTAACTCGTCTTGATAATGCCATCTGAGATGAAGGCGAAACGTCGACTATCGAATAGTACACAACGGATGAACACCCGGAAAAACCACACATCATATATATTTATATATATATATATATATATATATATATATATATATATATATATATATATATATATATATATATATATATATATATTCTCACATTCGTTATTAAAATACTGAAAGTCAAATACATGGAAGGGAGGGTTTATTGTCTCTTCATCAGGAACTCTACAATAATTACTGAATAAAGAAAGGTATGAACAACGTGTTCATACTTACGAAAGTGAGGTTAAAATGGAGTTTGCAAAGAAGTAACAAAGAGGATCCTCATATGTGTATGTCAATATTAAAATTGGTTAAAAACATGTAACATTACGGATTCTTTTTATGATAAGGAGATGATTGCACAAATAATCTGAAATTAAGTATTGGAAATTGAACTCAACAGGTTGTCGGACATGAGTTTGACAGAAAGTGTTTGACAGAATGTCTTGTTCTGACCATTGCAGTGCTGCCAATGAGATCTCACAGAACAATAAAATGGTGTCTAACAGAGAGAGAAGGTAAAAAGTTTCCTTTACGGAATTATTAATTGTTATCAAATTAATTATCTTTATTTAAACAAATGAAATTAGTATAAATCAGGCTGAGACTTTCAATGTCTGTCCTGGAATTAATGGTATTTGAATTTTTGAATATATAACACATTTCTAAGAAAGTTTTTTTTTGAATATTATTTTTTGAATCTAAAATTTCAACATTATCAAATTTTCTTTCGACCGATGTATGAGTCGGTGGTTCAAGCCCCAGGCTGAACGATCGATTTTCACTTGCTGTCGTCCAACCCCTGTTAGGAATCACACGTTAAAAGTTTCGACTTCTGAGGATTGTCGTTCGTAGGGGGTGCGACAGCTGGTTAACGGAAAAAACATATTTCAACATATATTTCAACATATAACATATAACTTTTATTAACGCAATAAAACCCATAAACATGATTGTCAGAATGTTTGTCTGTTTGTGAGGGCTTATCCCAAAAACGGCTATCTCGTTTTAGGAGCGGTTTCTAATAATGTATTGTGGTAAGCGTCACTTAACATTAAGTGAAAAAATACTATAAATAGGCAAATTCATGAGAACTTTTTGCTGTTAGAACATCTGGGAAAAACTAAGTGAAGTCCACCCGAATGAAGTCTTGGAGATCAGCTTGTTCATAATAAAATTACTAAATACAATTGACTTTTACTTACATTCTCTGTTTTATGGTAGTGGCGTTTATTGTATTTAGCAATTTATTCTTATGCACATTCTGCGTACGCCATCTTTCATTTCGAAAATTGCCATCCTTCGCGTATCCTCGTGAAGCGAGTCAATATTTCAAGTTAGTTCACTTCTAATTACCTGAGAGTCACACCTCTAGTTATACTCAATAAACACAAACAACGCATTTTCAAGATACATCACATCGCAGTGAAATGTTTTCCACAAACTGGCAGACGAGACGTTCGTATTTTTTCCAACAAAATGCTAATAATAAACGACAACAACCTCCTTAACTATCTTGTTTTGCGCGAACTGCACGGTTTATCGCAATAATAACGCACAAAGCGAAACAAAGATAGATAAATACCTAACTTTGGCGTCGCAAAAACTGACTTTTGCAATAAAGGCAGAAGGCGGAATTGATTGGGATCTACGTGGGTTCATAGGTAAATTGGAACATCATTTCGGACAATAGGATTCCCACTCGATTTGCCTTTGAAATTCATTATTCAAATTCAAAGGATCATTTACATAAATACCAAAATTGTTGTGAACTTTAGTATGCTTTACTTGTACTTAAATGTTGAGTAATGGAAACAATAAGGATACGTTATTTTTTCAACAAAAAAGTTTTGCTGGTCCGGACTCCACACAGTGAGGTAAGTGATCATTCCGTCCGAGAATCGTATGTTCTGAGAAGACGTATTGAACCAGGAATGACGTACTTCTGCATTTGTTCGACAGAGATTGCTGCTGTTTTGAGAAAAGCCGATATGAGAAAGTAGTGGAGGAATCCAACAGGACTTCTATAAGCAACATTTTCACATAATGGTCTGAGAAGAGTCTACTTAGTTCGAAATGTCGAGATACGCCATTTCATTCGCTGATCCTCCTTTTTTTGTGTCAACATCAAGCTTATTATTTTGTAGCTGCCTGAGGGTGGCGAAAGATTAGTTCCTGTGAATTTGGCAACTCTCATTCTCCATATGGATTAAATATTCCGCCAACTGCAAAAAAATAATACTGTCTCGTCAATACCATGGGGGTGCCAATGATGGTAATATAGCACTCGTAATCTGACGCAAACGAAAGTCAGGACAACTTGGATTTCAAAAATTTTACATTTTCATCAATCGTAACTAAATCTTCACACATTGTAACCAATTTTTCTCCAGACAAATATTTTTCATTTAAAAAATATATTACTCTTCAGATATTTGTGGAAATAGATTATAAAGTTGCGAGCAAGAACAATGCCAATGATGAGACTCGGTGGTCAGGTAGATTACGACCCCATCGTCGAGTCATGGAACTTCAGTTTCAAGTGGTTCTTGAACATGGCTTCAAAGCAGAAGCCGAAACGTCGAACAGATGAAAATTGCAGACGTGGTTCAACTCGGACTACAGTTTCGGCTTCTGCTTTGAAGCCATTTTCAAGAACCACTTGAAAATGAAGTTCCACGACTCGACGACGAGATCGTTAGCTACCTGATCCCCAGGTCTGTCATTAGCTTTGTTCTTTCTTTGTTCAGTCCGCAACTTTATAATCTATTTCCACAACTACCTGAAGAGTAATACATTTTTGATATGAAAAATTGCGTCATTTTCATCTTGGTATTTATTAATCATATGATATTTTTTTGTCTGGAGAAAAAGTAATTACAATGTGTGAAGATTTAGTTACGATTGAAGAGAGTGTAAAATTTTTGAAATTCAACTTACCCTGACTTTCGTTTGCGTCAGATAGAGTAGGCTGAAATAGCAAACTTTTAGTATCATTGTCTTTCACATCTTGTTCTCCCACAGTCGAGTGATGGGTAATGCATTTGCAATCAACATGCCCAGCATATGTAGAAGCAGCCTATAACAATCGATTCAACGAAGCATTACGAGTGCTATACATTGGCACCCCCACGGTATTGACGAGACACCGTTATTACCTTACAGTCGGCGGAATATTCAAATATTCCAACGTTACTCACACTGCCAATAAATATAAGTATGTCATTGCAACATTGCAGAAGAGCAACGATCACAGATAAATTGTCAATATTGGACCGAAATATCGCTTCGAAGCACATACATATGAAAATAAATTGGTTCGATTGATTTGATCAGAAATTTTTCCCAATGAAAATTTACTACCTACATCATGAACCACGTAATACAGAGATTATTTAAAAAAAATAATTTAACAATCCAGCTAACGAAGGAATAATTTTTGATCTGACATTTGTTTTTGAGAGATTCGTGGGAGATTGAACTTCTAATTGGTTGGTTATCAAGATAATGCAGTTCATCGAGGCAACCTAGGAAAACAAATAGGTCACCAACATTTGAGAGGTGGGGTAGCTTACCGACACCAGGAAAACTACCAGCTTTCACATTTACTATTGACGTAGCAATTAGCGGGCAAAGATTCCTTTCAACTGATTCTGCTTGAAATAAATTCAGGCAGGAATGTTTTTCGGGATTACAAAACAGAAGATTCATATATTCACTTATTGCATTTTTAGCTGTCAATTGCAAAAATCGTAAATAGTTGATTAAAATTCGACGGATGCGCCGACTGGGAATGTAGTCCACGATACGCAAATGATATAATATCTTGTGAGGAGGAAAGCGAAATAATTGTAAAAGTTGTGTGTAAACTGTTGAATGACTTCATTTAATTTTTTTTCCGAAGAATTGACAAATACTTCAAAATTCTTGAATAATTGATACCACTGGCAACTTTTTAATATCAGTGCCTGAATTCTAGTCGGTTGAAATTCGCCCGCAACTATATATTTGTGCTTCTGTTTCAAGTTACAGAAGAATAATTGAGATATGGATAATTTGATAAATCAATTCACAGTTTGAAAAATTTCAAATCAATTTTTTTGAGGATTCTAATCTGCATATTATTTCATTTTTGTGTCATATAACGAAAGGCGTAATTGAACTGCTTCGTAAATATGTCCATGTCTAGCAATACGTTGATGCCACAGAAGTGGCATCAACTATATTATACCCTAAACAATAGTGCTGATAAATGTACACTTAGACTTATCCTGCCTGAGAATTGAATGAGCTTATATGAATATGACGGGTCCAGGGGAAAAATGTTCTTGTCCATTTGTATATATTCTGTGAAAACAGAAAAATGAAGTTTACTATAAAAAAATCTAGTGAAATTTGGGTTGTAAAATTTGTTGAAAACAACAACCATGTTCAAAAACTGTTTACTGCATAGTCTGTTATGGGAAAAATTGAAATTCTTACAAAACAATATTTATTAAAAGTGAATTTCCAGAAATCCTCTGGACAACAACATATCTTCCCTAGTAGTTTGGTTCATCAGCGTCTATTGGCGGACCATTCTGATCATCTACGTCTGCTTGTAAGTTGCGGTAGAAATTTCTTGAATTCGCCCGTTGCAAAAGCTGCTTTAGGTGTTGCAGATCTCTGTATTTACCCAACTTGATTGCAATTGGGACAGAATACGAATGGCTCAACGTCGTCGCTGCAGTGATTCATTTCTTCTTCTTAGTTTTTTACGTTTTCTTGAATAGAAGACTTAATGGACGCACCAAAATATGAGCTCTTGTGCATTATGAACATTGGTTGGTTTTGACAATTTTGACCACTCTGATAGTTCTCGTTCGCATAGGCCATGTTTTTCTGTACATTCCGGATAGGTACTTTGTCCATATTTGAAACTGTACATCTTCTCCACACTTTACGATGATGAGAGGTGCTCTGATATTTATTAACACTTCACGCCAATTATCGGGTCAACACTGTGTACCATTTAGGGAGAAACCTTGCATCGTGGACACCATTATTTAGGTGATCTGAACGATTCTTCCCCTGAAACGAATATGCGATCTAAAGTTCAACTCAAATCCGACAAATAATGGACATAAACGTTTTTCTCCTGGTCCATTATCATAATAATACGGGTTATTTGAAGCAATAAAGAAAAAACCAAGTGAAACTCATCTCCACCATCTAAAGTTATCTTTTCTTTCTATAAATTTCAGAAAATCAGAAAATAATTTGAAAAATCAAAACAACTATTCACAATTACCATTCGGAGTGATTCTAATCCGTAAGATAAATGTTCTGGTTTCATATTTATGATTATTAGAAACGTTTATGTTTTCCAGTATGATCCATTGGGGATTAATCGAAATCAAAATTTGCCTCGTAAATTCTATTTGTTCTTCTCTTCTCAATTTTGTTCTGCGAAAAAACGGTCAATTTCTGTTCTGGTTCAATAAGCAACTCCGTACTGTCCAGGAATGTCAGGGATTCTTAAGAGAGAAAACCTGAAATTCGCTTACCTATGACTATGTGGATACGCTAATTTGAAAACTGGCGGGTAAACTAGATCGATTTGATCATTTAGAAGATTAAATCCGCAATGCTTATGTTCATGAATTTCCAAGGATTTCAAATAATTGAGTTTTCAGCTCTTGCTTGCATATAGTGCAAAATTTCCGTATCGTTTAGATTCGGGAACTTGTAGTTGCATTCCAAGGAATGGTTTGAAAACGTCAAATCAACTCCAGATTTCGCCATCTTGTCCACTTCATCTTTGGCATTGGCATTGGCAATTAAACAATCGCTCTGTTCGTAAGTATTCTTATAGGAAATGAAGTGTTTAATGTTTGTTGTTATAAAGTTGCTTGAATGAAGTTGCCATTATGAGGCTGGCATAAAGAGTTTTCGATTTGTAGTCTGTTCAATAAATTTTTACTGATCGGGTCATCAAGGGATGGGTCAAGTTTCCACAAATAGGTGAATACTGGATACTATTTGATTCCATAATTTTCACTGTTCATTCTTGTGTATGATAACGATGTAGGAAATATATTACTAACGTTAACAAAATGATAATAACTATGAAGAATACAAAAATCAAAAACTGAATTGTGATCTACCTATCCTCAGTTTCCATTATACTAGATTCAACTACTGTCCAATGATTCAGTTAACGATTCCAAGATTCAAAATACCTACCAACTACCACACTTCCCTCGTACATCAGTGAAAAACAACGCATTCAATTCATTAGGCACTTCACCTCTCGTTCTCTTGCAACGTAGAAATGCGAACGGTTGAATGACTTATCTGAACCTGCAACGAGACGGCCAGACTCGCAGGATCCGCTTTTTCCTTCTAATTTTTTTGCGTCTCGTTATTAATGCAAACGATATAAAATGCTAACGAACTTTTGGTGCACATTGTTTCCCGTGAGTGCAATAAAAACAGAGTTTGCGATGGTATGTTTACTGTTAATATGACTTCGAAAACATTTCCGTTATGTCTTGAATATAGCGGAGATTTAGATTAGAATTATTTATCTTGATATGAATTTCTGTATAGAATACGTCGTTCGCGAGATATATAAACAATATAAATGATAATGCCAATAGCATTATTTAAACTATTTAAACTACAGAGAAGACTGATATTTTCTAATATACAATCATTACTAAAAGTAAAAAAAGTAAAAAATCGATTTACACACAAAAAGTTACTAAACTGCTTCTAGATAGGTATATTTTAGTCATAAAATGACACTATTTGACATATATTTCATAATTTAATGAGAGATTTTCATAAATTTTGAATACGCCCGAATACATGAAACACGAATTGTGGTAGAATGAAAATCTTCCAATAAAGTATCACTTACATGGGTTGAACGTTTTTAAAGTTTGCAGTTTACATGCCCGAAACACGTACTTCAATTATGCAAGTAATAAAACCTTACAACTAGTTAATAATTAGTCAACAAGTCACAGCGATTTTCCGAATTCTTGAATGTATTAAATATTCCAAAATACTTGGTAGGCCGGTACCTAGGTGAATTGACGTGGGTGGTTTGCTCGACACACTCAATCGACCGCTGTGTGAACCGGTGTTTCGAATCGCAAGGCCAGACGATCGACTTTCACTTCTCATCGTCCAACAGGTGTTAGGAATCACACGTTAAAAGGTAAGACCTCGTTAGTCCTTAGCTCGCACAAATTTCAACTTCTGAGAGTTGTTGTTCGTTGAGGGACGACACACATTACTAAGCAGCTCAGGTTACTATGCATAAAGATGTAGAGACAACGATGTTTGTGAACACAGTTCCTAGCAGTGAAACGATGTAATTATAATTATTTATTTGAAAGAGTGGATTTGCGGTATGCAGATATGAAAAAAAGAAAAACTTAATTGAACAAATGTCATTCTACTTGGTGGATCCAATAGCGTAGTTGGCTAAACCGCATGTTTAGCGAACAGAGGAGCCGGGTCCGAATCCCGGTCAGGTCATATTTTTTCAATTCAGTTTTTTTTATGTCTGTATACCGCAAACCCACTCTTTCATACTTATATTTCAGATGATTATTTTCTTCAAACCAATAGAATGATGAAAAAATTGAAGGTCACTAAATCACCAAAACCAACTTTTACAGCGATAATTTTCTTAAAATCGTTAAAATGATGAAAAACTGAAAGTTTGGCACCCAAAACAGAGATTTACAGCGATGAACGCTTCCAACTAACAGCGATAAAACTAACATGAAATTAACATCTAGGTGCCACTATTCTTAAATCATACGTGACTCTTAGGTCAGGTATGATTACAATTTACATCACTGTCACAGTCCTAATTAATAGAGGTTACTAATTGGTAAACATGCAATTAATGCCCAAACAGAAGATTCGCAAACAATTGTTGTAATATATTTTCTACACATTATTAGGTATTTTGATGCTTTATTGAAGATAAAAGATTTGATCAAATTATTAAAACACTTTAGTCATACAATCGAAACCAGAATCTCATTAATCTTTGATATTCGTGAATTGAGTCGATCCCACAGATGGTGTGGGTGGTTTGTAACCTTAGCTACTTTTTCAATGGAGAAAAATACTAAATTATACTCGAACATTGAAGTTTATCAATTTCACTAGTTCGGACTTCCATTGTCTACTATATAAAATGATTTGAAATCCCTGAAACAAGTAAAAAAGAATAATTAAAAAAGAATAGTTGAAAATAACAATTATATTAAGCAACAAAAAACCTGAAATGAAATGATAGTGAAATAACCTACAAGTTATTATTTTTTTTTATTATTTTCTTTTTGCATTCCTTTAATTTTTATTTATTCAATTATTATATTTTTACTTGTAGGTTATTTCACTATCATTTCATTTCAGGTTTATTGTTGCTTAATATAATTGTTATTTTCAACTATTCTTTTTTAATTATTCTTTTTTACTTGTTTCAGGAATTTCAAATCATTTTATATAGTAGACAATGGAAGTCCGAACTAGTGAAATTCATCACGAAACATTGTCAATCACCTTCAAACAAACATTGAAGGTTATCGATATTCTATCGATTGAAGGGTACCATTAATCCGGAGGGCAACAGTTGAAAAGACGACCGGAATAATGTTTTTCAGACATACCTTTTCATTCGCCTTTTCATGAGAAATGTCACATTCAATTTCATATTTTTGATGGAGGTTTGTATTTTGAAGTTATTTCAAATCTTATAACATTTGAAAAGCCATATATCAACATTGATTAAATGAAGAAATATTGATGACATTACTAATATTTACTAATTTGAACCCTGAAGAAGATACAAATATTCGCCAGCTCCTATGCATTCCTTAAATCTATAAACACGCATAGTACGTTTAGACTGTCCAGTTGCGCATGAGAAGTATAAAGACGTAAAACGCAATACAAAAATAAGAAGTTAACTAATATTATTTTCCCCAATAATCTATATGATTTCAATAATAAAACCAATTTTCACAACCTGAAGGTTATAAAATAGTTAAATGTCCTTGTCTTGTTTTGTATAACACAATTATGCTCTCGAATTATTTCTATTATTAAAAAACTGCTCTTTCTTGGCCTATTATTATAAATCAATCGACTTCCATCTTGAAACACTACAACCTTTCATCGATTAAATTACTTAACGACGAAAGATGAGACTGTGACTGATGAGTTCTGCATTTACTTCTACGGATATGAACAAAATTCACGATTCCAGGAAATACTATCCTCCAGAGAGTGTTTTCTTATCGTTGTATGGATATGAAAGATAAATATTTACGAATCGTTATCATTTGTGTGTGACGTTATCATATGTGTGTGACCAATTACCTAATCAATATACAGTTTTTATTAAGTTTATGCGACAAACATAACGCAGAAAATCCACTTATGCCAATGTATTGTTAAAGAGCAAAAGTTACATTTAGTTTGAGACCGCTAATATACTTTTCAATTCATATATGTAATTCCTAGGATTCTAAATAGGTGTGCAAATCATTTAGGTGTCATGATTATTTTATAGGCTGTTATAAGAGATATGTTACTGGAAGTTCTAAGATGAATGATTGAAAGTGGGCTTTTCAGAACTGAAATATTTCAAGTTTGTTGTCAATTTGGAATATTTCCAACCCTAATGAGAGTTTTATTCCAAATATTTGAAATGTATATCAAGTTAATCAAGTTCAAAAATGAACTATCTCTCCACTGCTCCAAACTAATCTAAAATCAATGCTCTTTTTTGGTCTATTTTTGACATCTGTATTTTTTCTTTCTAAACGGTTTTATTCAGCTTGCTCTGTTTGTTTTTTTCATCTTATCATCTTACAAATTACCTTGTAATACTGAGACACAAAATGAACAGAACAGAATGAGAAGAATTGAGTAAAAAAAATTAGAAACTAAAAAGTTGAAAATAAAATAATGGAAAAAAATATGTCAAAAGGATTTATTGAAGAAAAAAACAGATAATAATGGTGTAGATAATATACTAAAAACTAAAAAATAATTCGAGAGGTCCTAGGTAGCAGTCATCACATCACCCTCCTCAGCAATCTACGGTATTGATAAGATGAAAAAAATAATAAAATCCTTGAGCGTAGTATTTACACACTTGCTCAGGTAACGTTACACCCAACGATTTTGCTGAGGAGATTGCTGAGGTGAGTGGTGTAATGACTGGTACCTAGGACCTTCCAAGTTTTTTAGTTTTTAGTTCTTTATCTACATCATTATTATCTTTTTTTCAATAAAACGGTTCAACATAAAAACATTTTTTTGATCATTATATTTATGTGTTTATCATAACTATACATATAATGTGCGAAGTATGTACCTAGTAACTGGTGATTATTTTCAACTTCATAATGCATAGTCATATTTACTGTTTAATTATATGCCCTCTCAAATGTTATTAGACGTAACTAGGTATCCCTTTTTTGTCTATTAATTTTAGCATATTTTTATGACTTTGTCAGATCTACGTTAGTTCTACCATCAGCCATGATAAATACAATTTAATAAAAAACATAAATTTTTACATATCAAATAATTAATATCTCCTAAGTTAATAGTTTTTTGAACATAACATATGAATTTTCAGTTGGAATTATATTTTAGTGAAAAATTAATTTCAACTTGAAAAATATATCAGTTGAGAATTTAGGATGATTTCATTTGTCGTTGAATATGAATGTTGATGTTAATGATGAGGACAGATTAAACTAGAGCATTTCATTTTCGAAAAAATATTGAAAATATACAAAACACTATAGAAATCAACGTATTTGTCATACCTCTTTAGAAATTATTATGTAAAAACCCTCTGAAATGAATCAGGGCCACTAAACCAAAGAATTATATGTTATCACGAGTTTAAACACCGTTAAGTCTAGCTAACACATGCATCTGAGGTGCATCAATGCTACCCTTGCTTTTTGGTGTACGAGACATAATGGTCTCGTTGCATGAACATAAAACAGAAACAGTAATACGGAATACGCATGCGTCAGATTGATGGTTAGAAGATAATTCTCAAACAATTCTGATAGATTTCGAACAGGTTTGAATTTTGGATGGAACAGAAAACTGATAGTTTACTAATGGTTGGAAACTCACGTTGGAACGCAATCACATTACTGCGCAGAATCCTGACTGTCAGAAACTGTTTCTGACGCTGGTTGGAACGAACCTATTGATTGCTTCTAAGGAAGTACTATAAATTGGGCTCTCAATACCAAATCACCAGTACTTTCTTGTTAGCATTATCCGCCTTTTCTGTGGGCCGAAATGAGGTCATTTTTGTTGACATGCCTGTCATCTGGGGTTTTAAATGTTCTCACTGTAAATGTCTTGAAAATGATTGGCCTCAAGGCCTTCATCGCATCTTGTCCAATATGCCCAGGCTTCGGAATGAAAGTGGGTCTATTCGGTCTCCGCGTTTCAGATATGTATCCAAACTTGCTATGAAGATTACAAAAAAATATACTGAGGATGGGAAGTTTTCAAATTGACACCCTGTATTGTTTGTTTTTGCGTCATTCATAACATTGCTGAATAATATCCTCATCATATAATGAAGAGAAACCAGTCGCCTTGAATATTTCAATACTAGAAAACTGCAATTAGTGTAGAAAATCAAAGAGAAATATTTTGATCAGCTCCATTAATCACTGGTTTTTATTCTATTCAGAAAGTACGGATAAATCCACGTAATACTAGCATAAAATTAAATGAAAGTTACTTCATTATTCAATTATAATTTACTTTTAATGTACTCCAAGAATGTAACGGAGACCTCTAATTCAATGGGAAATGTTCATGAACAGAAATTTCATACAATGTTGGAAACTTCATACACGGCATGACGTCGTTTGGACTTTGAAATAACTAATTATTAACGGGTCAAGGGAAAATCACCACTAAATTACTTAAATAACGCTAAACACAGCTTCATGCATGACGAACGATCTTTCGCAATAAGCAACTCAATGGTACTTTTTGTCTAAAATCATCATACATGTGAATACTTTGTGTTCGAAGATCATCAACTGTTGAATGGAATTGCCTTCAGACCTCACACAACTTGCTTTGACTATGATTGATGGTGACCTATCAACCCATTCGAAGCGTTGAAAGCGGTGGACATGATTAAAGCGCATGAAATACATCTGAATTCAGAATGTGGAAAACAAAGGAAGTCGTTGACTTTCCAAAAATGAACTTCGTATATGAATGTGGAGCAAACTTATGACTAGATTACTGAAGTAACTTATCACAAAAATATATGTTATGCTTGGCGATTAAACAACTTAAAGTTGTTCATATGTTATAAACCCTCAGTCATATGAAAACCGAGAAAATAATTTTAGTAGTAGAAATTTTCAATATAAACGGCCAATC
Organism: Leptinotarsa decemlineata; assembly: GCF_025532065.1. NCBI lineage: Eukaryota > Metazoa > Arthropoda > Insecta > Coleoptera > Chrysomelidae > Leptinotarsa > Leptinotarsa decemlineata. The sequence continues at coordinate 2,913,150 of NW_027412596.1, read as the reverse complement.
TTGCTTGAGTTTGCTGTTTACATCGCCAACATACAGTCTTAAAGGAAAATTTTAAACTTGTATCAAACATTTTCAACGGATTTTTTATTTTGAAATACTCTTGACATCTACATATTATTTCAGGTAAGCAGAAGCAGACAATGGAAGTCCGAACTGATGAAATAAAATATAATAGCATAACATTTTTTTTTTACAAAAAATAATTGACTCTTATGAAATTCCAATCCTTTGTTTGCTTCTATATTTTGTTAAACCTAACATTGATTCCATTTTTTACATTTTTGAGATGTGAAGTTATTCTGACAGCATTAGTAGTACTGTGAGTCACTAGATGCTATTCAAAAAACACTTAATTGTGAGATTTTCACTAAATAGTTTTACAGAAACGCAACGCGTGTTTCACTATACAAAAGCTTTTTCAGGCGTGCCTTTACTAAAGACACGCCTTGTGTCTTGAATACGTTATGGATTTTCATATCACATATCACTAGATGCTGTCAGAAATTTGATGTTGCTTGAAAAATGGTACTTTATGCGATGGGGTAGTACCTAGAAATAAAAAAAGTCGATATTTTAGAAGTTCTGAAAAATAACAATTACATTTTTTGAATTTCAACACACTGTATTTAGACCAGGGCTGAAGCCTTCAAATATGGTAAAAAGTGAAAAAAAAATAACAGTAGGATGAAACCCATTAGAAAAGAAATATGTTAAAAATGAAAGAAAAAATAAATTAGGGGCGATCTGAGTTCGGGAAGTGGGAAGTAGATTTTCAAGGGTTAAAAATGGTTTATCTCGATTTCCGGCAAACCTACAAGTTAAATGGCAAAGTTGTAGTACTTATAATTTTTAACATAACCTCAAAATTTATGTGAAAAATTCAAATAACCAAGTTTTTGGTTATTTGAATTCAGTGTTATTTTTTCATTTTTACATTTATAAATAGAATTGCTGCTCTGTATCTGGAATACTGGCTAACGGTTTTTACAGCTGCTACGAATTAACAGGTATGTAGTAAGGCCCAGGCCCTCCTAGCTCCTTCCCCACTTCTCTATGAAATATCTACCATTCAAATGGCTAAAATTTTCCGTAGGTCACTCAGGTTCATACATTATTTAAAAACAGCAATCATTAGGCATCTACAAATATTATTTAAATAAGATTGTACAACCGTTTCAAAATATTGTAGATGTCTCATTAAATATTAACTTTATTAACTTATTTGTATGTTAATTATAGTATAGTACATTTCGATTTCTAATTTTTTCGTTCATCAATGTAACATGGAATCTTACGTTTTTTGAGTAATTAAAGTGTAAATTTTGATAAATAGCTCAATTCGAGTTTTTTTTTTTTCGTTTTTTTGGATTTTCTGAGAACATTTACTACAGTATATTTTTTACACCATCATACAAAAGAGATTTCAACGAACAAAAAGTACACCGACTTTTTGAAAAAAGCTGATATTTTGATGCGAGAATTTTCGATTGAAAATTGTGGTGCTTTTTTGATATTAAGTGAAAATAAGATGAAAAAAAGGAATATTTTAAATCAAATGAATCATAGTGTATTTAGGGGTAAGGTTTGACCAAATTTCGTAGAAATGTTTTTTGAAGATAAAAATAAAAAACCAAAAACTTGGTTATTTGAATTTTTCACAAGATTTTTGAGGTTATGTGAAAAAATTGTAAATACAAAAGGTGTAGATCTTTTTATTACCTATACAACTTTGCCATCTAACTTTCTTCCATAGGACTTGTAGTTTTGCCGGAAATCGAGATAAACCATTTTTTACCCTTAAAAACTCATCCCCTCCCAGTTCCCGATCTCAGATCGCTCGTTATTTATTTTTCCTTTCATTTTTATCACGTTTCCTAATGGGTTTCATCAATTTATGAGAGGAATTTTCTGTATCAATTTGAAATCATTATCCTTGTTAACTCATTAGCGTCTGTTGAATTGAAATATATTTTCTAGGTCTGAAGATATCCTCTGCGGGAGAAGTTGAAACTTGTGCGAGGAAACTATTAATTAATGAGCCATTACCTTTCAACATGCGATTCCTAGCACGGATTGGATGAAAAGCATTGTATATCGATTGTTCGTTCTACAGTTAGAATCGAACCAAAGTTCAAATAGCGGTTTATTAAATGAGTAGAACACGCTTACCAGCCCGTTACCCTCCCACCAATAGTGCAGTACTATTGATAATAAAACTATTAAAGAATCAAGAATTCAAAATGGCGAGAATGGTAATCAAAATTTGTAGAGAACGTTCTGGAAGAAGAAGATGTTGTCAACCTACGCTCTTTCTTTTTTTTTTTAAGGACAAAACACTAACACTGCAGGAAAATCCTTAAGGCGCTCTATGAGCGGTGTCTGTGCGAAAGTAGAGATTCCACAAAAACGCAGTTCCCCAAATGAAAGAGTTCCTAATCAGTGACGTTCGAGGTGTATTGAGTTGAATCTCAAAACGATGAGCAGCCACAGTCCGTCGCGTATTTCTGATATGTACCGCTCTTGGTGGAATCAATGTGCCAAGTCATTTGAACACTTTCCATGAAAGTATCTGAAGAAGAGAGACACATCTCCAATCTTTCTTCGATGTTCCAAACTATCAAGGTTGCAAGTGATGTTCACGTTTCCAACCAAGCAGATGGCTCTTTTCTGGATATGCTTAGGGGCGGAGCTCTATACATGAGAACAATACTCCATAGAAGATCTGATCTGAGCTTTATAAAGCATCAAAAGTTGCTGAGGTGTGTACAGTTTTCTGATTCGGAACAGTGTTTCAAGTTTTTGAGAAGCGGATTTGCAATTCTAGCGACTTGATTGTGCCAAGACATATTAGTGTCCATTCTAACCCCCAACAAACTTATCAAAGCGGAAAGCAAAATTGTCTGTCCTGACATTATTATATCCGATTCGGAAATATTCATCTATTTGGAGAAAACTGATGCCTGGGTATTTGTGGCATTGAATTGAACCCGATTACTTTCACCCCAATTCGAAATCACTTCTAGATCCTCATTGAAATATGCAACCTCTTTCTGCCGGTGAAGATGTGCATCCGCAGCCGATCTCGTAGAATCCAAATGAAATGACGAGACAAGTGTGCTGTCGTCAGCAAAGCAATATATTGGATTCTTCTTTTTCCCAATAAGTACAATAAAAAGATGGTTGGAGGCAATGTGGATCCTTGGGGAACACCAGCGTTGATGGTAAAAATACTCGAGAGATACCCATCGACGGCCACTTGCAGGGAAGCTGGAGAGCCATACACAAAAATGATCCGACAAGCCATAACATCGAAGTTTGGCCAGCAAACCCTCATGCCACACATGGTCAAATGTCTTAGGAATATCAAGCGCAACAGCTCCATGTTTCTCGATTCCGTTATCCCAAATGATTGATCTTTGTTTCCGAAAGACTTATTGATGATCGCTCAAGGCGTTGAAGTCTGGTTATTTGGAAAATTTTTCTTGCCCTTTTTGGAAATATCCTGAACGCGAGCAATCTTCCAACAAGTAGGAAAAATTCTTTTCTTGTAAGACAGGTTGAAAAGTCTGCAAAATACTGGTGCGAGCTCATTTGCGCACTTTTAAGTACGATAACGGACAGTTCATCAGGACCAAACGCCTTGTTGATATTGAGCCGTTTCAAAATTCGTCCGACTAGACGTTGTGGAAAAGTAATTTCCGGCATTGTGGATGCTAGTGTGGAAATAGTAGTAGATTTGCTTTCTCTATGGCTGTTGTTGCAATTGAACCATTCGCTTGTGTTAGTGGTGGAATTGTAGATTTTGTAAAATTTCGATTAACAGCTTTAGTTACCAACCAGAAGGATCTAGACCCGTTGGGATTAGCAAGCAGTTTATCCCTCATTCTCTGATTGTGAAGTTATTTGCTTTCATTTATCCTAAGTTTGAAGCCGTTGCGAGCATCAACAAACCTAGTTCGGTTTTCGGTAAAAAGCAGACACAATTGACTGTCAATTTGGAAAAAAATTGGATTTGTATAAAGAAACGTCACTTAAAAATTCGTTAAAAGACCTGTGTACCTGTGTACTAAATTTAGCAGACAACATTTATATCAACTGAACTCTCCATTATGAATGTGTAATCGTATTTCTGTATCTGTGTATAATGAATTACAAAACAGATTGACTAGTAAACGGTTTTGTGGTTAAATGAACTGTCAGTCTCACAGGAATATGAATTCTTGTTAAAATTCGATTCGTTTAATTTTAGGCTAACGGTTATGTGGGTGCCGGTGAAAATTGAACCATTTATAGATAATTCAGTGGACGACAAATATATTTCATTACCTGAAAATTGTAGAAAACATCAGTATATTCCTACAATACTGGATTAACATATTGAAAACATTTATTTCCTGATTCAATTTCTTTAAATACTCTTGAAGTTTGCTGAGTCTGTTCAAGTACAAAACGAAATATTCTTGTTCACTCGATTTCTGCAGAAGTAAGGGCAAAGTTCTTAACTTTTTTTCGTAATGAGGTTGAACCACTAACCTTTAAATATAATGTATTATGAAATGCGCTGTTATGAACAAAACTCAATACAGATGCAATCATCAATAATTCAACAATCATCTGGAAAAGTTAACTTGGAAGGTCTAGACACACATAAAATCACGGTTAGTGTTGGCGAATTTGATAAGCTTCAAATTATAAGTTTCAATGTTAGCTAAATATATTTTCACACGCCTGTAACAATCTACTTCCAGTCCAGCAGCGCAATTGTGGTTCAGCCTATCATAACTGAACAGCGCTGTCTGTTGTTGAATCGTAAGTGCATTGTGTTTGAGCTCTGGTTTTCAACTCATTTTCTTGCAGTTTTTCGTCAAAAATATATAATATAATGACAAATAATTGTGCCTATATCGATCGCTACACGTTCTGAATGATGTAGAAGGCAAAAGAAAAAGGTTGGCTTAGGAAATAAGGTATGAAATGAACATTTATAAGATTTGGAAAATTTAAGAATGAAACTTCAGAAGGAACAGATTTGAAAGTCTCAAGTCATCATAGAAAGAAATTGTATTATTTGAAGGTTGCGTGAATAAGAAGGTTGTATAGTTGGGATTAGAAATGGCAGGATCTTAAAAGAGAAAATAGGATATCGAAAATACTACGGCACCAGGGTTTAACCCCTCTGGACCTGTACGTTAAGGAGGTTGCGTTAATGGCCATGGTACGATAGGGCACGGCTGGTGTAAACCTGGAAGTAGGAATGGGTCAATTGAGGCTGGGCCTATGGCGAGAAGCGCTTACTGCGCAACCTATGCTGCAGTCAACCAGTGATGCAATTGAACCCAGGTTTGTGTTTAATAAATCCTACAAAATACAAATAAAACAGAACACAGAGTCATATGATACAAATGCAATACGCATATATACAGACGGCTCAGAAACCAAAGAAGGCTCAAGATGTGGAGTGTACTCCAGATCACTAAGCCTAAGGATTGAGTGGAGAATGGAAAAAAAGACCAGCGTGGTCCAAACAGAACTAGCTGGTATCTCAATCGCCATAAAAGAAATAACCAGGAAAGGAATTTCTGGAAAAAACATAACAATCTGTATTGACAGCAGACAAGCCCTATTAGCCTTGAACAGACAACGTATAACCTTAGGGCTGGGACTAGAGTGTCACCAAGATTTAGCCAAAGCTTCGGTAGATAATAACATTATCCTTAGGAAGGTTAAAGGGCACGACAGGAGTAAAGGTAATCGCATTGCCTACTCTTTAGCCAAGGAAGCGGCTGGACTAAGAATTTTAGGACCCAGTGGCACCTACGGCCTGATGACTTCCGACAGTTGTGGAACTAGCCAAATGTTACACCCATGCTCAATCCTTAAAGAGATGGGATGGAATCACAGGATGCAATCTTGCCAGGATCACCTTGGGCGACCCTGGGAAGCTGGCGCCGAAGAAATATCTGGCGATGACCAAGAAAAATCTACGCTTAACGGTAGGACTTCTGACTGGCCACTATCAACTGAGAAAACACCTCCATAATATGGGGTTAGTGGATCTCTTATGCGAGTAGGTAGGTAGGTCTAAAGTGAGTGGGTCTATTCGATCCTCCACCGCAACCAATAAGGGTTTATTGAGGCTCACACCTATTCACACTCAGCCAAATAAACCAAGCTTCTTAACGAAGCCGATGAGTCTGCAGTTTCATCTGCAGACAGAGGCGACACACACTGTCTTCCGACAGTCCAAGTCTCTGCATGTGATGATTCAAATGACAGTGACCTGTAAGAAGGCCTGTTAGACATCGTAGTTCATCCCTACTGTAGTCCAACAACCGTTTGGAATCAAGCTTCGATGGGTGAATAAACGCCTTGGAGTGAGCCAATCCTGGAAGATTCCGCCAGAAGTCCATAACTCTTCTTGCCATCCAGGTGTTAAGTGTTTGTTTGGCAAAGCCCAAAGCGATGCCAATGACAGGTTCTGGTCCAATGAAGCCGCTTGCAGCACCCTCCTTTGCAAGAGAGTCAGCAGCTTCATTGCCTTCCAGGCCTATGCGAGTGCCCGGAGTTATCGTCAATTGAAGAGTGTGTGTTCGGCGAGTCTTGGCCTACACCTGCCGATATAAAGGAGATGTATCCCAGTGACCTGCCCACCTTTCTGGAAAGGACAGGATGGACGATGACCTAGGAGGACAACTCCTCGGAAGGATGTTCAATGGGTCACATGTGGCCTAAGTGCTGTGGGCTTATACTCATCCTCTCTACTCTACAGATACAGATACTACGGGACCAAAACTTAAAATCGGAAGCACATTCAAAAGTCTGAGACGACGAACTTTTACGAGAAGAAACATTTGCAAAAAATTGTATTATTTGAACACAATATGGCTAAAACAAGTAACACTTTTCTCGACAATTTCAATTCACAGGAATGAAAATATTCTTAGGTAGGGAATACTTTTATTCTGTACAAATATCACATATATGTGATCACAGATGGCTTTATGAAAAGTGCTTCAACATTTCTGTCGTTTCGCAAAAGCAACTACTATGATGATATTGTAACGAATCTGAAGCCAGCCCTGACCGATATCTCAGCCAGCAAACACATGACTCACCGCGAACCGCTACGAAAAGTATAGATGAGTGCCGAAACGACTAGAGAGATCTGGAGTGATCGTTGCCGATATAAAAGCCGCCTTCCCGTCCCGAGATGGCAGTCTGTATTCAGAAAGCGAATCGAGCGGTAAAAGAAGAATTCGAACAGTGAAGATAAATTGAGCGTTAGTTGCTGAGTGTTGAATATAAATTAGTTTTGATAGTGAAGTATTGTTAAAAATAAAATTGTTTAAGACAGGTAATTCTTTAATTCGTTACAATATGAAAATTGATATTGAACCTCGATCACATGATAGAGGTAATTCCATATTAGGTAATTCCGTGTTGAAAAAAAGTAAAACCTCGTTAGTCCTTAGCTCGCACAAGTTTCGACTGCTGAGGGTTGTCGTTCGTAGGAGTGCGACAGTGCTCTGCATTAGCATCCAAGAAAGTTAAAAGAAAAAGTAGTTTATTGTTATATACAGGGTGTTTATCAGACATGCTTCAAAAAATTAAGAGACCTTTCCTTGGACTATTCTAAGGATATTTTGTCCTTTGATGATTTTTGATAAGGCGCTTTGTTTCGAAGATACGGGTCGAAAAAGAATTTCGACAATAACAATTTTGCTAATTTTAAAATTATTAACGTAGCCGAAGTAAAAGTATAGCGTACTATCAAGTACGTTAGTACCCATTAACATTCCGATTACTACAAACGGCTGCAGACATTAAATTTGCTGGGTGTTACGCAATCAGAAAAAAAACCCTGGTATTTTTGAAAGAGATTAAGAGTCGATGAGAAGATTGTTTGATCCGAGTGGGGGTAGTCATTTTCAACAGTTTTTGTAGATTTAGAAACATTACATGTAATTTTTGGTAATAAATTGTTGTTGTAGAATTTCTTTTTCGCTCCGTATCTTCGACACAAAGCGCCCTATCAAACATCTTCAAGCACCCCGTATAGGAACAAATACCACTCGAATTGGTGATTGTGAAAAAATAGCTACTGGCCATGTCTTTCTATGATATGTTATCATACCAATGAAAATAAAATATTACACTATTTAAACTTTTTTCGAACCACTGAAAACAAAACTTTCATCGGTTCAAGTATTTCTGTAATAACAGAACACCTTGTATGAATTTAAAACCAGAAATCTTTCAGTAAATTCAGATTGAACTTAGGGTAGGAAGGTGGCAAGGTTTACGTCATCTGACGGCATTTAACATAAAACAGATTCGGCAAAGTACTTAACCTGTGGTTAAACAAACATAATTAACACGAAACATTCGTACTCATTCTCACGAACACTTATTAACAAAGTTATACATTGAATCCTTATGTGTTTATGTTTAGAAAATTTCGTTAATTGCTAGGTTCTGGAAAATGATAGTCGGTAAATATAAATATCCTCCCTTATGATATAAATTGAAATATGTGTATTTATGTTTATGTAGATTAGAATAATAAAATTTGGCAAACAAGAAAGAGATTTGATGATTAGATTTTGGAACCACTGGTGTAGAATAAATCTAGCGAAAACAATTTTTCCCTACCAGAATAGTCTCAGTCATCTCCTGATGAAGGTAACTTGTATAGCGAAACACGCGTTGAGAGATGGTATTTGTTCTGGTAAGCAAAACTTGTGAATTTGTTTCAATATGGTTGACATTGTTTCTCATGGATTAGACTTCAATTTTTTGTAAGTATTGGAGCATGCACTAACGGCAATAAATAAACAATGAATAAACCTGCGTTTTTCAAAGTGTCAATAAACATCGCCCATTATGCATATAGCAGTTGAGTTAGCTGCATAATTTTTCACCTAACCCCATACGAATTCGGTTGGGCAATACAAATTCGAGTTCGGCATTCATTTGCTATGAAATTATATGTTTTCAGATCTTCTATAATGATACACAGTATTAAACCAAAGTATTTATATAACCATTGTAACCCATTGAGATTTTCAATACACTTAATCTAAGTACTCTTCAAAATATTAGCATTCGTATTTTCGTAGAAGGTGAAATAACTGAAATGCTAATACAGCGACCTTTCAAAGAGTTATGTGTGATGTGTAACAATTGGACATTTTCCATTACCAGAGGAGGTTTTTATTTCCAAAGATCATCTATGAAATAATTGGTTGAATGAGGTTATATTATTATTCTTCCATATCTTTCCAACTGTATACATTATGGTCAAATAATTCATTTTCTTATTTCAATTGGCAAAATTCGTTACTTCCAGTAAAATCACATGAAGTTTCGTTCTCATAGAATTTCACAAGTCATGTCTTTTCTCATTTCAGGGAAAACTTTTTGGACTTTAACTTAAATTCTTCTTTTGATATTTTTTTGGTTTTTGTTTATATATTTGCTACGCCTTCCTGGGAAAAGTTTTCCCCAGGTGCGTGGATGGTCGACTTTCCACTTTTTATCACGTTTGAACAAAGTTTCACTGTATAATAGCCAATTCTGTAATATCTTAGTTTTGTGCATTGAATATGTTAAGCATTTTAATAATTTTATTTTTGCAACAAACACTTTTGTCTGGGTTAAAATGATATAGTCATTTGAAAACTAATTCATAAATAAAACGTAATGCAGACAAAATCTCATCCCGTCCGCCTTTTAGACAAGCATCTATTAACCCCTTGACTTCTTGATGATGCCATTTTAACCGAGAGTATATTCCAAATCGTTGGAAGAACGGCGTGGTTATTCTTTTGGCTAGGTGCAAGTCTATTTCGGATTTCTCCAACCTTGAGGCATATAATCATCCTACCGTGTCCCTCGAAAGTGGTTGTAATGATCATAAAGTAACACATTTGTAACCAAATTATATGCAGTCCAGTTTCAGACCCCAACGCAGCACAATCACAACTTTACTGTCCAAGACCGACGATCTCTAAAAAGTTATCGATGAAGGTTATAGTATATCAGAAAACACTAATAAATCACCGTAAAAATAATATCACGTACTGATTCATTTGAACCATGTTAAAATATGTTTGCCGCTTACCAGCTGTTGCCCCCCTACGAACAACAACTCTCAGAAGTCGAAAACGAAGTCCTACCTCTCAACTTGCGATTTCTAGCCAAGATGCAAACAACTAAAACAGAGTGTTATGGATAAATGGATAAATTCATTTTACATTGAAAAAAAGGTAAAAAGTTCGAAAGAAGCGTCAATTCAATTTCAGCAAACAAACGGATATTCCAGCTGCTTTTTTACTGATGATGGTAAAACAGAGAGTTCATAAAAATATTCATATGAAAATGAGACATTCCATAAGAATCAAAGTAGGATTGAACTTCACTCCAAATGAAAACATACTAATACACAGATCTGATACGGACAGTAAAATTTATATACTCGATATGGAATAAATGGTCAAAATAAAGAACATAAGTGCAAAACCAGGGACGTAGGACCAAAATCAGGGACGTAGGTCCAAAATAAGGGACTATGTTCAAAATCAGGAACCTAGGTCCAAAACAAGGGACGTACGTCAAAAAAAACGAGAGGCATTAACCCGAAAAGGTTTCAGGTCCAAGGAAATAACGTCTCAAATCATCTACAAGAACAATTCGTTCAGACCAGTTTCAACTACTATATAGTAGTTGAAACTGGCCAGTAGTCAGTTGAGACTGACTAATACCACGAAGGCGAATGTGTTATATCCGAAAGGTGTCAGTGCAGGATTCTTCACTGAAGTTATTCCTGCATATGAAAATCGATTCCGGCAGTTGTATCGCTAACACCATATGCCGGAATAACTTCTTCAAGTGTGCCCACTTACTTTACGTACAAAAATAACGTACGTTGAAAGCATAATAATAAGGGGCATAGATCCTGAAATAAACATGTCAATTCAAAAAGCTAAAAATGTAGGTTGATTTACCAAAAAAATAATAGAATTCAAAATATCTAAAAGTATGTAGCAGTTCAGTTACCGTTTAGACGATACCAAAATTTCAATAGGAATAGAAACCCTGAAAGTTGGGTTGACTTGTAAACCAATCAGAGTGGAGATTGGTTCAGAAATAAAGAAAGAGTAGCCTAGAAATCACATAAATTTAAGTGTTTAGAGTTACAAAATATCTAGAGCCCGTCTTGAGTCCAGGATGAATATATAAAAAAAATAAAGCAAACAAAATAGGTTCTAATATAGAAACCCTACTGAAATCATGCTGCTAAATTAAGATCCACTAGGAGGAATCGATACCGGAGGCGATATTTGCCTAATGAACCTGCAATGGAAAAAAGAAAAAGTTCATTCAAAATCATAACATTTTCGAACACAATTTGAATCATCAACTGATTTAGATGTCTTCGAGATGATGATGAAAAAAATGGAATGTTTTGCGAAATAAAGTGAAGTATGAAATATATACTTTTCCTGGCAGTCAAGCCGAATTCACAAAAACATTCTAAAAATTTCCCCACACTTTATCAATGTAACGAGAGAAGCAGAAAACTGCAGCTCAGCGAATCTGACTGAAAACCATCAAAGAAAACCAAAGTTTGCAGTTTGGTGAATTGGTTCATAATGTAGCAACACTATCTAAAAAACAGATTATGAGACTAAAAATGGAAATAAAACAAGCTTCAATTATATTCAATTATATTATCTGAATGAAATACACGATTTAGAAGAATTTTTAGTTTCCAAATGAATTTCAAAACTTGAAATATGTAATATTTTACTGGGTTTCATATAATTAGTAATACAAAATATTTCAGAGTACAGCACAGTTATATATGAGTCCATGAGGAGCATATTCCAAAATTATTTTGAAATATATAGGGTGACTCCCAAAAAAGTTACATATAAAAGTTATATTTTTCTTATGGAACACCCTATATTTTTTATATTTTTAGATACTATGGAAAAAATAAAGGTGAATTACTATTATATTTCCCATACTTAAAACTGACAGTTTCTGAGAAATTTTGAGAAATTTAAAAATACACACCATAATTTAAAAATTGTTTTCACCCTGTAACGTGTAACGATCTGCTCGTGATTAAATGTACTGCTTAGCTCAAAGGTTGAAGTTAACTGCCACATGAAATTTTTAATGCATTAGCAGAATGCAAGAGTAGCAGAAAAACTTGCCTCAAAATTTGGACACACATTTAATTAAATAACTTCTTAAAGTTGAATGAAACACCCCTTATTTAGTGGCGTAATTTTACGCAGAAGTAGATTCCCTTCAAAACTATATTAGGGTGCCCTATACCTATCTCTTCTGCTTTTTACACGAAAGGCGTTTTTATATTTTACTTATGAGTATTTTTTTTATGTTAACTTTCATGTGGTAGGTAACTTTAACCTTTGAGCTAAGCAGTACATTTAATCACTAGCAGCTCGTTACACGGTGAAAACAATTTTTAAATTTCTGAAAATTTCTCAGAAACGGTCAGTTTTAAGTATGGGAAATATAATAGTAACTCACCTTTATTTTGTCCATAGTATCTAATAATATAAAAAATAAGAAAGAAAAGAAGAATAAGAAAAAATATAACTTTGGTATTTAACTTTTTTGGGGGTCATACTATATATTTCAAAATAATTTTGGAATATGCTCCTCATGGGCCTCATGTGCTAAAAGTTTTTTCCTAACTCTCTTCATTTTTCGTAGAAATACCGAGGAACTTGGCATCTATAGTTGGAGTCCGTAGTATACAATTTACCAACAGAGAATTGAAATTGTTCCAAATAAATGCATCAAACATCTGGCCCATAAGATAGACATTTATATAATCAAAGGGAATTTTCATCTAGTTTTACATCAATATTCCTAAATGTCAGATTTACTAATGTTATACAAAATATATAATAATCGTGTCGACTGTCCAGAGTTTTCAACGAAAATTCCTTCATTGAATACAAGTTGTAGAGACTAGAGAAACCACGATACGAGAATACCTACCAAGTATTCTCGGCCACGATCTCTTCGTCACGCCTTTCAGAAAACAAAATCAGTAGAAAATTCTCCCGTAATCAGAATTGTCAGATCACTCAACGACATTGAAAAGCTGAGATTTTCTACCCCTCGAAAGAGAGAAGGAAGTATGTATTTTTCATTGACTCCATTCTAAATTGGATCCTTTGAGCGCACATACTATATTTATCATTTATTACGAAACCACCAACAATACTGCAGATGAAGGTATGGGAGCAAATTGGTTGGAAGAGGAGACCGTTTTTGCAACGAAGAAGGAAGAACTCTACCTGGATGCTCTATAGTGCACCGTGTATTTGGTAAATTTTCAGAAGACGTTACATAATAAACAACTCCAAATATGGAGGGTGATGATACATCCTTCATTCATGAACAGGGTGACGCGGTTGAAAACAACGTTGAGTAAAAATCAAAAATACGCAGATCATAAGCATTTCAGGGGCTCATTTTATTCTGACTTCAAAAGATGTCGACTCATCATTCACTCTTCATAAATATGTCCTGCATGGCGATATTCAAATCGATGATCATCACCGATGCTGGTCACTATTTTGCACTGACGAGTGGCTAAGGAGCCCGAAACCGGTCTGCAAGTGTGCCCGTTCCAAAATTGAAGGGCGACTCTTTCAGTTGTATGGCCAATTGCATATGCAGGAAATTTTCTGTAAAGATTCATACACTGGTATTCGTGGTATTAGCCAGTGGAGTAGTTGTTTTTTGATAAGCGTCAGTTCATTCAACTTACTGTGTAGGTATATCCGAGACGGGCTTGAACATTCAAAGTTCATTTCTTTAGAGTAGTAAACGTTTTGAAATGGACGAGACTGTTATTTTTTCTGCACTAGTAGTTTTTTATGAATTTAGTTGTCGCAGAACAAAAAGTAGATAGTTGGTTACTGTCACTTCTTCACGAATTATTATTCAGTTATCCTTGTTCACTGTGTTCCAATATTGTTTATTCTACTGAAGATAGAAAAGAAATTGTTGCAACCTATTATCGAAATAATGAATACGCTGAAGCTGCTGCAAGAATTTATAATACGAATCCAGATCCAGACCACAACGTGAGCCATCAATACGTTAAACAGGTAATGGATAAGTTTCGAACTTCAAGTTCTGCTTACAACAGAAAACATGAAATATCCCGTCCTGTCAGAAATGACGGAGTTGAAGTTACAGTACAAATGGATAATTGACAATCTATCAGACACATAGCTCAGCAGAACGTCTGGTGTATCAGTTACTAGTTTTTTTCTAAATTTTGAAATCCGTCGACTACAGTTTTGTGAGGTGTTCATCGAGAAATTGACCAATAACCTGAATCTATTATACAATACATGTAGAAGTGAATGAACATAATTGTCGTCACTGAAGCGATGTGAATCCTCATTTGGTGATGGAAAAACATTCACAAACTCTACAAAAATTGAATGTCTGGGCCGGCATTCTTGGTAATCATATTGTTGAACCATTCTTCATTGAAGGTAATCTCAATGGAGACACACACTTAAATATGTTACAAGTTTGTGTAGATCCTATGATTGCACAAATTTTAGAAAGTGATGACAATTCACATTTAGATGTTCGGGTGAGACAGGTTTTGGACGAACTTTTTCCAATGCTTTGGATCGGCAGTAGGGGTCCAGCCAGGAATGGCCAGCTAGATCACCTGATCTCACACCGACGAATTTCTTTCTTTGGGGACACCTGAAGTCGAAAGTTTACTCTACTAAGCCTACAGGGAATGCCGATTGCTAACTCCGGACATCTTGAATAATGTACGGAACGCTTTCGAGAGTAAACTGTATTATTGTATGGAACTAGGTGGAGGTCATTTTGAACAATTTATCCGTTGAATTTGTTTCCACTGATATTATTATTTGTTGATTTTCTCATTAAAAGAACGACAGCAAATTTTCTGTTTTTTCTTGAATAAAACGTTCAACATTTAATTTATCCATAACGAATGAACCAATTTTGAAAAAAATTACAGAGCTAATAGAGGGACAAAAGACCTTTCAAATGGCTATCACTCAACCCCACCATGCCACTGAAAAAAAAAGGCGTGTAGTTCCTGATCGCGGGGGAGGGGGTGCAGATTTAGTCGCCCTAGAAATAAAAATTGACGTGTTTTTTGAAATTTTTGATTACACTTCCGTTTCTGACTTACAGGGGGGTCAAGTTTTGTTGAAACGCCCTGTATAAAGTAGAAAGTGCAAGAACACTACAAAGGTAAATGAACTTATGTAGTCCTTTCAGATTACAGTTAGGCTTTCGAAATCATGAGTGACAAACTCAGTTTCTTCGGTTTTTCGTGAATGGGTTGTGGTTGTAGTGAACGGTACATCTCAGATGCCCTACCATGCAGGTGGTCAATAAGAATCCATCCTTGGTCGTTTACTAATCAGACTGATCATCAACGACTTCCAACAGTCGATAGAAAAATGCACTACGCAGATGAAACTTTACATCAACCACTGCCAACCGGACGGTGAGTATCTTGACAATTCTGCTCATCATCTCATCATCCGCGATCCATAAATTCTAACAATAATGGTAAGTGAAATGAAAAATTACGCCTGTGGTTTTATTCCAAATTGCGTTTTACAAAACACGTCAACTTTCTAATTCAAAAGTCCTTTAATATTTCAGCGCAACTAGACCCAAAAAACCTTACCTATGCGTGGCGGTAATTATTTCAAAATGTCTCCTTTCAGCCCTGCGTTATTTCAATATAAATTCCTGCGTTTTTTTGTCGTTTGAAAGTACGACGATATATTACCAATAATAAAGAAATCAAACTACCTGAAACTGGAAAACTAACAAACTCCCTCAGAGCCTTGAACGCCAGAATCACATATTATTTCATTAAGAAATTGAAGGCTTTCTAATATTTCATTCTTTTCTACAAGAAATAGGTCGGTCTTGTTCATTCCCAAACACAAATTGTCTAATTTGCTCGCAGCTTTTTATAGAAGTTCAAAAACATCTCAGATCGACTCTCCGCCCATTCACCTCTTTTCAATGAATCTCGAACAAACTATAGTTCAAGAGTTATCAAATGATAAACAAGCGTACCTTTGTTACTCTTGTTTACTCGTATTAATGTCATACACGAAACCGAAAAAAAAAGTTTTTCGTGTTTTTTTCCTTTGGGATAAAAATAATAAGTAGGTTTAATACAAGCACTGAAAACCTTTTCATCGTTACATGTTAAATGAAACGACTGATTTATTATTGTTGACCTACTTCGTAAGCAAGTCATGAATAACTTTGTTCCGTGTTAGATGGCATTATTTCCTAGTCCTCTGTAGGTTATTCCGTGATCGAATTTTCACTATCAGAACATGCGAACCAAAATAATCCATATCACTTCCAGACATCCAGAATGTGGTAATTTCTAGAAAGTTCATTTCGAGCCTCGGTATTTATAAATAACTTGTCGGGTAGTGATGGTACCCGGCGCTCTGTTCCTTCACAAAATATATCATAATGCGATTCAATTGAAACTTTTTTCAACTATTGACCAGCAAAACATAAAACCTCAAAGGTTATACGCCATTGTATCTATGTCTTTCAAACAAGAAAATGCTGTACAACAACTTTGTCTTGAATCCCACAATGGAATATGTTTTCCTCGAAAAAAAAGCAAAACATATTTTATTCAGGCTTTATCCAATCGCTCCGATACCCAAAGGAGCGTTAGTGTCAATGTACCAAACATACGGTGTAAGAGATTATTCGGTTTATATACAGGGTCCTGCAACAGTGGCGCGGTGTTCCATATCTCTATATAGGAAGCAGATAGGAATCTAATTTTCTATAATATTACCTTATTGCTCGAGCTCGACAAAATAAAAATATTGGCGGTCACACAGGGTGTTCGATTTTTTCTGGGCGGATCCCAACTGTGTCTTTTTAAATGGCAACCTATATTTTTTATCGCTTTTTCGGTTTCTTCATAGAAAATAAAATAAACTTTATGTATATCTGCACTTCGAAAATATTGACGGTTTTCGAGATATCTAGCATGACAGGTTTTTTTTTCCAATATTCGTCACTCAGAATATTTGAAATTATAAAGTGGTGCCAAGTCCAGTTGAAATTTTTTTTTGGTCGAATATTCTACATTGGTAACTCTCTCAAACGATATATCTGAAATCGACCTGTGATATACAGGGTATTTAAAACCGCTTGCCAAATATTGTAAATGAAAATTTGCAAAATCTTCCTTAGATTAAATGGAACACCCTGTATATTATTGATCCATAAGAAGCGCCAACGAAACCTCTACAAATTTTATTAAGTATTCCCTATGGCTAAGTTCAATAGTTTTTCTTAAATCAGCATTTCTTTCGAAAAATGGTCATTTTTTCGAAGCGAAATCCATTTGACGACTGATAAAAATATACGAAAGATATCTTGTTTCAATTTTGTACATTAGAAGGTGTCCAAACAAATATTTTTTAACGAAATATATGTATGTACCTATCACTTTTTGCTAAATGGAAAATTATTTTTTCATTGGATGCAGAATTTCACTCATAAATCGTGCAATATCAAACCAAACAAGTTAAAAGAAAGAAACATTATAAATAACTATTTTTTTCATGTTATTATATTCATTCAGAGCTTGAGTTCTAGATATTCAAATTTGTCAACTGGCAAATTACAAAACTACAAAAGGGAGAGTTTAATTAAGGTTGATAATGAAACTTTTATAAAATATGTTCAACATGTCTTCCATTTTCTTGAATGCAGAGCTGAAGTCTATGTTTGAAAGACTGTTCTACCCTGCGCAAGACAGCTGGTGTAATGCTGCGAAAAGCATTCGTTATTCTAAGTCGCATATTTTCGGGAGAAGTTGGTGGCTCAACGTAAACCATATTTTTTATGTATCCCCATAAGAAAAAATCTAGTTTCGTCAAATCTGGTGATCTAGCGGGCCACCGTACAGGCCCATTCCGTCCTATCCATTTATTGGGAAATACTTCATTTAGATGATCTCTCACTTCTGCCGAATAGTGAGCAGGTGCACCATCATGTTGTAACCACATTCTATTGCGGAGGTCAAGAGGAATATCATCTAACAAACCTGGTAAATCATTTCGTAAGAAATTGAGATACATTGCACCATTCATATGTCCCTCAAAAAAGTATGGACCAATTACATATTCTCCAATGATGCCTCCCCAGACATTTATCGACCACCTATGTTGATAATCCACCTGTCTCAATAAGTGAGGATTTTCTGTCGCATAATAATGGTAATTATGTCGATTTACAAATCCATTTTTATGGAATGTCGATTCATCCGACCATAAAATATTATTGAAAAAATATTCGTTTCGACGAATTTTGTTCATGGCCCAATTGCAAAATCTCACTCTTTTCTCGAAATCAGCATACAGTAGTTCTTGATGTAACTGAACGTGGTATGGATGCAAGCGATGTTTCTTCAATACTCGTTGCACTGATCTCTCACTTATATCCACTATTTCCCCAATTTGTCGTTGACTCCTACTAGGATCTTCTTCAACAGCAAGAAGAACTTGCAATTCATTATCTTCATTAGTAGCTGGCTTGATGCGCTCATGTTTGGAATAATTAATAGATCCAGTTTCAACGAATCGTCCCAAGACCTTTCGGAAAGATCTTTCATCTGGATGCCTTCTATCTGGATACCGTTGAGAATAAATTCTACTTGCCAATAAACAATTCCTGTCTGATTCACCTAATATGAAAATCATATCAATCAAATCACTTTTTGATAACAACATTCTGATGAAATTATACCGACAGTTCAACTTCACGATTGACTAAAAATTTCAATATTCATTTGCAGCCAAATATTTTGTTCTGTCATTTGCCAGACTAGTTGATTTCCAATAAATATTTCATTCGCTGAAAGGTTGTTTTAGACCGAAAGAATATGGCACAAATTCCGAGATTTTTGAAATTATTGTAACTATTCAAGAACGTCCATTTTGTGGTGTAATTCGCAACTTGTTTATCTAGCAACAGGTAATTTTAGGAATGGGCGATATTTTAAGGAAAGGGTATTTTTTGTATATTCTTATCAGTCGTCAAATGGATTTCGCTTTGAAAAAATGACCATTTTTCGAAAGAAATGCTCATTTAAGAAAAACTATTGAACTTAGCCATAGGGAATACTTAATGAAATTTGTAGAGGTTTCGTTGGCGCTTCTTATGGATCAATAATATACAGGGTGTTCCATTTAATATAAGGAAGATTTTGCAAATTTTCATTTACAATATTTGGCAAGCGGTTTTTCATACCCTGTATATCACAGGTCGATTTCAGATATATCGTTTGAGAGAGTTACCAATGTAGAATATTCGACCAAAAAAAAATTTCAACTGGACTTGGCACCACTTTATAATTTCAAATATTCTGAGTGACGAATATTGGAAAAAAAAACCTGTCATGCTAGATATCTCGAAAACCATCAATATTTTCGAAGTGCAGATATACATAAAGTTTATTTTATTTTCTATGAAGAAACCGAAAAAGCGATAAAAAATATAGGTTGCCATTTAAAAAGACACAGTTGGGATCCGCCCAGAAAAAATCGAACACCCTGTGTGACCGCCAATATTTTTATTTTGTCGAGCTCGAGCAATAAGGTAATATTATAGAAAATTAGATTCCTATCTGCTTCCTATATAGAGATATGGAACACCGCGCCACTGTTGCAGGACCCTGTATATACAGTACAGGAAAAATAAAAAAAATACGTCAACCATAGTATATAGGGGGACACATTTTTACATATTCACATTTGATGTTACTTTTCCTAACGCATCCCCAGAGCATGTCACCATTTTTTTAAATGAATCAATTGTTTTGCATTATCAGATGTTCCATGATGAACAGATTTCAACAAAGTGGAATACCATTCAGGAGTTGTCAATGATGAAGTTATTTGTACTGCAGTTTTAGGGCACGTTGGACTAATAGAAAATTCGCAATCTCTTAGTAAGTTATCTCGAGAATCAGGTATCAGTCGTACAAATGTTTTCAGGATCCTTCATAAGTACAAATTTCATCCATATAAGATTACACTAGTCCATGAATTGAACGAAGATGATTTCAATAGACGTATTCAGTTTTGTGAAAGTCTCACTGAACGGATCAACTTGCATCATAATTTCTTGTATTGTATAACATTTTTTTTCGGATGAATGGACGTTTAGTTTGAATGGAGAGGTGAATCGGCAAAATTATCGATATTGGAGTGATACAAATCCTCACCGTCAAGTTCATACCCAACAACCTCAAAACCTGAATGTTTGAGCATAAATTTTAGGTGACCACATCATTTCCTTTTCTTATCGATGATAATTCGACTAGTGATAAATATTTGGATATGTTGGAGAATCAATAGGGCAATTGAGGAGGATATGAATTTATTCGAAAATGAAATAGTTTTTGAGCAGGATGGTGCACCTCCTCATTATGCAGCTCCAGTGTGACAATTTTTGGATAGTCGCTGGATTGGCAGAAGAGGTCCTACAGAATGGCCATCAAAGTATCCGGATCTCACTCTTGTAGATTTCTTTCTATGGGGTCATTTGAAGTCTAAAGTGTATGAGATTGAATCAACATTAGAAGATTTGAGAGAGAATATCATGAGGCATTGCAGAGAAATAACTCCTGAGATTCTCAACCATGTGAGGGCGGTAATGGAAGCTCGATTGTACCATTGTATGGAAGTTGGTGGAGACGTTTTTGAAAATTTACAATAGAAAATTGTTTTCTTGTCATTGTTCAGTCATCAGATTTTAATTCAAAAATTAATAACAAATTTCTTCTTCTGATTTATTGCTTCCATATTTGTCTGTAGAACGAATATTTAAAAATGTGGTCTCCTGTATAATTGTTGACGTGTTTTTTTATTTTTCCTGAAAATCATTGTACCAAAAGTTTGTTCAGGCTGGCTCTTTTATATGGAATGCGTCATGGGTTTTATTTCGTGATGTTTCTTCCGAATGACGCTCGCAACAAGACTCAGCAGTTGTCTTGAAAATTCTGTTATGAATATGTTTCAGAAAGTTCCCGACCTTTTTTCTTGTGGGAGACAAACTTCGGACGGCAATTTTGAACGCGGAACTTCTGTAGTCCGTTTTACCGCACCAAAAGGGTGTATATTATACGAAAAATGATGATTCTACACTGGAAAAAAATGATCAAAATTTACATCTGAAAGATGAAAATGACTTTGGTTATATTGAAAAAATACTCTATGTAATGAATTATTGTTCGCATTCGCAGTTGTAATTTTAATAAGTAATGTGCTTTTCATTGAAAATTGGATATTCATCTAAAATATGTATTGTGTGATATCGTAACGTTTTATTTCATAAAAAAAGAATTTCCAACTGGATGGTGGATATTCCCCGCGACATAGTACGATTACTCTTATATTTGTGGACGACCATTTTTCTGTTAATTCTTATATACAGACGGGCAGAAGAATGTTCAACGTGTGTTTCAAGATATTTCTGGGTGTTTGTGTGAAATAAGAGTTGCCGAAGGACGATTCAATTCATTGAGTCTTCTTATTAAAAAGTATATATAGGAATCACAAGTTAAAAGGTAAGACCTCGTTAATCCTTAACTCACAAAAGTTTCGGCTTCTGAGGGGTGCGATAGCTGGTTAACGGAAAAACATATTTTTTTACCTAACCTCACAACACAAATTATTTAATTTGTATAGGCATATAACGTATTATTTGATTTTTGAATAAATAAAGAAGAAGTTTTGGAAAACTGTTATGATGATAGTTGAAATAATCATAATATAGCTCCAAGTTATTTAGGATTAGATTCTTAGCAGATATATAGTTGATGGCCGTGGCGAGACACAAACAGTAATTTTATAACGTATATTTAGCACAAATGTATACGTGTTTGAAATATACTATGCCAGTTATTCAGTGAAATTATATAGCACTTTCATGGTACATATGTCCTCATAATCTAATCAAATACGAAATGTTAATACAGTGTGTCAATTTGAAAACTTCCCACCCTCAATATCTCCCTTCCAGTACATAATATGAAAAAATGGTCAGACAGGTCAACTTTATTTGCAAGGGGGACACTCTGAATGAATATTTTCAACCCTCGGGGTTCAACCCCCTAGGAGGGGTGGATGTTACCCTCAGAATTTCAAATGGAAAGGGGGGTCAAGTGGCACATCATTTTGAAGGGCATTCAATTCGCTTGCCGACGGTGCCCTCATTTATTATTTTCCGATCAGCAGTATCCGAAAATGTAGTTCTAAACTAATAGAAGTAATTAGAATTGGCCTATACTAAAATGCCTGGTTATCAAGTTAGTATGCAAAGAAATACAATTTATTGACTCTCTTATAAGTAAAACTTGTGATGACGGGTCAGCTTTTCAACTTTCCATCAGGGGTAAAATTAGACAAGCCTCAAAAAATTTACATTAATTAGTTATCTGATTTCGGTGACTTTCATTTGGGTTTATTATCGGATTTAAAACTCTTATCCCTTTTTTGTTACTTCTGCTATAAAAAGTATCGTTTTTTGAGCAAAAAAGGTGTTCATCGCATTCAAGCCATTTGGTAGTACTATCATTTCAGTTTCATTTGTTGAGCTGATCAGCGATACCTTAGAAAGTGTATAAATTGTAAGAATGGTTTACACTATCCAAGACCGAATTGAAATAATTTTTATTTATGGAGAGGTGGGCAAGTGCGCACGAAGGGCGGCATCTCTTTTTAATGAAAGAAATCCAAATCTTAATATAAGTCACCGGTATGTGCTTGATTTGGTGACAAAGTTTTCCGAAACTGGTTCGGTGAAGAATAAAAAAAGGAATAACCCCAGAGTACTGAATGAGGATGCTCAAATTGAGGTGTTGGGAACATTTGCTGCAGAGCCGACTAGCTCCTTACGATCAGTAGCAGAACAGACGGGAATGTCACACGAGACTGTAAGGAAAGCACTGAAAATGCACAAATTTCATCCATATAAAATGCAGATTCTCCACGAGCTCCATGAGGATGATTATGACAGAAGAATAGAATTCTGTGAAATCATGACTCTTCGAATCAATGCTTTACCTAATCTTCTGTTCAATATCTGTTTCAGTGATGAATGTTCATTTTTCCTGAATGGCAATGTTAATAGGCAAAATTGTCGCTATTGGAGTGACGAAAACCCTCACAATTTTCGAGAAGGACATACACAACACCCACAAAAAGTTAATGTTTGGGCTGGTGTTCTTGGAAATGCCATTATCGGACCTTTATTTTTTGAAGAAAACTTGAATGGTGATCTGTACCTAGATATGCTTCAAGCACCTATCGATCCACTTATAACTCACGAGCTCGAAACTCAAATTGATGCACACGGTAATTTACTGTTGCAGGAAGATTTGTTACATTTCCAACAGGACGGTGCGCCACCTCATTATTTTCGCCCCGTCCGACAATGGTTGAACGAGCGATTCCGGGAGAGATGGATTGGCAGAAGGGGATCAATTGAGTGGCCACCGAGATCACCGGATTTGACTCCATTAGATTTTTTTCTTTGGGGATATCTCAAATCTGTCGTTTATAAAACACAGCCCACTGATATGGATGACCTCAAAGGACGAATTACAGCAGCATGCCGGTCAATTAGTGGTGAAGTTTTCCAAAATGTTCGAGAGGAGTTCGAAAACAGACTGTATTACTGTTTAAAGCAGAATGGACAACATTTTGAACGTATTATCAAATAAAGCGTAACAAGATGGTTGAAATTTGTTTTTTGCAATTTAGTATTTTTTGTTTGCACTCGATGCGTATTTCGTTAACTAAGTAGTTCTACATTCCTCTCACATCCACGAATTCGAATATTACTCAAGGGTTGGAACGATGCTACCTAGTACGATGCTCACCTTTTCCAATAGTCCATTACAATCATTTGTTTTGAATACCAACCTGAATACCAAACATCTAGTGCGGGCGAGTTTTAATCATTTATTCTTATTCACTTCTAATCACCGTTCGTTTGGAACGTTATTGTTCAAAAACTGCTCATCAAAAACTAATGAAAAAGGTATCATTGGCAAGAGAATTGAATGCCCTTCAAAATGATGTGCCACTTGACCCCCCTTTCCATTTGAAATTCTGAGGGTAACATCCACCCCTCCTAGGGGGTTGAACCCCGAGGGTTGAAAATATTCATTCAGAGTGTCCCCCTTGCAAATAAAGTTGACCTGTCTGACCATTTTTTCATATTATGTACTGGAAGGGAGATATTGAGGGTGGGAAGTTTTCAAATTGACACACTGTATATATTTGGATATCTAAATACTGCCGTCGTATAAATGAAATATTTTAAAAATGAATTTCGATGGGAAATAACATTTTGTATTGGTGTCCATTTCTGTATTGTTGATTGAATAATTCTAAAGGGTTCAGAACCGTCAGTATTGTGAAATGAAAGGAGTATGTATAGAGTTCTGTGAAGGAACATTTTTGGATGTGTCTTTCCCAATTCGTATAAAAAACAACTTCTAAAAAATAAAATAACATTATTATTCCTCATTAATTTTTTTGCTTTCAGATTTTCACTGGGTATCGTCGGACCCATCTAGGAATCGCACGTTAACGGGTTAGACACAGTTGATTTCAGTTCACACAACTTTCAACTTCTGAATGTTGTCATTCACGGAAAAATAGATTCAAAGAGATGTCCTATTTAGAGTAGTATACTGGGGAGCGAATTCAACTTTTTTATTCAAACAGATAGACCCATCATAAGATAGACCCATGTCTGCTTCAAAGAAAATGATCAGTACGGAAAAATATAATTTTACGAATATTTTGTCTGCCGTGTTTCTGTTTATTTTTTTCAATTCATCACTAACGGAAAGTATACAGTGTTCGGACTCATTGTTCAATTTTGTTGAGTTTAGTCGATTTAGAATTGTGAAATGAAAGTTGATTATATGATTTCTGACATTTATTAAAACAACGATAAAACTTAAATAAAAACAACAATAAAAATTAATTAGCGCTCCGGGCCGACTTCATTGATTCCAGTGACGCATTTGCTTTTTCAGCTGCAGGAAAACCCGGAAAAACCTGCAGCACCACATCATCTGAAGATCTTGATCTAACAATGTCCTCTCTCTTATAAAACAAAATGTAGGGTGTCACCAGAAGCTCCAATAAATTCAATGCATCGCCAGAACACTTCGTGACACAACTATCGTCAAACTTAAACCAGTCCGTTTCGTCTTTGACCAAGGCGTAATAATGACCAAATTCAACGCCAGAACCACAGTGAACAATGACTGCAAGAATATTATAATAGTGGTCTACTAGGTTGAAATGTTCATCTATTTCGAACCTTCCAAAGAGTTTCTTGCTTCCGTTAGAGGTTGACTCTTGTTTAAAAATCATCAGTATTATTATTAGATTGACTGGTGCCTCAGCTATAGTTGTTTCCTTATAACAGTCAGTTAGTTTGGCGCATGTTTGACAATACAGTCGATCATCACCTGTTAAAAATTCCATTTTCAGATGCTTTAACAATAAGCTTTGCACGGACTGGTTATATTAGTCATATTAGGAAAAGCTAGATGAAGTTCCAGAAATTCACATAAGTTTTCGGTACTTCTTGAACATTTACTACAAAGTAAACAAGTGAGGATTTTTTCAGCAAAAGATTAACAAACACAAGACGAGATTTCTCTTGCAGGATAACACCACCAGTATTTGGGGAATAAATAAAAAAATGAGATGTTAAGGAATGAATGTTCATTTGAAAATTTATTTTTTATTTTTCAAAATTGTCATTTTGTTCAGTTTCATTTCGAGGTGATTATCAAAGTAAGATAAAAGTGGACTCTGAAATATATAAGATACTCGATTAATTCGAAAAATCAACATCCGATTAAGGGATTAAGGTATTATTTCTTTTAAAATAGTTCAGAATACGAACCTACTTACTACGGATTATCTAAAGGTAAGATAACCTTAGAATGAAAAATTGCAGTGCAAAAGTGTTATGAGAGTGTAAAATTCCATTATAAAATTAAGGTAAAGTGTAATAACACCATAGATTTATTTATATCGCAAATTAAATTTATCAAGTTTTATTTCATCGCAAAAGTAGTACACTCAAAATAAAAAATTACAATGATAAATTTCACATTTCTTTCCGTGGTAGAATTACAAAGTAATATACCGCATGGAATGTGAGATCACACACAAAATCAACTTTCCGTTAATTTGGGCGATAATTAAATTGCAGCCGATACCGGTGAAATATTTTTTACCAGTGACCTAGCAGTTACAGAAACCAGAACTGTTAGAGTTTGCGATGGTTCTTGGCATGAGCTGTTACTCCGGCTTGAAGATAATACACTCTGCTTTCCTGAGCAGAACAAATATGACGGTAATGAAATGAAACAAAAAGATAAACTTTTCTTTCAGACTATTTAAACTAGAAGTTATATTGAAGTGAATCCTCCAGAACGTCGTAAAATGTTCGTACCGTGCATCCGATCAATTAAGAAGATAGTGCAATCCATTTCAGCAGATGCATGCTGAGCCACAAACTTTGTGGTAATCGATCCAGAATGAATTCCTTGTCATATCTGCTAGAATATCCATAAGTAAACAATATCCGTGTCTTCTATACATCATAAAATCATATCCACTAAGTTCAGGCATGTTATAGATTTTTTTCCGGTCAATAATTTCTCTAGTACCCACCCAGAATATGGATTTATCACTAGAGGTTTAAATGACACCGAGATGCAAGTCTTGAAATTATATAATGAATTCTCAATATGTCATTATTTTTACAGTGTTTAATAATACGTGGTAATATTGGTAACTGGATATGACGGTCATCCGAGATAATATCAGTATCAGTTATAACGGCTTAAAGTCACAAAGAGAAATAAAAACCCGGAACAAGTTCTTCGAGACGGTTCACTGGCAACGTCGCTATAGGTCTTCAGATATCCGGTTGTCGACCCTTCGCTTTTGTGTAAATGAACAAACTTGCATTAAAAGTAAACTTCTCCCATTTAAATTTATAAATACTTTGACACGATTTCGAGCAACAGACGCAGCTGACTACTGACCAGATAGAATGTAACCGACTGTTTTATTTATGCGTTTCGAATTGCATAACAGCGTTCAAAAATAACAGGCGTAGACGGCGGAATGTTATTACTTCCTAGTTCTTAGGGTGCCGAGGCTTTGTGCCAAAAAGTTCGAATAATACGTATTTATATGGTAAATGGGCTATAAGAAACTTTAAATAAGGTCTAAGGTATTAGAATTATGGATTTTATTGCTATTTATTTTAACCTTAACTCAATTTACTTCTACTGCTTCAATTATAAATAAGTTTCGAGTATTTGTAATTGCATTGTAAGTAAGTTTCGCACATTAGTAATAATATTCACATACCAGGTGTTTACTTTTAGCTACTCCATTGGACGTATCTTAGAAACTGTTTAAAAATCGTTTTAATTTTATTGTAATTCCAACTTGAAATAAATATTAATTAGCTAATACTTCCCTTCGTTGTTTTCTTCCAAGAGTATGAAAAATATTGTCAAATTTAACTATCAACTCACAGGAAACATTTTTGAGAACCAAAGGTTTTGCCACATGCTTGATGCTCTGAATCTGAATCCAACCTGGCAACTGCTGCAGCGCTTGGTATTTCCAAGTTCCTTGACCCTGTCTGCGGCATAAGAATTATTTACTAACTAAATGTCGATGTTATTGGCTTATCAAATGGTTTCTGTTCGAGGCGATCCCGCTTTCTCCTTACCAGTGGCCATAGATAGTTCTCTGTACCTTTACCATGAATGATGGTGTTCCCAGAATCCATATTGCCCCCAACCAGTTTTCTGTTGCAGCATTAACGATTCATTTTAAAAGATCCGAAATCCAACAGCACACTAGACTCTTTTCATTTAGACCAGAGGTTCCCAAACTTTTTTTAATCATAGACCACTTTCAAAATTTTGCTGGTTCCGGTGGACCCCCTGCAGCTACATTTCTACCATATTCTCAAAACTCGACAAAAAATGTGAAGATTACAGATAAGTATGGAAATTTGCATTGTAGTGGCGCCCCAACCACAAATTAACAATTTTCGAATAAAAAGTTTTGAATTGTTTGTTTAATTGATCACGTGATTGTGCTGTAAGTGTATGTGAAAAAAGTGATTCCATCCAACTTTACTTTTTTTGCATCTACTCGCAGCACAAAACCAATCAGTTCTCACTTATTTTATTTAGAAAACTCCCTAATTATTACACTATTATTCAGTCGTAATGTAACTAAAATTGAACATTAATAACGTAATTTCTACATACAATGACAAACACAAAATAATCATAATTTCAATTGGAGGGATGTACTTGTTGATGGTTTGACAGCAAGTTATCAATATTTGGCTTCAGTTTTATTAGAAATAACCGCAAATTTTCCCGTTCTCTGTTAAAAAGTTTTTAACGACATATGATATGACCATCAGTGCTGAGTTCGAGTAACTCCTCTTCCGTTTCATCAAATGGATTCATGATCCATGGTGGTAGTTCCATCGTCAGAATATCTTCAAATCTGATTCTGAATTCATCTTGCAGGGCAATTGAATGTTGAACATATGTCTGAATATCCTCATTGAGGCATTCTACCTGTGACAAGCCAACATTTTAGTTCTTCACGTTCGAAACCAGATGAATTTTTGTGGACCCCCGCCTACGAATTATGAACCCCCATTTTTGGTCACGCCAACGTAGACCCCTATCGAGTCTCTCGTGGACCCCTGGGGGTCCATCTGGAGCACTTTGGGAATTACTGATTTAGACGCTCGAACGACATCTGCCAATAACAAAGACAACAAGAAGTGTTATATCTCAATGAAAATCTGGAGAAAATGTTATCTTCGGATGACAGCAACGAAGTAGAAATTCTAAAAAAAAACAAGACATCACAGTCTATTGAGCTGGATGAGTCAAATAATTTGTTGGGTATCAAATTCATTATTATAACAGAAAATGCTATAGGAAAACATCATCATATATAGATAGAAATGTGTCACATAGAAATGCGACAGAATAATAAAGTCACTCAGTGGTAATATGATAATATTACTGCATGACAGTGTTCCATGTAAGTAAAAGTAGAAATGTAGAAATCCTGTGAATGATATCTGATTTAATTCCATAACGAATGTTTGGAATACAACCTGTGTAGAGACGTGTTTTCTGTGTAATTGAATCCAAAACATCAACAGCATATATGTCATTTTAGACATTATTGTGCTGGCTCCTACCTTTGAGACGGTGCCGAGTATCTTATTAGTTATACGAGTAAACCAGCCATATGTACGAGCATAGTGGATTCTGAAACGTCGCGATCCGATAAATTTTTATTCCTGGAACTATATGATCGGTACTTCTCGAATAGTCCTCGTTCCTACTTATGCTACCTTTCCTACCTTTCATAAAGCCGTCTTTGCAAATCACTTCAAAGAAGTAACAAAACGACACACCTAACACGGTCATCGCAGTTTCCGTCAGAGCCAATTAATAAATAATCAATCCATTATGACTTTCTATAAAGAGAACTAATTATAAACGAAAGTAAATTCGAATTTTCCAGACAATTAAATACGGTTTCGAAATCGAGTGGTCGATCTGCCATCTAGAAACTTGTTACTTTATCACGATGGTATGTTCATTTCACCAAAAAGTAGAATTATTCATGTTTTGTAACTGTATGTATAATTGGAAATTTCTTTGATGTTAATAATTCATTTTGTGATAATTAAAGAAAAATGGATTGAATTAAGGTTGCATGCCAAGACATGTACTTCTCAACCCACTAAATTTCAATAAATGAATTATTACCAAACAATGTTATGGAAAAATTCCCTATCAATAGGTGTGGTGCTAATGATCATTCCAGAGTAAGTAGGAAATTGAAATGAATGACATTTTAAAATTTCAACTTAAACAGACGAGTTTGACAAGATTGACAAGGTTTACTCAATTTATTCTATCAAAATCTAAAGGTAGACAGAAAGTGAAAGTTGAAAATTATTAAAATGAATTTTAACGCAAATTTATATATTGTATATGCATAAATAACATGGTACATCAAGCCATATTTTTTACCTTAAAATCATTTTTCACATTCCACATGTGAGATATCCCAAGTGATAGAACATCAAAGGAGTTATTACGATTTCCAGCTGCTACCAGGTAGATACGTGTCGAAAAAAAAAGTTCAGTTCCTATATTCACGTCAAAACATCACATGTTCGATAAAAACATCACATAGAATAGATAGAACATTGGATGATTGAAACATAAACGCCTCGCAGATCAGGTGGATACAGTCAATACTTGGAAATAGACAATCAGTTGATCTTGGTAAGGAGATACTCAAATTATGTGTACACGGTTCAATTTTATGCCGATAACTAGGCATTAAGGAGAGGTATGATGGAGTCATCTAACAATGTGAAAAATAAAAATTTATAGGAGAACTTCGCACAAGTGCTGGACAAGCAAATTTCTAATTTACTCAAATTCCATTTGGAATTTGAGTGGGATTTGAGCATACATTTTGTCTACTAGTCACAACAGAAGATGAAAAAAATACAACAACCATGATATCATGTTATGTTACATGAATCCAATGACTTACGTATTCTAAAAACACTTTATTGTGTGATTTTCACTAGACAGTTTTACAAAAACGCAATACGTGTTTCGCCATACAATGGCTTCCACGGGCGTGTCTTAATCTTAATCATTAAGACACGCTCGAGGAAGCCATTATATGGCGAAACACGTATTGCATTTTTGCAAAACTGTCTAGTGAAAATCACACAATGAAGTGATTTTAGAACACGTTAGTTATGGATTTTCATCAAGTATCGGCCGATTCCATCATATATCCAATGACTTGCCTGTCTTTGAGTATCAATCAATCATTAACAGTGAGATCCCAAAGTAACGGATACATTCATTTTCTACATAATCATGAATGCAGGTTAATTTTTATATTTATGAAAATACACTTTCTCAATAAAATTAATCAACTGCCCTTCTTAGTTTTATGACTTGGTTACTCAAGAAAAAGATAATTTTATTTCATACAAAAACACGGACTCGAGTCAAATAACTGTTACGATTGACTAGTCTATTAGTTATCTTGTTGTGAAGAAAGTAACATCGGATTTTTTTGTGACATTCAAATGTCACACATTTAGAAAAAGATCATTTTCAACTGAATTATATTCTGTTTTGTTTCCAAACGGTAACGGTAACTTTATTTTCAATAGATTTTGCGCATATTATTATTAGGAATTAATTAGGAATTAGGTATTAGGAATTTAGAGAATTTGAGGCAAACGTTTACATCATTCAAATAATTATTCAATTTCAAGTGCCCTGGAACGCTGATATCAGGTTTACATTTTTCAGCAAGAAATTACCAATTGTTGTCATATTTCATGATATTTGATACGACTAGATCTCAGAAAAAAAGGATATAATTTATATCGACCCCAGCTGCTTTTTTTAAATATATAATTTAATTTACGAAAATCCTTGATAAAAGTCTCTGTGATAAGACCTCTTCACACTCCTAGACACCTGAGATGTATTATTATGTTTACAATTTGCAAAGAGATTTACTTTGTTTAAAAAAAATGCGGGTCACCAACCAAAATATATTTCAATCTGAATTCTGAAAACGAAAACTACTTGCTCAAATGTTAACTTATTAGGAAAAGAAAAGTGTGGTTAAAGCATGATAAGAGCACAGCAGTTCATGGATCTGCGTTGAAAAGAGATTCGCAAACTCCAGGAAACATATCTTATATCTAATTATTATGAGAAAGCATGTGATTGGAATAAGTTTCTGTCGAAAAAAAAACGTTTTTAATTTCTGAACCATAACTTTGTAGATATTTCGAACACACTGGATATTTCAAGTTTCCTGGCTCTCATTTCTTCCAATTTTATCCCTTTTTTTCATAATGTCATAATTAGGTCATAATGATCTCCTGAGGACGCTAACCCGGTTAGCAAAACGCACGTTGAGAGACCATAATTTTTTTGTTCTGGTGTTGCGAAACTGTTTTCAATGGATACATTTTATGCCAGAGGTTTCAGTACGAACTGTCAAAAAAAACCTGAGACCATGAAAAAAAGTTTTTAAAGCGCTCCGACAGCCGTTCTCAACTAAGATTTTGTCAATTAAAATTGAAAGTACTCTCAAATCTGCAAAACAAATTTATTCCTACTATCAATTGCCATCATTTGTATATTTTTGGAACTGGATCAGAACATATTCAGCACCTCAATTCTATAAGCAGTCGGTTACGCTATTTTTTTTATAAAACCAGAGATAAAGCATTCGTGATCTAACACCAGGCGATGGTGTTTGGCCTGCCATAGCTACATCAGTGGTGCTAGGCTGAATCACTAGCACTGGCGCATTAAAGGATAAACCTGAGAAAGCGAAGGCTATGACGTCTCCATTTACTAAAAGACCATTTATGAGATCGACAGATTACTCAATCATCGAATATCTTAGATAATCGAGGCTCTCCAAGGCGGCCCGCTGCAAAGCCAAGCATTGACATTGACTACCGAGCGAGATTTGTCCTGTCAACTGAAAAACCATCAGATGAAATCTTTGCTTTACACTTAAATTCATTTAATTCAAATTAATTCGAAGCAATACTACAGAAAATTCACGAATTAATACAACAACTACTGTCCTATTTAACAGTTACTGAACGTCAATCGAAGGAATGACATTTCACAATAACAAAAAAATGAGCAGCCTAGTTTTTTGAAATTAATAAGAAATACTTTTAAGCACGGTTACTGTCAACTACAGCAAGGACTTCAGTTCGAACATTTACAATAAAGTCATGTATTCATTACTGGATTACTTTCCCATTGTTAAATTTATCATTAGAAAAAAATATAAAGTAATTAATTAATTTATACTTTTATTAGATATCAATGACATTTATTTTCTAAGCGCACATCTTTCAAATTCTGTCCGTTAGATCCCAAGTATCATACCTTTTCGGAATCAGCTTGTTACGGATTATTCAAAACTGACACCAAATATAGGGTGTTGCATTTAAAAAATTACCGATGACGTTATCACATTAATATGGATCACCCTGTATGATTAAATTTTGTTGTAAAATGTAGAATATTAAAATTTTAATTGAACGTGTTTAAGGTTTTTGTAAAACGACCTTTGGTTTTGGAAATATCGAATTTATTCCATACTTTGCGGACACACTGTATACACTTACTAATTCAAACAGATATAGGCATCTAATAATTTTTTCCATATGTGCGAGAATTTGTCGCAATATCATCTATAATCTCGAAATCATGAATGGATATGAAACTTCTTCATGCTGGTAAACAGGACTGGTACTTGTTCTTAGGTTTGATTCAATTAATTTAATTAACACTCATTAGTACTCTTGTAATTCCCGGCAGACATCACCAGACTTCGTTTAATTTATTTTTAGATTAGGTAGACGTGCTCATATGAATGTGAGCATTATAACGAAGCTGCTTATAATGAACAGTTTTCTCGATACCTGGCTCTTTTGGATTGTGGTACACAGCTTTACAATTAGACGGAAAGATATTCATGATCATATTTGAACTATTTCAAGTTTCAAAATATTCTATAATGAAAGCAACAGAAGATGAACGATCAAAATATAATCAAATAACCAAGGCCGTTCACAGGGGGGGCTTCAAGGGTCAGAATGTGATAATTTCATTTGATTTTATTCCTTGGTAGTTTTTTTACTAGTGATGAGATAATTACTACTAAAAATCCTTGGCTGTCAGAACAATTTTATCAAGAATTCTGTCAAAAGGATTATCGCTTTGAAGGAGAATATTGATTCAAATTTCCTCGAAATAATGTGGAAAATTTTGATCTCCATGTGTAACACAAGATACATATTTATAAAGCAATCCTGGAGAATTTGAGTCATGATCCAGACTAAGATACTTCTGAGAAAGCAACATTTTTTTACAGTCGATCACCTCCACCCAATTTGTTAAAAGCTTATGTTTCTCATCTATTTTATTTTCACAAGTTATCCATCATCAGCTTCAGACCATGTTGAGACAAACCAATAACTAGAAAATAGATGGACATTCAGAACATCTACAGACTCATTTTCGCATTGCAGTTGCAATCCAATTTCTTAATGATTTTTATGTCGGTACCATTATGTATTATTGAAAAAAATGGATCAAAGAAATTGCATGAAATTTTGTGTAAAAAATAGAATAAAGTGCTCAAAAGCACTTCAAATGTTAACATTAGCATACAATCTGCAAAAGGTTAACAAGTGGTGTTGAAAAGATATTGATCAAAGAATTCGCATAAAATTTCATGTAAAAAACAAGAATTCCCCTAAACGACCAATTTTTCAAATTTCACTCCCTTATAATTTTTTTATTGATGAACAGATTTTATTGAAATTTTTAACATTCATATCTCGAGACCTCCTTAATCCAGTGGTGTAGTCAGAACTTAGATGAAACTTCTGAAATTGAAGAAGTGGGTTGAATAAACATTATATTTTCTTAAGTTTCATTCACTTATAATTTTTTTACTATTGGATGCATTTCTTCGTAACTTTGACATATACCATTTGAAAACGCCTCGAATCCAGTGCTGTAGACAGATTTTTTGTAAATAAATCGGTAATAATGTTTTTATTATTCTTTTATTTTTGGTCTTGAAAAATAAGAATAGTTGGCCCTGAAAATGACGAATAATTCATGAAATGTGGTTTCCTAGTAGACTTTTTGAATGTCTACCTAACGCAAAAAGAACTATTCAGATCGGCTGGGAAATGAACATTTTATAAGGGTGCTTCCATCTTAAATGGGGCACACTATATATATATATATATATATATATATATATATATATATATATATATATATATATATATATATATATATATATATAAATATACAGGGTGTAACATAAGTACGTTAAAATATTCAAGTGACGTAGTCCGGAGACAATTTTACGAAAAAAAGTCTATATGAACTTGTGTCCGAAAATGGTTCATTTCGGAGATACGGGGTGTTGAAATTGAATTTTTTTGTTCGCTTTTTGAAAATAACTCTTGCAAAAAATAAGTTATTTCCACGAAATTCAGTACCCGGGGTTTTTTTTGACGTGGGAAATCATAATTTTGTATTAATTTTCATGTAACATCTAGAGAGCGCTGCATACGCTGTCATTATTTATTTCAAATTGCCCTAACTTTTTTGACAGTGAAATTTTGGTACTTTTCATGAAAAAATCTAATTTCCACACCTTTTCCAAGTGAAAAAGATACACTTCTTCAACAATGCTGGAGGTGATCGTTTTCGAGATATTTACAATTTTCTTTATCGATGCATATTACCCACCTAGCTCCTAGCGCGCTAAGTGAAGTTGCTGAGAACATTACAAAAACTGAGTATGTGGTGGATCTCGTCAAAATAAACAACTTTTTCCTATAAAATGTTTAACGAAGAATGATTCGTTTTCGAAATACAGATTGTTGAAATTTTTCAAAACATGGTTGGTTTTTGTCATAAGTTTTTTGCAATTTTAGTTATTTTCATCAAACATACTGAAAGCAATTTAAAGAAATGATCTTTATCAAAAGGAATACCAATAACATGAACAAAAAAAATGAGCTCAACAACCTCAGTAACATTTATAATTGCATCTTAAAATTGGAACTCATTCCTCCAGGTTCCCCAAGCAACAGATAGATAGTGTTTGGTTTTGAGCGCAGTGCTGAGTCTGTCAAAAAACCATTCACTTCTTTTGTGAGTGTTTGACAGCACTGTACCCAGATTCAGATACTTTTGAATTTGTTTGTGTCAGCCATGGTGTTGGTGTGCCTTTTGGTAATCCTGTTTTGTTGTTTTATTGTCAAATTTTCAAACTTCAAATGTCTTTATAGAGTGTCAATTATCAAATTTCAAATATTTCCTGTTTCCTCTTTCTTTATGGTTGCTACCACGCCACCGAGTAAGTGCCAAGTATGGCCAATGAAATAATTTTAAAATTAAATTTTTTATATTGTTTACATAAAGTAAGTTTTTTGTACTTCTTCTCTGAAACTCTAAAATTGACTGTGTGACACTTTTCTACATGATGAAAAGTATTAACTTTGTTTTTCTCATTGCAACGTCTGACTTTTTACTATAACCTCAAGTTAGTAAGTACATTTTCAACCTATTTGTTTTACAATTTTGCTGGAAATAAACATAATATATATATATATATATATATATATATATATATATATATATATATATATTATATATATATATATATATATATATATATATATTATATATATATATATATATATATATATATATATATATATATATATATATATATATATATATAATATATATATATATATATATATATATATATATATATATATATATATATATATATATATATATATATGTTAACTCGAAGATTCTCACGGATAAAGTATGATGAGCTGTTTTCTCGGGTTTCGCTCCGTGTTCTGTGTATTTTCTCCCCATAAGGATTATTTTCACAACGTTTCGGCAAAGTCTCATTTGCCATCTTCTGGTGATGTCTGGTTTTTTTCAACTAGACTGATTACTTCGAACTCTGTGTCTCAATTTATAGGGATGGATGTTTCCCTTTACCTGCGTTGCTGCCACTACCTGTGTTTGTTCGACTACCTGTTTTGGTCTTATTACCTGAGCTGCCTCTCCTGTCTCTGTTATTGTACCTGTATTGTCATGTACCGAGTTTTGCCTCTGAAGTTGAGCGGTCTGATTGCTTGTGCGAAGTGATAAAACGGATCTCCATGTTGATGGTAATCTTTGCGCATCATCCCTCTTGTTCATATTATTAGGTCGTTTTTCAATTTCGATTGCCTCTCTGATTGTTCGTGAGTAAAAGTTTTCGTTGCTTGTTAGCATTTTTGTGTTGTCGAAATTGATGTTATGTCCTGTTTGAAGTACGTGTTGGAAGAGAGAAGGAAGGAAAAGTCACCACGTCTTCTCTCTTCCAACACGTACTTCAAACAGGACATAACATCAATTTCGACAACACAAAAATGCTAACAAGCAACGAAAACTTTTACTCACGAACAATCAGAGAGGCAATCGAAATTGAAAAACGACCTAATAATATGAACAAGAGGGATGATGCGCAAAGATTACCATCAACATGGAGATCCGTTTTATCACTTCGCACAAGCAATCAGACCGCTCAACTTCAGAGGCAAAACTCGGTACATGACAATACAGGTACAATAACAGAGACAGGAGAGGCAGCTCAGGTAATAAGACCAAAACAGGTAGTCGAACAAACACAGGTAGTGGCAGCAACGCAGGTAAAGGGAAACATCCATCCCTATAAATTGAGACACAGAGTTCGAAGTAATCAGTCTAGTTGAAAAAACCAGACATCACCAGAAGATGGCAAATGAGACTTTGCCGAAACGTTGTGAAAATAATCCTTATGGGGAGAAAATACACAGAACACGGAGCGAAACCCGAGAAAACAGCTCATCATATATATATATATATATATATATATATATATATATATATATATATATATATATATATATATAAAATAAGGATCGATCAATAAATGAATTTTAGTCGATAACGATACACCAATGTCGAATTTCTGAGTGTTACCGTTCTCAGGCGGACGACAGCTTGTCAACGAAAAAACCTAGTGTATTCTCTCTCAAGTACAAAAGAACATTTATATAAACTACTATCAACATCGCGCACGACAAACTTTCTAGTAAAAAAAACTAATAAAACAACTAATTGTAAATCGCGTGTCCGTACTTACTGCATGCAACAACAGGAATGATAAAAAGTCGTTAATAAATAGCAGGCATTAAGTAACGAGCTTTGCTGAATGTCATATCACTCACCGTCATAGCATTTCCGTTGGTTTATGTGAAATTAATAAGTTTGTCGGCTAGTACGTATCGCATAATCGATTGCTATAAAAATGATTTGTTGACCGCCATTAATGGGTCATAACCAACATACGGTACAAATTTTATGGTAGCAATCAGCAGAATGGAATTACGTAAAAACGTACGATTTCGATGAATAATTACAGATTAGTTCACTCATTTGTTTGTTGCCAATCCGTAAAAGATCTCGAAATCCTACAAATTAAAGAAAATCAAGAGAATATTCATGAGCTGGATTGATAAAAAAATAGGATTTTTTTTGGGGTACCTTTTTTCAACACATTCTGTCTGAATGTTCATATTTTGTTTCATCAAACGTTTGTCGTTCCCGACTTCAGGGAGAGGAAGGAAGTGAAAATTTTGTAATATTTGACCAAAAACTTACGAACAAGCATAACGAGTGAGCAGGTGCATTATCTTGATGCAAAAGCCATGAATTGTTTTTCCACAATACCGGACGTTTTTTTGTCGTATTGATTCTCGCAAGCGACGCATAACTTTTTTTTATATAGCTTATTAAGCAGGCATTCTGACATACATATGGTCAATTTGATAATTAACTTATTCGACATGTGCCTACTTCCAAATTTCAAGAATTTTTTTTCTTATATAGCCCCTTCTTATCTGAATGAAAGTTTGCCGCTTTTAAATCATAATATTCTTTAATTTAAGAAAGAAATAAAATCACAGATGCTTACTGCTCAGTGCTAATTTGAAAAATTTAAAATTCAATGCATGGTAGCGCATGAAATTGTTAAATTGACCAAAATGATGTTAAGAATATTAAGAGTTATTAGCAACTATAGGATCTATTATTTTTTTCTCTTCACTATCATTGTTATAATAATGGACTGTGGACCTACGGTGCCGGCCGTAGGTCCACAGGGCTAACCACCCGGTGGACCCAACACTTGGTTCCCAATAATCAAGGAAGGGGCCCCTACAATCGACCCGCTCGGAGGGGTCAGAGGCAAGGTGGTGGGGCCCAAAACGATGATTTGCCTACTGATGACAACCCTGGCAATGAAAACGGACGTTTTGAGTGGACGCATGAACTAAGAGATAGCCTTATGCATTGCTACGAGAGTAGTGAGCCCGCGCGAAAAGGGTGCTCTGTGGTGTGAAACACATCCGGAGCATGCCGCCTTTTCCGCCCAAAACCTTAGGGATTACGTATCCTATCTTCGGCGGCAGGGCTATATAGCTCCTTTCCAGCCTGCTAACGAAGTGGTGGAAGTGGCAGTTCTACCACCCGTTGGCACGGCTGGAGAGGAGACCAGCACCATACCACCAATGGAGACGACAATCAGAACACGCAGGGCGCTCCACAGGATTAAGCCCCTGAAGCCACAAGAACTGGCTCGTTTGGATGCGGAGGTTCATAGTGTTCTAACAGAAGAGGCTGACATCTGGCAAATCAACACCGCC
This sequence comes from Leptinotarsa decemlineata, assembly GCF_025532065.1. Taxonomy (NCBI): domain Eukaryota; kingdom Metazoa; phylum Arthropoda; class Insecta; order Coleoptera; family Chrysomelidae; genus Leptinotarsa; species Leptinotarsa decemlineata. Next base: position 2,873,541 of record NW_027412596.1, on the reverse strand, counting down.
GTGTATAACGTCGTCCAATCGCTTTCCGAATCGGAAGGACGAAATCCCGGCCTTGCGGTTCGGAAGATTGAACGGCGTGTACACAAGATGGAGGCTAAAATCACGTCGGCGAGACAACACGCGTCTCGTATCCAATGTGTGATGGATTACAGGGCAGCCAACAGGCCTTTCACGCCCGCAGTGCGGCGAATAGCCGCCAATCTACGACGTATCCATCACACTTTGAGCCAAGGCGTGCTGCTGACCACCAAACAGCACTGCCTTGATAGGATACGAATGCTAGTGGCTGCTAAGAAGTCACTAGTGAGGCGAGCGAGAAGTATGGCGGAAAACCTTAGGTTCCGCGAGAAACCTTCTCGCTTATTCCAAGAGCCTCCACGTGTTGTGGATAATCCGCCGACCGCTGATCAGGTGGAATCCTTCTGGAAGGATATCTATGAACACCCGCAGCCACTCAACTTAGACACTCCAGCCCTAGCGCAGTTCGAAGCTTTCAACAGAGAGCTTCGACAGCCTGAGCCCAATGAACTGCGCAACCCGATAACCCCGGATGACGTTCGAAGGGCCCTCGTTGGTTCCAAGAACTTTGCTGCTCCAGGCCCAGATGGGCTGAAGACTTATTGGTGGAAAAAACTACCAAGTACCCACCACCATCTGGCCAGAGTTTTCAACTCATGGCTCGATGGAGAGCAGCCGATTCCGGATTGGTTTGTCGAGGGGCGGACCGTTCTTATCCCCAAAAGCGGAGATTTGTCGATTCCTAAGAATTACAGACCGATAACATGCTTGAATTCGTGTTATAAGTTGTTTACAAGCATCTTATACACACGAATACTCACCGCAGTTGACCGAGTGTTCGAACGGATATATGAGCAGAGAGGGTCAAAGAGAGGAGTCGCTGGATGTAAAGAGAACCTGCTCATCGATAGATGTGTAACGCAGAACTCGATACAATATAAGCGTAACCTCTCTATGGCCTGGATCGATTACCGTAAGGCATTTGATACAATTTCGCATGAGCTCATCTTGCATTTGCTCAGATGCCTTGCGGTGCCCGACAACATAGTGAGATGCATTGAACAACTGACACCACTTTGGCGAACTCGCTTCACCATAACATCTGGTCAAGCAAGAGTTCAAACAGGGTGGGTCACTTTCAGAAGGGGTGTATTTCAGGGTGATTCCCTCAACCCCCTTCTATTCTGCATCTCACTATTGCCATTATCCGTTGCGCTCAGAAAGACTCGAGGGTATAACTGTGGCACCCCCGGAAACCGGAGGCACAAGGTCACCCATCTGTTTTATATGGATGATCTTAAACTTTATGCCTCTGGAGAGAAGGATCTCCATCAGTTCTTGAGGGTGGTGGAAGAGTACACGCATGCTATCGGTATGAAATTCGGGATAGACAAATGTGCAATGGTTCATCTCAAAAGAGGACGATGCGGGGACTACGGAGAGGATGTACAGCTCGTAGATGGAAGCATCCTACATCATCTGGATGCCGGAGAGACGTATACGTACCTCGGGGTGGAACAACGCCACTCACAAGAGGTAACTGCAGTGAAAAACTCTCTCCGCGGCAAGTATCAGCACAAACTTCGACAGATCTGGTCATCGGAACTGTCGGGGAAGAACAAAGTAGCTGCAACAAATATGCTTGCCGTTCCAATCTTACTCTACTCGTTTGGAGTAGTGAAGTGGACTCTGGAGGAGCTGTATCAACTCGACGTAAGGACCCGAAAAATGATGCATCTCTATAGGAGTTTGCATCCCAAATCGTCCGTTCCACGGTTGTACTTCCCCCGACAACAGGGAGGTCGTGGACTTTTGAGTTTGGAGTGTCTACATGACAGAATGGTACTGGATACAGCCTGTAAAGTCGTCAGGAGTTCGGATCCCCTTCTCTGCATGGTCCGTGACCATGAGAGAGCAGGAATTGGAGCATTTCTCCTTAGGGCAGCCGCTCGAGCAGCTGATGAACTCGGTATAGTATTCGACTCTGAACGAGGTGACTACAACTCTGTCACCGAGTTGGAACCCGTTCAGCAAAAAGCTCAGATAAAAGCCGCAGAGATCACCTTACTTCTGCGGAGACACAGGGATAAGCCGATGCATGGGGTCTTCTTCAATAACATTGAAGACCTTGGCTTATCAAAGCGCCTGACGTTCGCTTTTCTCAGGTCGAGTGGGCTGAAGTCGGAAACTGAGGGGTTCATCATGGCTTGCCAGGATGGTGTCTTCAACACCTTAGTCTACCGCAGTCGCGTGATGGGTATAGAGGTTCCTGACACAAGGTGCAGGGCCTGCCGCGAGGCGCCCGAGACCCTAATGCACTTGCTATCAGCATGTCCAGCATATGCGGTCTCGGCCTATATACATCGACATAACGCGGCCCTAAGAGTGCTATATTACCATCTACGGCACTCTTTCGGTATTGACGAGACACCGGTGTTGCCCTACGCTCCGTTGTGGGGAACAAGAAGTGCCGAATTTATTGGAACTATTCGTTCCCCACCCTCAGGCTCATACAAGCTTAATAAGCCTGATGTAGTCTTTCTCGACCACCAGACCAAAACGATATTTGTCGTGGAGTTTTCAGCTCCTGGCGAGACGAATATCGTCAGAAAAGAGGAGGAAAAACGGATAAAATATCGAGATTTTCTCTTCGAACTCCGCAGACTCTATCCAGATCACTCTGTCAAGATGGCTTGCCGCACTAAGGCAGAAATCTTAGCCGCACAGATGCAGAAGGCTGTCATTCTTAGCTCACTGCGTTTGCTCAGGGCACATGATTCTCGGACCCAATGATCACTTACCCCACGGTGTGGGGAGTGGTCATTGGTTGATTATGCTGGCGCGCCCTCCCGAATGTATCGGGGCTTCGGGGATAGGGCCTGACCAGCGCACACTACGGTGAAAAAAAAAATATTTATTTGCCATTCAATTTGAAATACACAATAATCTTAGTTAACGACAAATAAATATCCCACAGGATAAACTTGTGCTCCTTACTGACCTAACGAACATGTGACAAGAACTCCTGATGCACTTCGCCACGGTAATGGAAGAGAACTTTGCAACTTTGCGTGCTTTTTTTGATCTTAGCTCTTCTGAGCGATGCTCATACGACGATTTTTTTGGTCAAAATTCAGCAATTTTGAAACAAACTTCGCTGCCACACGCTCCATGCACAAAATTTACGAAAAAATTGCATGACATGAGCCAATCAATATGCCGATATTCTCAACAACTTCTCTAATAGTGATTCGGCGATTCTCCATAACAATTTCCTTCACTTTCTCAACATTTTCATCGGTTGTTGATGTACCGGGGCGTCCAAGGCGAGCGTCGTCATTCACATCTTCTCGATCTTCTGTGGAAAGCTTGTACCTGTTTAAAATCTGTTTTTTCGTTAACCAGCTGTCGCACCCCTACGAACGACAAGCCTCAGAAGTCGACACTTGTGCGAGCTAAGGATTAACGAGGTCTTATATTTTAGCATGTGATTCCTAACACGGGTTGGACGATAGCAAGTGAAAATCGATCGTTTAGACTAGGGCTTGAACCACCGACCAACACGGCAGTCAATTCGAGTGAGTGAACAAAGCACCAACGTCGAACCGCCTGGCTACCGACCGACCTTGTAAACATTTTGTGACTCAGAGTACAATCACCGTATGCCACTTTCAACGTTTCAAGTGTACTCAATTCCATTTTTCACATAAACTTTTATGCGAATTCTCTGATCAATTTGAAATTGATAGTTATATAAACAAGAATAGAGATAGTTCATTCCCAAGACTGAGGCATCAGACGAATGGGAAAATTCTTTTAGTACAGATAATACTAATAGTTTATTCGATATATCAAATTTCGAGTTTATTCAGTTTATATTATTATTACTTTCAGTTTCAACTTTCAACTATGAAATCTTATATAAACCGTTTCATCATTTAAATGTTTTTTTTTTCATTTTTTGTTGGTGAAATTGCAAAAACATACATATTTTTTTGTATCAATATCAAGATGGATGAGAGAATTCGTCACTACGGGATCAAATTTCACCTTATACGTAATCTACCATGGTGCATTCAAGTCCATCCAAACTACCCAAATAAAAATTTACAAGATGTTTATACATGCAATGCAAAGTTAATGACAACGCACGTAATTAGATCGAGTATGTTGTATAAGCAACGAGTAATGTTGAGATAATCAAAGAGGTTCAACAAGCCAATTCAAAAGATCTTAATCTTCTAAATTACACGAACGGTGAATGCATTCTTGGAACGAGAATGACAAGTCCAGAAAAATACCACGGAAAATATACCTCGAACTAGTTGAGTAGCAAAAAATAGTACATATATAAGTAATAAAAGAGAAATGACGTTTCGTTTTCTTTTGTTCAAAAAGTGAACATCTGTTCGTTGCTTCTGATGCGTCATTATAATGCAATAAGCTCCTACTTATGATATAGTTTCTTCACAAGATGAATGAAAGGTAGGTTGTACTTGAATATTCATCGGGTTATAATAGTTTGTAGGCAACAGTGGAATTTATCACGAAGGGTGTATATTGACTAGTTACTACGTAGTAGATTACCATAGGAATACACAATACAAGTAGTAAATAAATACTTATAGCAAGTTTCATTTCTCATTTTTCACGTAGGATATATCTGATTATTTTCTTACGGCGATCAAACGCTTCTTAGCAACAGTAAATTAACTGACAGCGATAAAACTGACAAGCATGAAATTAACATCTGAGTGTTTATTTTTGAATGATACGTGACTCTCAGGGCCTAGATGTGCAACATTCTCACAATTCAATCAATGTCACTTCTCTATTCAAATTGAACCAATGAAATAAAATATTCAGATATGACAGATTATGACAGTGACTAGACCATAACTCTACTGAGACAACTCAAATGAATGTGTGAATCGATTAAAACTCGCCAGTACAACGAACAGATAGATACAAGAGACCAAAATGAAAAACTAATTGCATCAATTTACTGATTTACAATAACCTGACGAAAATAAGAAAACGTTCCTTCAAATTGAAACTCCCCTTGCATGTACATATGATGATCATAAATTTCAATATCTTAATCAAGACTCATTGGTATAATAAAAAAATGTTTAATTCGAATCGAAACATTATTCTGAATAGTAGTAAATTCATCGAAAACGACGTACAATTGATCCACCTAGCTATGTCAAATAAGTCGGGTAACTATGATGCCGGTTCTGCGGTATCATATCAAGGCACCATAGATTTCAACAATGAACTTCACATACTCTGTTCATATATTCGAACATTCAGTCTCTAATAATTGTACATTCAAAAAAAAAACTGGTTCTGCGGTCTCATGTCAAGGCACGATAGATTTCAACAATGACTTTCACGTACCCTGTTCATATATTCGAACATTTCGTCCCTAATAATTGTACATTCAAAGAAATGCTTGAAATTACAATTTTTATTTGTTGAAATTTTTTGTGATTCTCAAATGAAATCGCTATTTTGTTTTTATATCGATGCTCTCAGCTGAGAATATTTCAGAAAATAATTTTTACGAATATCACTCGACCTAAAAATTTTCTCAGATAAATGTCCATTTTTAAACGCCTTTATTACACTTCAGCAGATTCTTTATTGATCCCAAAAACATCAAGGTTTGGACAAATGAAAACGATAATGTAATTGAAGTTACCTATTTTGCAACATATGTTCGAAGAATAATTGTACCCAAGCATGCAATTCAGTACACATAAATGGAAGTAACCCATGAGAATTAAGGACGTTTTTCAAGGATTCAAGGCTTTGCTTAGAACTTAAAGGAGAAACTTATGAACATCTATTGAAGCATAACCTTCTGCTTGTACTTCACTACCATTTATTATTATTGTGTACCTACTCATACAGAGACGTAACAATATAAGTTTGTAAAAACGAGTCAGAAGTGGTGGAAATTATTCAAGGTCATTCAGAGTATTTAGAAGTGTTCTTATAGGTCCTTTACAAATCGAACACTACACGTCCCTACCGATCCCAAACCACACCATATTTTCTCCATTCTACCACCTCTAAACGACTCTCACCAATTAGGTCGATGATTTTCATCGAAACGCTCGATAGTGCAGGAAGGTCAGCGGGATAAATCGGGGTCACACGGTATCACTTATTCATTCGGAACGGCAACTCCAAAGGAAGCACCTTTTGTGTTTGCTGTTGCAAATTGTTTCGTTTTAATGGTTCACCTCAGGATGTTTGAGGTATATACAGTTTCGTAACGGTCTAATTCGATAGAGATAAATTCCAATAGTTTGCGAAGCGATTCGAGTGTTCGACGAAAAAATATTTTAAAAGACAAGGAAGTTCGCGCAATTGTTCTCTGACAACTTCCGCAGAAATATATCAAATATATACGAAGCGTTTGAAGGTGGAAATTTTGATATACCTATACCTTCTAGTTCACAGTTGAGACAACGAGAGAATACACAAAGTCATCAATAATATACGCCATAAAGCACACACTTTTGTTTCAACAAGTGAAAAAAGTAGACCAAAAATTTGATATGTATCTAATCAGGAAGAACACTTGTTTGGATGATAACTTACACACAATATAGAGGTAGTTATAAAAACGCGAGTCGTCGATAATTTCGTGGGTTTCGAGACTATAACTATTGACAATTTGATATTGTTATTGTGAAGTTTCTACGGTTTGGAGACTTTTATATCCAACAAATGGTTGTTTTCGCAGTAACCGTATTCAACATTTTAACCTCATACTGGGAATGGCTCTGTCAAATGTTCCACATAATAGAATAATTAAATTACCAGATATGGTAGTTGAAAAATGGAATTCAAAATATACTGTATTAACAGAATAATTAATAAAGTACTGATGACTTTCATGAAATTGACTGGAAATCGTAAAGTTGAGTTAAAGTGAATTTCAAAAATAAAAGCAATTTTTCATCAAAAGGTTAGGTTAGCCGGAACAATAACCACGTCATTTCGTTTTGATTACTTTGTTGATTAATATCGGATATAAAATTGATGAGGCATGTGTAATATTTTGCTGTCTCAAATGTATATGCAATTATTTCATATACATATGGAATTCGCGATTTCAAATTTGCAGATCCCTAATTAAATCAAAGTTGGAATATTGATCAATATTATATAATTAGGCGTAGAAATCAGCTTTGAAACGACAGTGTTCATTATAATGTTATCAAAGTCAGCTTTGGGTTAATCTGTACAGGATTAACAGAAAACCCCTAATGTGAATCTATGATACATTTTTAGCAATCTGGAGACAATTTTTTAATCTCAACTTACTTTTGTTTCTTTTACAGCAAATTCAGAAAATCGTGCATATGCAAAAAGGAAAGGACAAACCCAAACCAGTTCAATAAGACAGGTACTTTTCCCTGGTATTTTTCACAAAGTGGTCAATGTTATGAAAATACAATAATCCTTATAATTTTATTCGTAACACAGAAACAAAATAATTAAAACTGCAAACTCTGAATTACATCCTCTTCACTCGATTCGATATTTTCGATTTTTTTTCGATTAAGTTACTACAAGAAATGGCACCATATCATAATATTATTGTATGTTGCTTTTACTATTGACATTATTTTTATATTCCCAAGTACCTGATACTTCTTTAACATCCAGATTGATAATGTAACTTAACTGAACTATTCCAACTTATTGTAATATAAATATTTTTTTCATTTCGACAAATCTATATTTTTTATACGATTCGAAGTTAGTTTTCGTTATGGAAGGTTAACTACCACTCAGTACCTATGTATTACATATTTGGCGAATATTTTTACGGATGGGTTATCGGGTGATATCACCCCAAACAGATGACATCAACCGATACGGGCCGTCCCGTTCCTCCCTAGCTACCAGAAGATGATTTTAGTTACTTGTTAATAAAATCTCAATTTCCATTTAAACCTAAATGGTCGATCTTGATTTCTTAACAAGTTAATAACTGCAATAACCTTAATCACATATAGAATCTTGATTAACTATTTACTAAACTTTCATATAATAGGGGAGCCCAAGCGGGAATTTCGGGATTTACTAAAGCACGGAAGATTAATATAGGGGGATACCTTGTACCCGGTTAAGTACCTCCACCAAATATGAGCCCCATATATAAGGCCGCATGTGAGGGATAAAGGATCAGATTAGTAAAAAAAATTGATCATCAGAAATTCTCGAACGCGTCAGATTAGAGTAGGGTGAGTTAATTACCTGCTAAAAAGTGTATATTTCAGTAATCTGACAATTTGAGAGTGACGTAAAGAAAGGGGAGGGCAGCAAAGTTGTAAAAAAATAACGTCATTTAGACATTCTCGAGCATAGCTAATTTTTTTTCATTTTGAAGGAAATAATTCAAAGATAACGAAAAATATATAATCTGACGATTTCCGCTAGCCAAAATAACAAAAATTCGTCGATAAAGTTTGATGCGCGCAGCTGTGTGATACCTATATTTCCCTCTACGAGTTTCTATTCCTCTATTCTCTATTCACTTTGTATCTATCTATTACTCTCTCACTCCGTCCCCACTCTTAATTCTGTTGCCATGACGCCATCACAGCTGATCACAAAGACTCGTTCGTAATCAATTAATTGATGGATGTAGCCATTACTACGTGGTAGGAAATCATAATGAAGAAAAAAGTAATTAAACTTTCTATGTTTTTAACACTTTTATTTGCAAGTAATGTTACTGCAGTTTCGTCCTTTAAGGACATTTTCAAACTTATACAATATATAAGGACATTTTCAAACTTATACGATATATAAGTTTGAAAATGTCCTTATAAGACAAAACTGCAGTAACGTTAGTTACAAATGAAAGTGGTAAAAAACATAGAAAGTTTCATTTCTCTTTTCTTCATTATTCAATCAATTGATTATAAAAAATTTAATTTTTTTGATCATTTTTTTAAAATTATTTTCTTATAAATACAAGTATTCTACTTAAAAAACATACACTTATTTATTTGCATGCTATTTCATGCATGCTTTCAATTAATTAAGTTCAATGAATTAAAAAAAAATTAAAATATTGTTTTTGTCAGATTAAGCGAATCCCTCTAGATAATCGTCAGATTATGAGACAGCACGTCTAAAACAAATATGAACCATATATAGCTTAATCTGACGCGCTTGAGTATTTCAAAATGGCGAATTTTTTTTGCACATTATAATAATGGCCGTGAGTTTGCGACAGATCGAAATCGTCAGATTATTGAATGAGAGCTTTTTTTTGTTGCACTCAACACCCCCTTAGAAAATCTGACGCGCTCGATTAATTTTTTTTTCTTTTCACTTTTAACGCTTACGTACAACCACCCACATCATGCAAACGATCAGATTAACATACCAACATTAATAAAAATACGTAGGACATTGATGCTATCAATATCTGACGCGCACGAGTATGTCTATGCAACAGTATTTTTTTTGCATATTTTTAAATCTATAGCCGCTTCCCCCAGCGATGAAAAGGTATATATTATAAAACATTTTTTTCTTCTTATCATCTAAGCTTTGCAACCTAATATGTCTCAATGACGTTCGAGTGAATTCCCATTTTGCTACGTGGGCTCTCCTGCTATAAAGAGCACAATCCATAGACATACTCACGAATTATTTTGGACAACAGTAGATTGGTTTGTGAGACCAGTGTGTAAGTAGTGTACTAGTGCAGTCTATAGTGAGTCCCTTAAAAACTAACATATGGGCTGAAAACTACCGGTCCTAAGAAAGGAAACGCGTTTTTTTTCTTATTCATCAACGTAATCTCCATTAAGAACACAATAACTTCAGTGTCGCTTCAACATTTGAATATCACTTTTGTAGAACTATTTATCTTTCGCCTCAAAATAGGCCTCAGTTTCAGCAATAACCTCTTCATTCGAAAAAAATTACCGGTCAGCATTTTTTCGATGTCTGCGCACAGAAAAGTCGCTAGAGACCACACCTAGAGAAACGGTGGATGCGAAGCCCATTCATGCAGTTTTACCATTGTTTTGATGTTTCTTTGCAATTTCGGCCTTCTAACGCTCCAATAACGTTATATAATATTCACCGTTGATAGTATTTCTTTCCTCAAGATAACGATGAATATAAAACCACGCACTCCCAAAATACTAAGGCCATAACCTTTTCACCCGATTTTTGTGTTTTCGGTCGCTTTGGACGAGGTTCACCAGTTGCTTTCTACTCAGATGACGACCGTTTTGATTCCAGAGTGAAGTGATGGATCTATGTATCAGCTAACTCCTGCAAACTTCACTTTTCGATGCACCGCGAAACATTGTCAATCACCTTAGAATAAAAAGTATTACTTCAAAGACCAAGTCATTGTTTTTGATACTTGATAATTATCACTATTCCCGTTCAGCAAGAATACTCAAGACCTAAATAAGAAACCTATCCGGTAACCTGCTCCAATTACCTCAAGAAGCGTTACATTTCCTGGGTTTGGTGAGTGCGGTTTCATGATGAAATAAAAAAGAGCTCAAATAACCTTGTCTCCTGTTTTTAGCACGGAAATTGCATGCCTAGCTATTATCTCTATTACAATGAGTTTTGTGGAATCGGTTTGTGGCGCGACAAATGTCTACGTCCTTATCGAATTGCAAGAATACATTTTTTATACAGAGTGGATCGATGTAAACATACCAAAGTTTTACGAAATTGACTGTCTCTATTTAATAGGGCAGCGCTAAAAAATTGATATATCCGCCATATCATTTCAATTATCAAATCGAAGCGTTTTTTTTTCATTTTAGTATTTTATGTTGAGGATAGTTGATTTCTAGCGCAGATCCTTTCCTTACTTCGATTTTCGAATGAGATCCATCACAATAACGAACAAGTAAAAAATTTCTCGAAAGGCTTCTAATTAGGAAGACCTTCAAGATCATTCCCGAACTGACACAGTTGGAGCACACAATTCCCGAACACAGTTGGAGCAAACGCCCTAACTGGGCGTTTGCTTCAACTGTGACCCAACACCAACATGTGCTTCGGAAAATATACTGAGAATTTTTCATCAACCCAGTTAAGCTAGCAGAGCACTTTGGACTTTCATATTATTTTCCTGATTAAAATTTTAGTCAAACTTTGTACTCTATTCCCTCTCTGAAGGAAGGGTAAGTGTAGGCCCACACCACTTATAGGCCACATGTGACGCATTGTACATCCTCCCGAAGAGTTGTCCTCCTAGGTCATCGTCCATCCTGTCCTTTCCAAGAAGGTGAACAGGTCACTCCTTTATATCGGCAGGTGTACGCCAAGACTCGCCGAACACCACTCTCTTATTGACGATAACTCTGGATACTCGCCTGATAGTTTCATCTTCCTGTTCACACATCCTGCATAGAGGTGTGTTCACTAGCCCCATATTATGGAGATGTTTCCTTAGTTGACAGTGGCCAGTCAGAAAGCCTACTGTTGAGCGTGGATTTTTCTTGGTCATCGCCAAATATTTCTTTTGCGCCAGCATCCCAGGGTTGCCCAAGGTGATACTGGTAAGATTGCATCCTTTGATTTCATCCCATCTCTTTGGAGATTGAGCATAGGTGTGACGTTTGCCTAGTTCCGCAATTATCGAAGTCATCAGGCCGTGGGTGCCATTGGGCCCTAAAATTCTTAGTCCAGCCGCTTCCTTGGCTAAAGAGTCGGCAATGCGATTACCTTTACTCCTGTCGTGCCCTTTAACCCACCTCAGGATAATGTTATTATCTACCGAGGCTTTGGCTAAATCTTGGTGACACTCTAGTACTCATAGCACTCAATTTAAATTTGATGAAAAATTCGGTCCTTATTGTTCACCTGTGGTAACAGTTTGGACATGGTTCAGTCATTGTATCGACCATCGTACATATCCTCTGACATCACACTCGATTTCAACAAACACATAGTCGCGTCGTTTCGTTTTCTTAACTTTGTCCACTTCTTTCGCAAATGATGACGCATGTGTCACCTTTACAATTTTCTGAAGTTTAAACTCCCTTTAAACAAAAACGAATTGATCGTTCTGTGAGAGACGCAAACAGACGGACAGACTAAGGAGATTATTGGGATGAATTCCAATTTTAGAAGGCACCACGTGTTACCGCCCAAACGGAATCATTAAATTGGCATCAAGGTTTCCGAAACCTTAAAATGTCCAAAGGTCACAGAAGCTGAAACTCAAAACATTAAAGGAAATGGGTGAAGCCGAGAATGGAGCTTTCGGTCCGTGTTTTAATGTGTCGGAAGCAGCATGTTCCTAGAACAGCTTTAATAGAATAGAATCATAGAATATCGCAAAGAACAAAAGCAAACCGAATAATATTCATCGAGAAAGCTGTGTAAACTTGTAGCAGCGTCTAATTTCTCTTGAATTCAAGAAACGTTCCTCGAACTTATAAATATGTACTGGAAAGCCAGTTTTGAAGATACACTCAGAGAATTGCATTGAACCCCCAAATTGCTCTAAAATGGTTCATTCGAATATTAGAAGTTGTTTTTCACGGTATCCAATTGATGATACTAGTCTACATAACCACAGGTAGAGTGATTGAGTGGAATGCCGTCGTTATAAAAGAATAATGGAAAAAACATATCTGTTCTACTTGAAGATATAATCCCATTTTTTTTTCAAAAATTCAAGAAGAATTTATTTAAATATGAAGTAATACAAATTTTGAAACCATGAAACAACAACAAAAAGTAATTGGCGCTCCGAGACGACTTGATGGATTCCAGTGGCGCATTTGCTTTTTCAGCTGCAGGAAAACCCGGAAAAACCTGCAGCACCACATCATCTGAAGATCTTGATCTGCCAATATCCTCTTTAATAAAATAAAATGTAGGGTGTCTCCAGCGTCTCCAATAATATCAAGATATCGCCAGAATATTTAGTGATATAGATATAATCTATTCAATATTGAAATCATGCCTAGAGAAAATATTCAGAGAAATTATGATGAAAATAATGGGATGATTTTCACTGTTTTCCCCAAGAAATTAAATCGGTTTATGATTCGAACAATATTGAAAAAAAAATACTAGTCGTATGTCCCATGCCTCAGAAAGCAGCCTCAAAGAAGCGATTCAGCGAAAGGGGCCTGACGTCACCAGATATACGGTAAGGAATCACCATTAGATTCAGACGTTTCCGTATAAGCGGTGTGAAAGTTGAATTATTTTTTATTTTTGTTTTCTTCCACCTTTAATGTGGAAGAACTACGTAGAAGTTAATGAGACGGAAAGCTTCGAAACAGGTAATTTTCTATATGTAAATTCTACAACGAAACTTGACCAATTGAAAACGTTCTTGATTTTATACTTGAAACTTCTTGAAAACTATCATTGGAAATCAATTATGTGAATCCTCAGATTGAGCTTAGACCGGATAGTAGTTTCAATTAACTATTCATACATTGATGTGAATACTAGGACTATGCTTCCAAATTGAGAAAATGCTCCTTTTTATGGTTTATGGAATGATTCCGGAACTACTGATGTAATAAAATATTTTGGCCATCACCTCAATACGAATGAAAAAGTTTGTATGGGTTTCTTAAATATTTTTTTCAGATCCCCAATGCAACAATTTTGAAATTCTAATAAAATTTTTGTTTCAGAAATAATTTGTGAACTGTAGCATCTACGGAAAAACTGTGATGAGGTATTGTGATCACCTCGTCAATAGAAAAAAAGGCTCTATGCTTTTTTCGAATTTTGCTGTTTTTAGTAGCAACTTGTCTCCTTCGACGAAACTATTACAAACGCGGCGTTTAACGCTCTATTTATAGGCACACACCGCGCCGGCCTCTCGGCCGCGGGCGCAACCGCGGCCGAGAGGCCGGCGGAAAATATTCGTTTGGCTTGGAAAATATTCGTTTAAATCACGTACGTGCTGTTAAGAGCCATATTGATCTATATCAAATTCAAAATGTATTTAAGGTAGGGTTAACCGGGGCTAATGTGATATACCCAAAAACTCGGGGCTATATTAGAAATATAGAGGGTTCAAATTAAATATTTAGTCACATTAAAAATTGATATGCAAAGATATGAATTTTTAGGGTAAAAAACTTTTCTGCGGCAAGTCAAAACTTTTGTCACTACACAATCATTATTTAACCCTACATATAGTATTGGGTTAACGAAGGTTCAATTAATATTTTTCTGCTTTCAAACTTGAAATGGGTCAACTTTAATCAAAGGTATTACATTTTGGCTAATATGATACAGCCAAAGGGGCTATTATGATACACAACAAGGGGCTATTGTGATACATAAGAGAATTTAACCTAATTGTGAGTGGAATCTTAAACTTACCTCTAATAGCCTACCTTATTAAGTGTTGATTTGGGTCTATTGTAAACAATATTGTTTTTGCTGTGGTTTTCTTTTTTACTTTGAGAAAAATAACGTAAGGTATAAGCCTATGCCTAAAAACATTGTCAATGGTGTGACAGTACAAACCTAAAAACACAAGGAAACTGTATTCTCAGGACTTACTTGATAAAGCAAACAAAAAAATTAGTGAAGGTAAGAGTCTGTTAAAATTTGCTAGAGAAGATCAAACTGATTTGATATTCCTCTTGAAGATGATCACTTTGTGATCGAAACACGTGTCGAGGTGTTGAAATAACGGTTTGGTGGAAAAAAACTCCAGTAATATTCATTACTACACCAAAGGTTCCAAACAGAGTATCGCAAGAGAACTTAAAATTAAAAAAATGTAGTAATATCCAATAACAAAAAAAAAAAAGATCCCGCCAACACCTTGATTGAAAACATTGACGTAGGAAAACGTCCAAGTGAAATGGTGTATAAAAAGAAAAATAAAATATAATAAATAAATAAATAATAAATAAAATAAAAAGAGGAGGGACCCGTGGCTCGATACCGACTCTGATATTGATGATCATGCCGTTATATGTCAAAATGAGAGTGATTGCGATTTGGAAGACTTGTGTAAAATAGCTGAAATGGAAGAACAAGAGCAACGTGAATTTGAAGCTATCATTGCCCAACAAGATAGTCCAATAACTTACAAGCCTTAGCTGAATGATTGGGTTGTAGTAAAATTTCCATTAAAGAATTATGTGCTACATTTTGTTGGATAAATAACCCGTTTTTTTTTTAAACCGATCCTCAAGTGAAGTTCACAAGAGTCAGGGAAAAAACTCCATCAACTACCACCTTCTACTGGAAAGAACCAGAAGACTTGTCTGTTGTTGACTCTTCTGCTATCTTAGAACATTTGCCAGAACCCCAGCTTGGACGAAGGGGGAAACTCATTTCCCTCTTACATTAAAACAATACAACATTCAATAAAGAGGAAAGTAGAAACAATTAAATAATGTACATAGCCTAGTTTATGCTGATATTCAAGTTTAATTATTATCTATTTCATATTTTAAATGATTGAAGTGCTCTATTAAGAAGAAATTCAAAGCTTGGGATTAAAAACCACTGAATTTTGTTTTTTTTTAAGAATTAACTTCATTTTAATCTAGAAGTATTTTTCCCAGAGGCACCAATACCAGTTTGTTTTGTTCGCAGTAAATTTAAACTAACTTTCAAGCATTTAGAAGTTGAATCAACTAGATTTGTTACATCGAGAAAATATTTTGAGTGTCGGTACATGTCGACATTCAAATCTCCACAACTCCGAGACGGGTAATAAAAAAAATATGAAAAAAAAAAAAACTGGTGATACGCTAGGCCATGGGCTGTATCACAATAGCCCCCTCATCTATCCATTGCTACTATGCACTGAAATACAGCACTGTATCACTTTAGCCCCTGCGTCGAATGAGGCAAAAAAACAGAAATTCAAGTAACAGTTCGTCGGCTGAAAGTTTTTTCTCATAAATAGTTGACATCATACGAAGCTGAAACAAACTAGTCAGCTGCATCGTGGAAAGCGGATTATGCGTCAGCTGCTCGCATAAACTTAAAAAAAAAAACGAGAAATAAAGTTGTAGTACGCCGGATGAAATTTAACTAAGTGACTGTTTAAATAATTAATAGTACTAAAACAACAATCAGCTGCGTGTGTAGCGGTGGGAAAAACGTCGGCTGACCTAGTAAAGATTAAAATGTTGGAGCTTTGCTACTATGCTGTTTCTTTTTAAATGCATTTTTGGAAATAGATTCTGGCCTTGCCTGAGCCCATAACACGACTTTCGAGCTACCTGAGCCTCTACCCACAAGATTTCAAGGCAACATGAGCGTATGCGTGTGGATTATTGTTGTGGTACAATATCAGTTTCGGTTGTAGGTACTCTTCGATCGAACGGACGCAAGTAGTATGTCGACAATTCAACCGTTTTTTGTGTTCTGTGGCAAAACAATTATATTTTTTTCTGAAAAAACTTCAGAAAAATGTACTCCTATATTGAAGATTTTTAAGAAAAAAAATTTATCTCTGAAAAATGCTGAAGAACATATTTGTGTTCGACATTGCCAGAGTTCCATAACTTACAGACTGCGATTTCAATGCTGCATTCAAAAGGATGAACGATGCTAACGCTACAGGAGTAGCTAAATTTATTAAAATATCAAAGTGGAAAAACCATATCGACGAGGCAATCTTCACAATATGTAAATTCAAGCTATGCCAGCATTAACTGTGCATAGCTTTTGTACACAGCGCGCTTTTGGAGCCACGCTTATTTTCTGGTTCGAATGAGATCAAGTTAAAATATTGGCGGTATGGAATTTTTGTCGATTACACTTTCTTTGAGCTTGTATATATCTGGTAGCACATGTTCATTTACAGATAATGGTGTGAAATCGTGCTCAAGAATACGATCAAGATGAAGGGAACGGATGACGATTCATCAGAGAACGATTATAATAGCGATTCTATCGATGAGTTCTGCAAAGTTCTCAATATCTATATTTTCCTTTTTTTTCATATTACCTTTATTTTAGATTGTTGTTTTCAATTCACACTCTATATTATTTCATATTATATATACTCTGAAAGATTATTTTACGTGCAGCACGATGCAGCTGACGATTTTTTTCAGTATGACGTCAACTATTTATGAAAAAACTTTCAGCCAGCGAATTATTACTCAATTTTTTTCTTCCCTATTTCGCAACCTCCCAATCTCACACCTACCGCGGATGCGGTTTTGCTCCACTTTTAAGGCGGCGGTTACATTGGATACGAATTCGTACGAAAATGTAGTCGTACGAATTCGTACGAATTCGTAAGAAAACGTCGGAAGTAAACAAATGCGTTCATTGACATGGTTGTGGTTATATTATATACGACCATTTGTCACGAATTCGTACGTGATTTCCATACGACCAAAATATTTTGTTTCTTTCATAGGTGTTCGTACGACTAGCTTGCATTTTCTAGTGTTTTCAGAGTGACAATATGGATTGCGAATTATTGATAACGTTAGTGCACGAAAGAAGATCCCAGTGGAAACAAAAAAGCAAACAGTGTCACAACAGAGAGTTAAGTAGGTATGTATTTCCGTTATCTATTTATATTTATTCAAGAATAATTTTTGTTTTCACTACATAACTGTCTTATTTTCCAAATTGTGTTCAAGGAGTGTTGAAATATTTCATAAATTTGTTCCTAATGTCATAGGCAGTACGAGTAGCTCTGTAAAAATTTGTGTTCTAACGGTTCGATCACGTGTTTGTTGAGGGGCTTTATTTTGAATGACATCTGAGCTTCCCTTCAAATCAATAATTATATTATGCAAAGATTTTCCTCTTTTTTTTTCAGTAACAAATATTTCACTAATGGTGATGATTCAAACTGATGAAACTTTGATAGCGAATCCATAATCACTACTGTTTTCGTATGAACTGATATCATCCAATGTAACCACACACGCCTATTAAATTCGTAATAATTGATTTGTACGAATTCGTAAGACTAAATTTTCGTACGAATTCGTATCCAATGTAACCGCCGCCTAAGTCATTCGAGATCTATTGAAAAAGATGGCAAGCAATCGGCGTGAAAACACGGCCTAATGCAACGCTACCTCTCGGACCAGTAGTTCAAATAGTGTACCGCCTTCGACAAACGTAGTTTCTAAGTCGCGTCTTGATAATGGTACCGATGAACTACGGTGTTAGCGAAACGCATCTAGAATAAAAAAAAGTGAAAATTGTTTATTTATTATCGTGGATAATAATAAAAGATATTAATTTGAAATTTATGCCTTTGAATTCTGGATGAAAAAAATTTTCAAAACATATTCTAAAATGCACAAAATTAGATTTGACCGAATGACTCTGTAATTGCATGCATGGCATTCTGATAAGATCATCAACTCAGGCATTTTTGACAACTAGCATCTACGGATCACTATAACAAGTGAATGGAATAACAATTATACAGGGAGTTTCAAAAAGTTTGCACCACATGGGAAACTTTTTTATTATCCATTTGTACGAAAAGTTTATTCAGGATAAAAATTGGTGTATTGCGGGAAACTTAGATTTGAGTTGTCAAAAATTATAAATTTCCGAACGGTGTACAGTGGAGAACAAAAAATAGAAATTTTGATCAAGAGTAAACTACCCTTATTTTCGACATTATTAAAAAAGTTTTTTTAGAAAAGTTGTTTAAATTTTAAAACAATATTCAGATTTGAAATCACAGCCACCTACTTTACAAAACAATAAAATCTACCTTTTTTTCATGGTTCTAGCCTCATAAAGAGTACTAGTATCTCATATACACCTTAGGAGCCTCCCTCATATTACTATAATAATATTTCAATGGGAAATTTGGTCCAATTTATTATTCGAAATAGTATATCGATGTTTGTTGAAAATGGTTTAAATTTTCATTAGTTTTTTGGTGTAAAATTGGCATTTCACTCTGTAGGTATGTATGTTCATAATAACTTATCAGCATGATTTAATGACAAGAAATAATTGACTGATTTAATTAATGCTAAACAATTAAGTAATACAAATCTGTAAGTAGTACTAGTACTCTTTTTAGACTAGACCCATAAAAAGGTTTCCCGCAATGCCCCAATTTTTATCAAGAATATAATTTTCTGACATATAACCTTGGTTGTTTAAAAAAATCAAAGAGAATAAAATAAAACAAGGCTACACAGTTGCAAACGGTTACTCAGTTTTTACGAGGGAGCTATGGGTCGTGAGTGGGACGAAAAATACAAAATTAACCTCTTTGGGCGCCAATCAGTTTAGTTATCAAAAGAGAATATATATATAATTATGTAACTGATAAATATAACTATAAGGATCAATGATGTCGTGAAAAAAAAATATAAATAAAAAGATATGCAACAGATTTCTGAACACACACTAAACATTTATTATGAAAAACATTGTAGAAATACATATATCATAAATTATGTTCAATCTCAAAAAAAAAAATATATTTCAGGATATTTCTTCCTGTAGCAATATGCAATCGTATACGTATACCTTTGCCTTACAACTTGGAAATAGTAATAAAATCCTGATATTTCCTAATCTGAATTTCGGTAAAACAGAAACTGTATAGAATATTTTTTTCTTGCGAAATATTCGTTGGAGCGCAAATAAAAAAATAAATAAAAAAAATATATATATAGCTTATCTGGAATTTCTTTCGAGGGCCGCCGGTTACATAGACTTCGTCCAATTTCCCAAGGATGATTACTGATGAATTTCACAAAAGAGTGGTCAGAAACTACCATAGGTGACAGTTGAAATTGAAAGGATCCAAAATGCCGGTCGGTACTATTCTTCTACTTTTGTTCATCGAATGATGATTTCAGGCAGAAATCAATATAATAAATAAAATTGAGGAGAAGGAAAAAGAGGCCTGAAAATGAAACAGGGCTTATTTGGGCACTTGGAACTTCAGTTTTTATTATCTTACCGATGGTGGAATGTGGCCTCAAAGTGGAAAGGGTCCAAAAAAAAATATTTGCTGAGATTTTTCACTGAACAAGGCTCGTAATCTGTGATGTTTTATAGATCCATAAACTCATGATACCACCACAAAAACTTATTTTCCTTGTGTGATCTCGACAATGCTTCTCATTTGAACTCTTCAGTTTCTTGGCTAGGAATGGCAATTTTAAAAGGAACATGAAATACCGTCACGCTACGGAAATATTCACTGAGGGCAGCACCCACAGAGAGACAAAGTTTAGGATACGATAAGACAATCAGAGGTGTTCAAAATGTTAAATGATGTCTGCTATATTATTTTTCATATTCATTAAAACTGATGTTTTTAGAGTGTACATACTGACAGTATGAGCCATAGCTGATATTGGAAAATCACCAGAAATTAATTTAATCGCGAAATAAGAAACATACCATCAAATGGACTTTATTGGGTCTCCGAACATTTTGATGTTTCCTGGATGTTAAAATGAATACTCTGAATATTGGTTTGTTCGGTTTTTTTTTTTCTTTTTATTTTTCTATACAGTGTGTTCACTCTTGCAATAGTATTAGGTAAAAGGTATCGATTATTCTGTGTTGTAGCATTTCAAATGCTACACCACCCCCTTCGTAAAAAAAAAAATGAGCATGGAATGTCATTTTTCAAAATTGAACATGAAAATATGATTAAAAATTTATACATGGTAATTCCTTGTTTATATTCATTATGGACCATTTTGGTATCTTCGCGTACCACACGCCTAGTTGGAGTTAATGGGGACATAATTTCATTTATTTATTCATTTTATTTTCATTATTTGGACACAGTAGGAAAGTCATATTCAAGAAAAGTACCTAATTTTGGAGTGACCACCATAATTAACAATTTTACCATGAATAATCTTATTCTAGTCTCTTATTATTGAAATACTACATAAAACCTAAGAAATAACCTAACTTACAGTTTATACTACATGGCCAAACAAAAAAAACTTTCTCAATAAAAGCACATTTCATTTACATTTGGATCAAGCAGATCCAACTGAAATGTCGGAATTGGAACCATAATATGGTTTCAAGTCTTTAACATGCCATTCACCGACATACTGTTTATCTAAATTCTCTAACCCATATACCAAACGGGAGACTTTTTTTACAACTTTGCACAAAATATATTTTTGCGCCAACTTAGAGGTGAACTTCTTTGATGCGTCAGACAAGACTTTGTTACGACGCCATACCTTGTCACCCACATTGAAAGAAATATCGCGTTTCCGCAAATTATAACTCTTTGAATTTCTTTCATATGCTTTATGAAGTTTATCACGAACATCTTCGTAAACTTCGCTGAGATTTCTGATATCAGATAAATATCTATCTCTGTCTCCTGGAAGAAGAAATATATCTTTAGTAGATTGAATTTCACCATAGTACGATCCACTAATTGGAACATTTCGACCGAAAACAAGAAAAGATGGGGAGTAACCTGTCACTTCGTGAACTGCTGAATTGATTGCAAAATTTATTTCGTTCAAATATTTATCCCAGTCTTTATGCTCTTTTATATAACAACGAATGGTAGTTTCAATTGTTTTATTTGATCGCTCAACAAAGTTCACTTGGGGGTGATATCTAGCGTTCAGCCAAATTTTTTGAATGTTATATTTATTAATCAGTTTTTTGAAGGTTTTACCAACAAATTGAGAACCATTGTCACACATTACTATCTGAGGGACACCAAAAGTGAGGAAAACTTCTTTTTCTATCAATTTCACGATATTCAATGCATCTGGTTTACGCAGTGGAAAAATAAGAGTATACTTAGTAAACCAGTCTCCTACAACCAATAGATGGGAAAATCCACGGGAACTTCGAGGTAGAGGCCCTATGATATCCACAGCAATAATTTGAAAAGGAAAATTTACTCTTTTCTCAGCACCCATTAAACCTATTCTTCCGGCTGAAGAAATTTTTTGAGATGCACAAACTTTGCAAAACTTTACATATTTTAAAATATCGCGCCTCATCCTTGGCCAGTAGTAGTTTTCTTTCACACGTGAAAGCGTTTTGAAAAATCCAAAATGACCAGAGGTTGGAACATCGTGACATTCTCTAATAATTTCATTTCTTTGTGATTTAGGAACCAAAAGCTTGAATTCAGAAATATTAGATTTGACTGAGATGCGTGATGGAATATACTTATATACTTTTTCATCTATTATTTTCCAATCAGGATAATCGTCTGGATATTTTGCAATATTTTCTTTGATTCGAAGGTAAAATTTATCTAAAACAACATGTGATAAATCTAGAAGTGAAATTTGAGGCAAAAAGGTAACGTTTTCTTCAGGAATTCTTGAGAGAGCGTCAGGGACAACGTTGAGACAACCCTTTCTATGTTTCAATTCATATGAAAACTGTTGCAATTTAACGGCCCACCTCGCAAGTTTTCCGGTTGGCTCTTTCATATTATTGAGCCACAAAAGTGACCAGTGATCGGTATAAATGACGAAATGCGTTCCTTCTATATAAGGACGAAATTTATCAATACCAAAAATTACTGCTAAACATTCACGTTCAGTTACTGTGTAATTACGTTCCGTTCTAGAAAGAGATCTACTAGCAAAAGCAATTATATATTCTTCACCATCAATATTTTGAGTGAGAACGCTACCTAAACCAGTATTAGAAGCGTCACATTGAATTTCAAATGGCTTAGAAAAATCAGGGCTTCGCAGAATAGGTGTAGAAATCAGAATTTGTTTGAGTTTAACAAAAGACTTTTCGGCATCATGAGTCCAAGTAATTTGTTGTCCCTTTTTCTTACCCTTTATGAGATCATTTAAAGGCGAAACTAATGTTGAAAAGTGATGGATAAATTTTCTATACCACGAAGCCATACCAATGAATCTTTTTACTTCAGTGGTATTGGTAGGTCTGGGATAATTGACCATGCATGACACTTTATCAGGATCGGTTTTCAAACCATCTGAATCTACAACATAACCCAAATATTTCAAGGAGGTTTTGAAGAACTTGCATTTACTCAAATTTAGTGTTAAGTTTGCCTCTTTTAACCTATGTTGAACTTCTTTGAGAATTCTCAGATGTTCCTCAAAAGTGGAAGTTATAATTATTATATCATCTAGGTAACAAAAAACGTTCGGTTCCAATTCTGGTCCAAAGACTGCATCCATGAGTCTTTGTTGACACTGAGCACTATTCCTAAGGCCAAAAGGGACACGAGTGAAACAAAATAATCCCCTACCAGGTATTGAAAAAGCGGTCTTTTCCTTACTTTTTTCATCGAGAGGAATTTGCCAAAACGCTTTTCGTAGATCAAGGCTTGAAATAAACCGTGCATTTCTAAGCATACTTAAAATCCTATCAACTCGAGGAAGAGGATAAGCATCGTGCTTTGTTACGGAATTCAAACGCCTACCATCGAAGCAAAAGCGATGTTCGCCTGACTTCTTTTTCACCAAAAGAACAGGTGAGCTCCAGGCTGAACGTGAAGGTTCTACAACTCCGAGAGAAAGCATTTCATCGAGTTCTTTATTTAATATACTCATCATATATGGTGATAGTGGATATTGCCTCACACGAGTTGGTTTTGCATCCCCAGTATCAATTTCAAAAATCATCTTATTTGTGCAACCTAATTTTTCATCTGAACTGATATCTCCAAAAGAGTCGATAACACATTTCATTTTACTTCTATCTGAATCATTTAGATATTCAATACTACATAATTTTACTTCTTCCAAACTATGAGAGATATCTGTTAATTTGAAATCAAAATCATTAACACCACCATGAACATTCCAGACGTTGTTCCGAAAACTAATTTCAATTGCGAATTTTTTGCAAAAATCACTCCCCAATATGAGAAATTGATTCAGCGATGGAACTACCAAAAAGTTTATTATTTTACAAACATTTCCTGCACATATGGGCAAATCAACTGAACCACTCGCAACATGTAGAGATCCATCAGCAGTATGAACAGACTTTTCGCAAGTTTTATCTAAAATTAAATTGAAATCTTTTAACAAATGGTTAGCTTTATTTCCTATAACTGATTTAGAAGCCCCAGAGTCTAAAAGAACAACAAGAGGTTTTCCAAAAATCTCTATCTCTATGTATGGCCTATCATCGAACGGTTTTTCAAGTATCAGTGGAGAAATCTGAGGAGAAGATTTACCATAAAATTTATAAAAATTTGCTACAAAACTCTTCCATTCCTCCCAGTAATTTTCTTTGTAATATTCGGAAGATAAATTTTTATGAGCATTTTCACGGCTATACCCACACTCAGTTAAAAACTGTTTTCTATTTCTGTAGTTTTGGAAGTTGATTTTATTTTTGGCAAAATATTTATAATTAGTTCTACGCTTTGTCGACACTGGACGGCCATTTTCGAATGTCGACCTAGCTAGTTTTTTTGACAACTACAAGTTCTTATGGTCTCGCCTGCTTTGCCACATTTAAAACAGAATTTATTTTTGGGAGCAGTGCAATGTCTGTAATTATGATTATCCAAGTGACAGTTCCAACAAGGAGTATTTGTTGCAGTATTAAGAGATGGACCTACCCTATTAGAATGATTCCTGCTAAACTTATTGTTGTATGATTTATTATTCGTAGTAATATTTTTCCCAGAAGAAAACGAGATAGAATTCATAGAAACTGTTGAATTTGACGTTGAGGGTTCATTGCTGCTAATATAGGCAAGTTCTGGACATAAACTTGATGTTTTAGGAGGTGAACGGTACTCATTTGCGTATTGTAAAGATTCGTCAATTTTTCTACACCACTGTAAGAGAGTGTCAATATTTTCTATAGGCGCAGACATAACGGATAACCTTTCATTGTAAATAGGCAATAGACCCTTTCTGATATATTTCAATTTGATGTTTTCATGGACTGGTTTTTGTAAATTACTAAAATATGTTTGCATAACAGCTATGTAAATATAAATTGGTTCATTTTTACCCTGAGTTCGCGCTCTAATATCATCCCAAATATGATCATCAAAATTCATAGGCAAGAAATAAGTTTTCAATTGACTAACTAAATGATCCCAATTTTGTATAGTCGTTTCGATTGATTTATACCAAATATAAGCCTTATCAGTGAAAAGATCAGCAGCAGAAACTAACAGTTCATCTTTTGAAACATTTCTGGCCCTAGATAATTCTTCAACTTTATTCAAAAATGAAATTAAAGTTTTGGTATCACCATTAAATTTGGTTACATTCCATTTATAGACAGGAATTGATTTTGGTAAAGATTGTAATGGAGGAAGCTGTGATAGTCTACTATTATTCGAAACATTATTATCATTAGTTGAACTTGTGCTCGGAAAAACTATTGGTGAAGGTTGATTGTTAACTATACTTTCATATAATAACGTTTCTAATTCCAAACAAGTCGCTAAGCTTTCTTTTTTAAAAACTTCACAAGTTTTGTCAGGATCTGTGTCCGGAATTTTAATTCGTTTGACTCTATTTGTGATATAAATTAGTCTAGATCTAATTCTTTGAAAACCTGAATCATTTTCAGGACCACTAAATTCATCAATGAGTGATTTCAACTGTGAAAAAGTATTATTAATCACAACAATTTCATTTTCAAAGTCATATTCAGGGTCGCTCAACTCCACGTTTCTACCAAACTCAGTATCCAAACGCCTTTGTAACATTTTACGTTTCGTACTAGGATCTTTTCTTACAGTAACTATACCTCTAATTCTCAACTCATAATTCAGTTCCTCTGCCAATAAATTAATGGGTTTCATATTTTTAAGTTCCATTCTGCTCAAAAGAATATGACAAACACGATTAACAATTACAGGACAAACTATCAATTAAAGGAAAATAATGTCTATTTTCAGCTATGATTCACCCTGTATGGATATTATCAATATTCAGGAACATTCATCAAATTTCATTTATTTGTTACTTCGACGGCAATCAGCTCGAAAGAATTTCGACAAAAAATTCTAACACACCATAAAAAGTATAGGGAATAGATACGGAAACTTTTTCACCAACGATCGCTAGAAACTTTGGCAAATATTTATAAAATGTGTCCTGAAATTTGTTGCATTCATCAAAAAAAATTCAAAAGGTATAATTCAAGATTTTTTTTTTTTTGGCCCCACGTTGCAGCGTCAAATATTTGTATAACCTTGGTTGTTTAAAAAAATCAAAGAGAATAAAATAAAACAAGGCTACACAGTTGCAAACGGTTACTCAGTTTTTACGAGGGAGCTATGGGTCGTGAGTGGGACGAAAAATACAAAATTAACCTCTTTGGGCGCCAATCAGTTTAGTTATCAAAAGAGAATATATATATAATTATGTAACTGATAAATATAACTATAAGGATCAATGATGTCGTGAAAAAAAAATATAAATAAAAAGATATGCAACAGATTTCTGAACACACACTAAACATTTATTATGAAAAACATTGTAGAAATACATATATCATAAATTATGTTCAATCTCAAAAAAAAAAATATATTTCAGGATATTTCTTCCTGTAGCAATATGCAATCGTATACGTATACCTTTGCCTTACAACTTGGAAATAGTAATAAAATCCTGATATTTCCTAATCTGAATTTCGGTAAAACAGAAACTGTATAGAATATTTTTTTCTTGCGAAATATTCGTTGGAGCGCAAATAAAAAAATAAATAAAAAAAATATATATATAGCTTATCTGGAATTTCTTTCGAGGGCCGCCGGTTACATAGACTTCGTCCAATTTCCCAAGGATGATTACTGATGAATTTCACAAAAGAGTGGTCAGAAACTACCATAGGTGACAGTTGAAATTGAAAGGATCCAAAATGCCGGTCGGTACTATTCTTCTACTTTTGTTCATCGAATGATGATTTCAGGCAGAAATCAATATAATAAATAAAATTGAGGAGAAGGAAAAAGAGGCCTGAAAATGAAACAGGGCTTATTTGGGCACTTGGAACTTCAGTTTTTATTATCTTACCGATGGTGGAATGTGGCCTCAAAGTGGAAAGGGTCCAAAAAAAAATATTTGCTGAGATTTTTCACTGAACAAGGCTCGTAATCTGTGATGTTTTATAGATCCATAAACTCATGATACCACCACAAAAACTTATTTTCCTTGTGTGATCTCGACAATGCTTCTCATTTGAACTCTTCAGTTTCTTGGCTAGGAATGGCAATTTTAAAAGGAACATGAAATACCGTCACGCTACGGAAATATTCACTGAGGGCAGCACCCACAGAGAGACAAAGTTTAGGATACGATAAGACAATCAGAGGTGTTCAAAATGTTAAATGATGTCTGCTATATTATTTTTCATATTCATTAAAACTGATGTTTTTAGAGTGTACATACTGACAGTATGAGCCATAGCTGATATTGGAAAATCACCAGAAATTAATTTAATCGCGAAATAAGAAACATACCATCAAATGGACTTTATTGGGTCTCCGAACATTTTGATGTTTCCTGGATGTTAAAATGAATACTCTGAATATTGGTTTGTTCGGTTTTTTTTTTCTTTTTATTTTTCTATACAGTGTGTTCACTCTTGCAATAGTATTAGGTAAAAGGTATCGATTATTCTGTGTTGTAGCATTTCAAATGCTACAGACAAATGGATAATAAAAAAAGTTTCTCAAACATGGTGCAAACTTTTTGAAACTCACTGTATATTCGTTTTCAATCACTAGTGTTTATGTGAAGGTGATATTTGGAATATTGTACTGTAGTATAAGAATCATGGATAATAATTCATTGAAAGCAAGCAGTGGAAATCTAGCTTGTAAACTAGTATATTATAATCCAAATTTTTTTGTTCATTAACAAAAAATGTGTATTCTAATTTTTCATCTCATTCCCTCCAATTTTTTTTATAACTAACAGGAAAATCTTTTTTACGAACCAATAAATTTTTCCACTTAATCTTTTTTTGACTATCAACAGATTAAATAAAAATAATCGAGTATACTTACACAATTTTTCTCAATTTTTTTTATTTTTAATCTTTCTCTTTCAAAATGATACTTACATAGTTGCTTTTATTTTTTTTCAGTATACAAAAAAATAAAGTGCATAACTGCATTACAAACTGTTAAAATAAACAAATGAAAAATTAAAAAAATAATATATTTTTCGAAAACCGTTTGAAAAGTGTACAGTTATCCAGTTACGAAAATATTTATGTTTTGTTGTTGAAATGGTTGGGTATGAAAAAATGTCAAACTATTACAGAAGATGTCATTTTGGCTTATTTTATAGCAAAAATCTAAAACTGTCGAATCCTCTGCCTCGTGAAACATGTACTCAATGTTGAAAAATACCATTTAAGTGAAGAGAAATGTAAACTTATCCACTTTCCCAAAGGTTGTCGCATTTGTTAAAAGGAAGAAAGTTAGTTATAGAGAAAAGAAATCAGAAGGATCAGATCAACATATTCATTAGGGAAACAAATAATTAAACATCTAATGCTAACAAAGGTAATTTTAAGAAAATATCACGATTGTAAGATATAAAAATATCCACTTAATTTGTTTTATTTTCAGGTAGCAATATAATTATTGAGTTAGCCAGTGCGTTTAGACGGGAATAACTAACAAAAATGTCAATTGACCTAATAAACAATAAGTTTATTTTATTATTATATTTATTTATTTTATAGGTTTTTCCGGGTTTTCTTGCAGCTGAAAAAGCAAATGCGCCACTGGAATCAATGAAGTCGCCCCGGAGCGCCAATTAATTTTTATTGTTGTTTTTATTTTATTTGTATCGTTGTTTTAATAAAACTTCTTTAATAAGAAAGATATGTATGTTGCTTGTGAAAATACCTTTGTTTGTTTTGTTGTTATAGGGCAGGAATACCTGCTGTTGTATAGGCAATATTTATCTTTCAGGACTTCCAATACTCCATGTAACCGATTAGTGAATTACCAGAATGAAAAATGTTCGATTCAGCCTATTGGTATCCACAGTTTTTGATAATCTCAGATTGAAAATTGGGTAATTTTTTAATGTACCAATCCCAAAAATTACACGTGCTATCCGTCGAACTTCAGCGACGTTATCTGCTGACAATGGTGGAAAGAACAAATTTGAAGAGACGCGGTAGCTGGAAGTCTAGCAATGTCACTGAAAGATATATAAACAATTCACTTCTAACCAAAGCTTAAATTGCTCGTCTATAGCTCGTCCTAGAATTTTGTCTACTCGTCCATAAAACATTATTTTCCGGACTCGTTACGTAAATTTACTATTTTCATCTTAATTTTTTTTGCTATGGATTTTTTTTAATCGTCCAAAAAACAGTATTTTCCGGACTCGTTACGTAAATTACTATTTTCATCTTAATTTTTTTCAGCTTTGGATTTTTTTTAATCATGGAGAGGTAGAAAACAAAAAAAACCGATCTCTCCTAAAAATATTCCCGTTTCAATTCATATAGATACTTTTCCTGTCTCATATTGAAACACAGACGTTGAAAGAACTGCCATAAATTCAAAATACTAGGTACTGATTGTTGAACAACTCATTTATGTTGATCGTATCATGTTTTTCATGAATGGATTTTAGTTACAGATGGAGTTAATGAATGACATTCAAAAAAATCATGTCTGAGAACCTACCTGAAATAATTATGTAGTTACCATGTCATAATATTATTGAACATACCTACTAACATTTCGTCGAATAGAAGTGAATCACTTCAAACACACAAATAACCTACATGCTGTCCACAACGTGAATTACTCATTTTGATAACAATGGTTTTCAATCGAAATTGGATGACATTTTTTTTAATCGATATCAAAATAATATTGTTTCTCATCACTAACAATAGCTTGTGCTTGAGACGGGAGATAAATATGTTAAAAGACCAGATAATTTGTCGTAAACATTCCTGGTATTAACATCTTCAATGAATTTGATCATCTGCTGAGTAGTACCGATAAATAAAAATAAATAAAAGTCATTTTTTGTCACTTACCTCTTCACCATTTCTGAAGCCGTCTTAAACAGTTTGGAAATCGCTGTCTAACACTGAAAAAATCACTAATTTTTTATCTCCAAAATTATATTGACAAAAACATTCCAAACAATCCCTTGTTTATCAAAGGACATCATCAAAAGGAAGTTGCACCAAACACAATAACACTACCGACGGAATCCAAAGACGACACGAAAAAATAGATGTCTTTACTCTATTGTTTCTCATGTGTCAGCTTCTACTGCCGTAAAAATGCAACTAATAAGTACAAACACAATCACTTTTCGGGTTCAACTTAACAGCAACGAGCAGGTTTTCTCAACAATAATGGCGCTGGCGCCTTTCGATTTATGTGGGGGCTGGCAAAAAAAAATGTGTTCGACTCGTGTCGACATCTGTGATGTGATAGCGAAACTATATATTTGTACAGTCCCAATTAATGTAGAATCCGTTGAAAACACATATCTGCAGTTTCAAAGATAGAATCAGAGGAGAATGTGAAATTGTAAAATTGACTAGTGACGAAGATAGATTTCATCAATATGTCAGGATGTCAAAAAATTAATTTGAGATATTACATTCTATGGTAGAAAATTATATTGAAAAAATTAACTGATTAACGGAAAAACAGATTTCAAATGCAAACCCGTATTTTCTAACAAGTTCAATAAGTTCGTCCAACATCTAGTGCACAAATAAATGCAAACGACTATTCTCTAGCTAGTTAACGCGTCAGATTAGAAACATACTAGTGTGGAGTGTTCTGTCGCGTCATAACCCCACCATCGTTCTGACGCCGATCGGGAATCGGCCGATCGCCGTCACGACTGATCGCGTCCCGACCCCAACACACTGCGTCCCGGCACACTGCACTTTAGTAATATAATTTCTAAACATAATAAATGTATGGATACGATATACTTGTGGCGCGTCACGACACACCACGACACAATAATATAATTCCGGCTTAAGGAATGTATTCTTAAAACTGAAGTCCTGGGCGCATCCCAATAGGGTTTATATTGGTGAATTATTCTTCGAAACCTGAATTTTACGAACTTCGAAAAACATTTTTAAATATCACAGGCAGGAAATTTCATGTGAACTAGTGAAATACTTGAAATTTAATAAAATGTTTGCAACAACGCGATTATAAACGGTGAATATGAGCGTTAAATTTGTTGCAGCATTATGACAACGGGCGAGGCGCAGGAACGATATTGATAATTCTTTTTTTATTATGTGGTAAGTACATTATATAATGCACTTCCGGAGTTTTTCGAAATTATGACCAAGAAACAAGTATTCAAACATAAAATAAAACAAATACTTTTTGAAATTAGCCCCTATACAATCGATGGGTTTTTCTCTTACCTACATTAGTAAAAAATGTTATATACTTGAATTTTATATCTGCGTTTGATATGTATCTACTGACTTATCCAATTGCTTTTTAAGCTCATTTCAATGGATCGATAAAAAACAATAACAATATATAATATAGCATTTTCATTGCTGTAATTATTTATATCTATTTGAAAAATACTTTTCATGTTTTTTCATTTTTCATTGGATAGAAATGTTCAATGATTAGTAAAAAATGAATGGATATAATCATGATTACATGATGATAAAATTATGATTTACAGTATCCAGTTTTTTAATTATCACCATATCGTTTTACAATTTTCAGGAGAATAGCTGAGAAACTTCATAATTATTAGATTTACCTGACTATTACATAAGGGCACATTGTAAAATTGATTTAAGACTAGTAGGTAAGGCAATATTGTGAAATTAATTTAAGACACTGAAGACGCAGGTATCTAGAAGAGGTATCTATGGTATAAATAAGGATAACTTTGTAAGTAGGATTAGTTTGATCTTCCTCTTGAATATGATCATTTGGTGATCGAAACACGTTTCGAGGTGTTAAAATAACGGTTTGGTGTTGGGAAAAAACTCCAGGTATATTCATCACTACACCAAAGGTTCCAAACAGTATATCACAAGTTATAAGTATATGTAAAATCAATATCTTCAAAATTTGAGCGCTACTTTCGAGTGAAAAACTTAAAAATGAGTTTCTTTTCATTGAACAAATTTTACTGATATAAACCCCCCAGCAGGGCCCCCGTAAGGGCTACTGGCGCCTGTGTGCAAAAATGGATTTTGGCGCTCCTTATAGCATTTTGGATCATGTTTTTTTATTTTTTTTTCAAGGTAAGTACGTAGGTGCTTGCAATAAAGCAAAAAACTGAACTTTAGAAGTCATATTTATTTGTAGACTAAAATATCAAAATGAAACAAACAGAATGAAATCATAACAAAATAAATTAAAATAAATTCTTGTTCACATCCATTTTAAATCATTTACTTAACTAATGCCACGTTGTTTATAAATACTAAAAAATAACCCAAAACTAAAAATCACATCTTTTTTAGGAACAAATAACAGAAATATTGCCTAATGTCTACTACTTTCTACTAATACTTAGATATTTTAAAAAATATGCAATATTCAGATACTTCTGATAAAAAATACCTAGGTAACTTCGTTATAAAATCAAAAATTATAGCTAGGTACAATAGAAAAATACGAAATAGCTATTGTAGCAGCGATATTTCCCGAGACTTTGGTACTACAAATTCATTAATTACATGGCTAAAATTTATACCATCAAAAATGTCTTGTTCAATTGCTTATATCGCTAGCCCAGACAATATTTCTTGAAGCATTGTCGATCTTAAATAATTTTTAATGATTTTTAACTTTGAAAAAGAGCGAGACGCTACAGATACAGGCAATGTCAGAAGAATTCTTAGTGAAATGCTTAAGTTTGGAAGGGTGGAGATTAAATTGTTTTCAAATATATATTGTAAAATACTTAAGGGGTCAGTATCTTCAGGTAATGAAAACAACTTTAACGTACTTAAGTAAAAAGCAATTTGTTCGAGCCCTTTCAGCTTAAACCCTTTTAAACTATCTTGATCTTATAGCCCTTGAAAAAACCTACAAAACGGTTTTTCAAAAAGATCGATAGCATAAAAACTAAGCGAGTCATTGATAAAAAACCAATAATTTTTTTAAACTCGTACAGGGTCTTTGACTTTTTGACTATATTTATGTGCTTCCTAGAGAAAAATGTGTTATGCTTATATTTGTTTGCTATTTGGACTATTGAAAATAAATTATATTTCTTCTAATTGTTTCCATAGCTTTCTCTGCAATTTATTTAAGCTAATATAACTTAAAAATTTAAAAACAGCTCGCCCAAATGATATCAACATATATATTTTTCAAATCAGAGAAAAAAGGGCTGTTATTTTAGTGCATAATATACAGGGTGTTTTATTAATGTGGATGCTGCCTATATTTTTTCATTTTCGATGCGATTTTGTTTTTATCTGATAACTTCAAGAGATAATATAGGAAAAAAACTTACAACTTCTGCTTAGAACATTTTTTTTCTATCTGATATAATGAAGGCTCTAGGAAGCACGTAAATGTAGTCAAAGACCCTGTACATGACATTTCAATTAATAAAAAGATATTTGGGTAAATAAAAAATAATAATAACCAGGGTTAATATTGATAGTATAAATTAAAGTAGGGACCAGTTACCATTTTATAAAAAATCGAACCGTTGAAATTGGAGTCAGCAGGTATTCAGCACCCTTAATTTTTCAGAAAAAAAGTAGTAAACAAAATATTATACAACACAACACTTGACAAAATAAAAATAACTTTAAATGTAATAATTAATAGGATTACTTTTTTTTATGCACTTGTTGCACGGTCCAGTGAACTAACCGGTTTAAAAACGCATCTGGCGATGCATCATCTCTTTTATAGCGCTCCGGGCATTGTTCATGTCTAAACAGGAAAAATCAAGAAACTACTGCATGACATGTTCTCGCAACATAGGAATCGGCAGTAACTGGATGAAATACTAATTAATTTTGTGTGTATTTATACCTAATCCTATTTAATTTCTCAACTTTTATTTTAAAATTAATTTTTGGTTTTTGTTTTTTTTTTAATTATTGCAATTTTTGACCCTGGATTTTGGCGCCCTTAAAGGATGGCGCCCGTGTGCATTGCACACTTTGTACATATGGTAGCGGGGGCCCTGCCCCCCAGGACTTCAATTTCGACGATACATTTCGCTCATTATTACTTTTTTTGCACAAACATTTTTTTGATGAGTTAAGGACACTATGGTATACAGTGCTTTTCAGATAAAAGTATCCACCTTTAATAACTTTCGTAATACTGGTATTTAGGAAAAATCCAAAAACACGTCAATTTATGTTGGAAGGGGCAAGCATTATGGCTTATTTAAACTTACTGGAAAAGCCACCCCCTCACCCCTAGCATCATCCTTTTTTTAATTACTTCTCATATTTTTTATGTAAAATTTGGATACTCCTCTTTGAGCTGATTTCAAAAATGTATAATACTTGTAGGTTAAAGTGGTTAGTTGATGAGATAAACAATTTTTCTTTTAATAGCACAAATTTTACTTATTTTTTACTTTCACCTTATTTGCCTGTACTAAAATGGGTTGTATAACAGTTCAAACTCTTTAATCTGTTTAACTGTGCTATTTATTCTACTTCAAAAATCCAAACAACAAAAAACTCTACTTTTTACAACTAGAATTTGTAGTCACTATTGATAGTGTACTTTGATACATTATTTATTTTGTTTCGCTGAAATGGTTTACTCTTTGCAAGAAAGAATTGAAATTGTATGTTTATACTACCAAAATAATAATTGTGCAAGAGCTGCTGCTAGAATATTTAACGAATTACATGACGGAAGACATGCAACTCATAAGTATGTAATTCAACTGATGGAGAAATTTACCACAACAGGGTCTGTTTGCAATAAAGTGCATAAGCGAGAGGTACTCGTAAATAACGAAGCAATCCAAGTGGCAATTTTAGGGCAAGTCAGCTTAGAGGCTCAACAACCCCAATCGTTGTCAACAATAAGTAGAGCGACCGGTGTTTCATCTTCTACATTTTTCCGAGTTCTACATAAATTCAAGTACCACCCTTACAAAGTTAAGTTGGTGCACGAGTTGAATGAAGATGATTTTGATCGTCGTCTAGAGTTTTGCGAATCAACGACGCAATTTATCAATAACAATCTACAATTGTTAAACAATATTTGCTTTTCTGATGAATGCTCATTTTCATTTAATGGCTTAGTAAATAGGCATAATTGTAGATATTGGGCTGAAAGTGATACACATATTATGCGTGAATTCCATACACAATATTCCCAAAAGTTAAACGTTTGGTGTGGTATCCTAGGTGACCACATTGTCGGACCTTTCTTCATCAACGGAAATTTAAATGGTGAATCATATCTTGAGTTACTCAGGGAAGAGGTTGACCCACGTATTACAACAATAATAGAAAATGATGATAACCTTTCCGAAGATTTACTGGTATTTCAACAAGACGGAGCTCCCCCACACGCTATGCCTTTCCGACAATTTTTAAACGAAACATTCCCCGCTCGTTGGATAGGTAGAAGAGGGCAGATGATGGAGTGGCCACCTAGGTCACCGGATTTAACACCCCTAGACTTCTTTTTATGGGGATATTTAAAAACAAAAGTTTATGCTACCCAACCAGAATCTCTGGATGATTTACGAGAGAGGATAGAAAATGAATGTCGACAATTAAATCCAGCCGTATTAAGCAATGTCAGAGAGGCATCTCAAAATAGATTATACCATTGTATGGAAGTGAATGGTACTCATTTTGAACACTTATTGTAACTTCATAATAAATAGCACAGTTAAAAAGATTAAAGAGTTTGAACTGTTGTACAACCCATTTTATTACAGGCAAATAAGGTGAAAGTAAAAAATAAGTAAAATTTGTGCTATTAAAAGAAAAATTGTTTATCTCATAAACTAACCACTACAAGTATTATACATTTTTGAAATCAGCTCAAAGAGGAGTATCCAAATTTTACATAAAAAATATGAGAATTAATTTAAAAAAAAAGGGATGATGCTAGGGGTGAGGGGGTGGCTTTTCCAGTAAGTTTAAATAAGCCATAATGCTTGCCCCTTCCAACATAAATTGACGTGTTTTTGGATTTTTCCTAAATACCAGTATTACAAAAGTTATTAAAGGTGGATACTTTTATCTGAAAAGCACTGTATATTCATGCTAAATTTC
The DNA here is from genome assembly GCF_025532065.1 of Leptinotarsa decemlineata. NCBI lineage: Eukaryota > Metazoa > Arthropoda > Insecta > Coleoptera > Chrysomelidae > Leptinotarsa > Leptinotarsa decemlineata. The sequence goes on along the minus strand of NW_027412596.1, from coordinate 2,837,340 downwards.
AGCCATGTGATGAATTGAAAAATAATTGTGTTTATATCTGGCGTTTTGGTCGTATTTAGAATTAAAATCTCACATGACCGATTCAAAAAGTTCTACAAAACCTGAAATTTTGGTAAGGCTATCTATTATAACAAGTCGGAACAGTATTAAAATACACTGTTTTTGGGTATATCTACCAAATCCCATAGGTTGATTCAGCCATTGGTTTATTTTGCTTGTACATCAAATGTCCAGAAAGCCAAATTTTTTAGCACTCATGCTAATTACCCCGTTAGATAGTTTTCTATACACACAATTTATCCTTTCTTTTATTTTGAAAATGTGACTTTTGACACAGGAACAAAAAAAATTATGTTTGTTATGCAAATAAGAGAGTTGGTATTACGTTCAGAAAACTCAACTATAACATTTTGAGTGCATATTGAAAGGGGAATGTTTTTAGGATAGAACAGTTTTCGATAGAAAGCTTTTTGGTTTCCTACTTCTCCATCTTTTTACAACAAATGTGGAAAACATCGGTGTATGATTTACACATCCTTATAAGGGTTTTTTTTAATCAGTTTATTTTATTAGTCACTATCTTCGGAGCTTTCCCCCATTTTTTGTACCTATAACGGCGTTAAAATAGAAAGCAAAATACTTATTTCCAAATATATTTTGAAGAGCATTTGATAACAGAAATCACAGATAAATAAAAACAGTTTTGACAGAAATTAAGGTACTGAACGTATGAAATAATTCAAACAATCTATCTACAAACATTAAAAATTATTCCACTCACATATAAAATTAACAAATATTTATGAATAAGCCCATCATATCAATAGCCCCATCGTTAATTCTTTCATTATTTAAAAAACTTGACCCCCTTTTCAGAATAAGGAAACTTATTATTGGAAACTATAAGTTTTCTTGTTCATAATTTGAAATAATAAGTTTCCTTATTCTAAAAGAGGGGATCACTTATAATTCGAAATAATGAGTTTCTTTATTCTGAAAGAGAGGGTCAAGGAAGTTAATTTTCTTATAATTTGAAATAATAAGTTTTCTTATTCTGAAAGAGAGCGTCAAGGTAAGTTTTTTACTTATAATTTGAAATAATGAGTTTCCTCATTCTAAAAGAGGGGGTCAAGGTAAGTTTCTTCACTTATAATTCGAAATAATAAGTTTCCTCATTCCGAAAGAGGGGGTCAAGATACACTCGTATGGTTCAAAACAATATTTTTAATTATACAGTATGTTATTTCTCATCTCCAAAATCCTCTTTGTTCAAATCAATTTTGAAATATCCCACCAATCAATTGAGGGCGAAAGACCCAAAAATGATGTTTTTCACAGATACCTATAAATCCTAAACGTTTGTTACTTTTGAGAAGCGTAACAGAAAAATGCCTTTATAAGAGCGCCTTAAGGATGTTCATGTAGTGCTTGCGTTTTGTCCTTAAAAAATGTTAAAAACGATATTCAGCTTTTTTTTGTGATTTTTTAAAATTATTTTGTATCAATGAGTTTTTGATGATGCCGAATCTGCATTTGATATAATTTTGATTTATTTCACCAAAAGACTTGGAACCTCTGGAATCTATTAAAAACACTTTTCCCACACCAGAACAAAATACTGTGCGTGGAAGTATATTTGAAGGTCCACCAAATTTCCATATTGGTAGAATTTACCTAAGATAAGGTGTGGTAGTTTATAAAAACCGGGACACACCACGATAATGAAAATTTAATAAATTACTTGTGATTTGCATAAACAATTGGGGTTTAATTCTCTCTGTCAATGCCAGATTATGGTTTTGAATCATACATATTAATAAGAAGTGTAGTTAGGAGGCGAACTATATCCCCTGATTTGAAAGAGGGGCGATTTCTCAGATAATTAAAAAAATGTGAAAGGGGGCTGGAAAGTTTTTTAATATATCACAAAAAACAATACATAAAAAGTATCTTTAGATTCCGTGTTTTCAGTATTATTTTTTTGAAAATATTTGCAAAAAAATGTAGATAAATATTTCAAGTGAACAATTTTTGCCCAATATATCTGTTTTTTTCAATAAGCTCCTTTGTACGAGTATTATTATTTTCTTAAGAAATATTTAGTATTTGGTGTGAGTTATCGTTATCGAGTCTCTTGTCCCATCAGATTGTCTGTGTTTCATAGGTTATCTGTTTTTCTTAGGTAGGTATTCTACTAATAATAATTCAGTGTCATGATATCAGAAAAGTGTTAATATGGCAGAAATTTGTGTGACAGAAATAGGAAAATTTCTTATTATTTTTATTTAGAAGAAACAATATTTGCCAAAATACTTTATTGATTTTTTTTTCAGAAATAGAATTTCCAAAATCCAAATTTCATTAAAAATTCAAGATCTTAGGATACTGGATGACAATAATAAATATTTATTAGGACAATTATGCCTAAGCAACGAGTATCCAACATAAAGAGAAAAATATTTATTATTATTTATTGAAAGTTTTGAAAAGAACATATTGTAGTTTGAATGAAGCTATCGCCCCGTACATAACACTAAAAAGATTATTTTCAAGGACAGTCTCTCGTAACACTGATGAATTTCCAGAGTATTCTATATTAATAACAATATGAAAATTTATACTGAGAAATTAGTATACTTACAACTTTCTCATTTTTATCCTGATCTCACTCATTGATGAACATAAGTAGAATAATTCGATTTCTCTATCATTCACAAGAGCACTTGAACAAACTTTTATAGGGTTAATTTTTCTTTTAGCCATTGTTTATTATTGATGAATATTAGCAAACTGATTTGAAGTTTCAAAGTTGATGTCACGAATATGATTTTTGGTGGGAGATCCATTTTGTAAAGTTTCATGTTGAAGCTTGTCATCGCGAAGACGTACAAGTAAAATTGTTCAAACGCTCATTTTCGAAACACGAAAAAGTTTCAACTAGTCCGCCAGTGGCGAAAGCACGAAAAGACATCGGAACGTCCGGAGGTAGTGCAATTGCATCATTGCCAACTATGAACGCGCGAGTACGACTAGAAAGAGAAGAAATGCTCCGATCCGTCGTTGATGTTTTGGAGAACAGCTGTGATTGGTTACAAACGAAGAGATGACTCAACCAGCGGGGTTTGGATCGACGATCTTGATACAACTACTACATGCAGGTCTCAACGTGTTTGGGAATTGGGGAAGAGTAAGATTTGAATGTCATGAGTCATATGTTTTTAATTTTTTTTTCACCTAGTAGGTGTTGGAACAAGGCATAAAATAATATTAGATACCTACTAGATGAGTTAATGAAGTGTTCTTGTAAATCACTAGATTTTTAAACACAAAAGTTTTGTAATTTAATGAGATCCCCAAATCAAAATATTTTCGTTTCGACAGAGTGTTTGCTGCCAAAGATTAAAGCAAAAAAACAGTTTTCAGTGTGAGATTCTATATTGAAATACTTTGCACAGGGTCGGGCTGGCATATTAGATGATTACTCAATGGGTCCGAAGGTCTGTGTGCTGGTAGGGGCGTTGATTTTAAATACAAATCGCATTTTCTTATATTTCACAATAAAAACAGTTGGTAAATAACCCAGATCTGTACTAAAACTTATCCAGTTATGATACAGACAGATTCATCAGTTTGACTAGCCAAGAATCTATAAAAAATAGTCGTGCTTTGAGAACATTGAGAAAATTTATGAACAAAAAATTCTGATTGATTCGGCCGTTACTTGATAAAAATCTATAGTAATTTCATGAACTATACCTTACGATTTGACCTCCATGATATCACATGTTTCGCAAACACAATAGATTTTTTGTAGTAAACTACGAAAAAGCTACTGTATTAACGAAACATGTGATATTTTTTAAAAATAAAGTTTATGGAGATCAAATTGTAAGGTTTAGTTTTAAAAAAAAATGAAAAATATCATTTCATTTCATTATCACTCTTAATGAAACTGTTCTGAATCCTCTAACCAAAATTCTCTAAAGCTTTCGAGTTTGTAATACACAGGAATTGCATATAATTACAAGTATACTTGGGTATTAGAGAGGCTCGTTTTCCCAAGGTGGCGGTGCACCCTTCAAGGAAGACAAAAAAATGCCAAAATGACATTTTGTATTGATGTTTCCACAAAATATTGAATTTTTCAATTCAACAAAGATACTCTAAAAATTCATGTACCTACTGAAAATATTCAAATAACACTGCATTGTGAGATTTTCACCGAATAGTTTACAAAACCGCAACACGTGTTTTACTTCACTTACAATAGTTTAATCTGACGTGTTAATACTGACTAAAACATGTTGCGGCTTTTTAAACCGTTCAGTGAAAATCTCACGATGAAGTGTTACCTGAATATGTGATGGATTTTCATATAGATTTGAACCAAGTCGGCATCTTGTGGAGATGAAGAAAACTTCTGAAGAATAAAATAACATTATTATTCTCCGCTCATATTACCTATAGCGGTCGGTAGACGGTTGATTAGCGGGAGTGGTTCGTTCATCTCATTCATTTTTTAGATTTTAGATTTTCATTGCGTATCGTCTGACCCATGCTTGGAATCACACATCAACGGGTTAGACCCAGTTAATCTTCAGTTTGCACAAGTTTCGACTTCTGAGGGTTGTCATTTTATAGTGAGTAGTATACTGGGGTCCTAGAAGCGAATTCAACTTATTTATTTGAAGAGACAGACCCATGGTTGCTTTAAAGAAAATGATCAACCGTGCTTCTTACTGGAGTTTTTCCCAAAACCAAACCGTTATTTTAACACCTCGATACGTGTTTCGATCACCAAGTGATCATCTTCAAGGGGAAGATCAACAACTCTTGAAGATGATCACTTGGTCATCGAAACATGTGTCGAGGTGTTAAAATAACGGTTTGGTGTTGGGGAAAAACTTAGGTAATATTCATTACTACACCAAAGGTTCCAAACAGTGCAACCGTGTTTCTGTGTAAATTTCCCAATTTATTTACTAACGGAAAGTATACGGTGTTCGGACTCATTGTTCAATTGTTTTGAGTTAAGATGATTTAGAATTGTGAAATGTATCAAAAAGAATATTTTTCAAATTATCGAACGTACTGGTTTTATGATGATCTTTCATTTCTCTTAATAAAATGATACCACTACCAATGTTTGAGGAAGAAATGAAAAGATTTCAGGTACGAAATGTTGATTTGAAGAGCGTGTGAGTTTATTTTTTAGTATTACTTCTTACTTCTTCCATGTTATATTGGAAATAAAATAAAGAAAAAATTGTCTTTTTTCTACAGTTCAATTTCAAGATGATTATCAAAGTTACAAGGAAAAATTGACTCTGAAATATATAAGGTACTCGATTAATTCCAAAAATCAACATCCGATTTCTTTAAAAATAGTTCAGAATACTCACCTATTCACAACGGAATATCTAAAGGTAAGATAACAGTTAAATGAAAAATTGCTGTGTTAAATTATGTTAGAGTGTAAAACTCATCTGTAAAATTAATGGTGAAGTGTAAAATTTTATTGTAAAACTATGATAGAGTGTAAAATCACCTACGAAGTTTTATTTCATACACTCAAATAGAAAATTACAATGAAAAAATCCATATTTATGTTCGTGTTATGTTGGGGCCACACTAAAGAGAAATGCCATTAATTATCGTGATAATGGACGTTAACCCTAGGTGTAGCCACGACTTAAACGCGATGATTTGACAACGGCAGTAACATTGCCGTTTGGCGTTAGGCGATAGCTCAAGTGGCGGTACATCAAAGAGATTAACGCAAGAATTAATGCGATAAAGCGGCCACACTTCCAAGTAAAATTAACGCCGTTTTCATCGCCAATCATGGGCATTCACGTTGACCGTATTGAGTGGAGCCACCCACTTTAGCGCGTTAAAAATTATCGCGATAATGGGCATTGACGTTAGCCGCTAGTGTGGCCCCAGTTTTAGACTTGCAAAGTAATATCCAGCAAAAAAGTAATTTCTCGCTAATCTACTAGTGTGGTAGATTATTATCAGTACTATAAATGTGTATCAGATTTCATGAAAAATTTTCTGCAGATAGGGATAGTAGAACAAAAATATGAAGTTCAGCTTCCAATGAGGGTTGATTTTGGGTCACTTTGACAAGGAGTATAATACTTATGTAAGAACGGTCGTTAAAGTCTGTTCAGAAATGAGAGAAACTATAGCAGTATATCTATATACTGCTTAGAAACTTGAAAAATTCCGAGTTTTTCCGGAATTATCCGAAAAATCTGAAAATCGTAATTTTCGTTTTTATTTTTTTCTAGCGTTATTTGAAAACATACCTAGCACAAAACCGAAAACACATTTTCATTGATACTTTTTTTCAGCTACACGTTTTCATGTTCAGATTTACTATCCGACGTTTTGTCTTCTGGCAATCATCATCAACTTTTTTTTCTATAATGGACGCCATGTTGTGAATTTAAATTGCTTTGCTACATGGTGACGGCAGAATAATGTATCTCTTAACATATACAAATGTAATGTAATGTCTCACCCACTGAAAACGAACTTGAATTTACACAACTACGTCATAAACAATCAAGTCCTGGAGCGTCCTGACACACTCACTGAACTAGGTGTTACTTTTGATTCATCCCTCTCTTTCAATAAACATATTGACACTACTGTAACAGTAGCTTATCGCATGTATGGATTCTTAGTTAGAAATACAAAAGACTTCAAAAAAGCTTCAACATTGAAATAACTTTATTTCAGGGAAAGAAAGTTTTTGGCTTTCTACAACTCCATCTTGATACAAAAAACTTCCTTCCTTCCTTTCCAAGGAAAGGAAGGAAGTAATCAATTTTAAAATAAGCAACTCTATACATGGATGTATAGATCATGCAAAGAAGTAAATTTCAGAGAGAAACTGAAAGAAAGTCCTCCTGAAAAAAAAATATATATATATAACCCCTTCATTTCAACTTTATTTCACTTTTGTTCGATCTAGGCTGGAATATGCATCTGCCTTGTGGAGTCCCTACTATCAGGTTCATATAGATAAATCAACTAGAAGCCCTACAGAGGCTACTATGAATTGCTTGAAACTCACAATTTTTGTAGTATCGAGGTAAGGCGTAAATATTATTCATTTCTTTTTTATTCAAGGTCATAAACAATATCATCACCTGCTCTCAACTGTTACATATCTTGAATTTTTGGGTTCCTAGACGATCCATCTAGGAATAGTGTCACAATTTATCTCAACACTCCACGTACAAATACAATGAAAAAATCTCCCATTTATACAATGTGCAATACCTCTTATTCTGTTAGTCATGTCCTAGATATACTCAATGCCAGAATATACAAAGCAAAAGACATTTTTTAGCTAACTGACAGTTCTGTTTTTAATTTTTTTTATATAGATTAACAAATTATATTATGTAAGTACATATTTGTAAATGCCACTGTTACTCCCAATTCTGTGATTGGGTTCATCCTGTAGAATAGTGTAAGAAATGAATAAATAAATAAATAAATGTTTATACAGAAAAATGGTGCTTCTCATTCTGATTTCATTGATGTATAATTTGTTATGGTTTGCTCTTCTGAAACCACAGGTATTAAAAAAACAATAAAAAAAACCTTCATCTGAGATGGTCATGACGCCATTGAAAAATTTTGTTTAATAAACACTAGTTGTCACAACTCATCAAAATCACAAGTTTGCACAAATACTTCAGTCGAAATGTCCTCATTCTCAAATGAAAAAAAACGAGATATTTGATAGGAATAGTACTAAAACAACACACATTTATTTTGAATTATTTCCGGAAAGACAACAGACGGATAGAACATTATTTGATATTTTGGACAAACAATTGGCTGGGTACGGTGCGTTTCAAAAAACCAAGAATGGAACAAAATTTTAGAAATAACTTATTAGCCGAGGTAAAATAAATGTTCTTTCCATATTCGAAGAAGTATAATTATTTTTGGTAATTTTTTAGATAAGTGCAGCTCCTTTCAAATCAACGCATCAAGTTTCGGCAGGAATGGATGTGCCACAGACGAGCGTTTGGAGGGAATTCAAAAAAAGTGGTTTTGAATGTTACAGTATCATCCCCAAAGTATGCACCATATGGGAAACTTCTTTATTGAAGGTTTTTCGACAAAAAGTTATTCTTGATATAAGTTTGTGCATCCCCTAAAACTAAACATGCACCAACAAAATACAGTGAAACACACGTAATATACGAGGAGCCTTCAAATATTTGATTTTGAGACAAAAGTAAAGTACTCTTATTTTGAAAAATCTCGGGAAATGTTATTAAAAAAAGTTTTCAGCATTGGAAAATACATCTAGATTTGAAGTCATGGCCATCTAAGTGAAGTTTTATTTTTTGTACCCATTTTTTTCAAATGGGGACTACGAAAAGAAAAAATTGCTGAAACGATAAATAGGCAGCATCCTGAATACGACGTTTTATTTCAAAAGCCTACAATATTACAAATTACACCATTATTGTGTTAACCACGATCAATTTTTTTTGAAGAGTAAAATAATTTTCGCAGTTTTTGATGCAAAGTTATTTTTATTTTTTGTTAACACAGAAAATTACTCAAAATTATACAGTATTGTAACAAGAACTTAATATTCAATAACATCAAATCAGTATTTTGGAACAAACTCATTGATTTTCTGGAGATTATTTTGGAGAATTATTTTGGACAAGAAAATCTCCAGAAAATCAACGACTTCATTTTGGGGAATTATTTTGGACAAGAAAATCTTCAAAAAATCAACAACTTTGTTCTCAAATACCTATTTCATTTTTATGTTTTGTGATTTAATATTATTGAATATTAAGTTCTTGTTACATTGCTGTATGATTTTGAGTAATTTTTAGTGTTAACAAAAAATAGAAATAACTTCGCACCAAAAACTTATTTTACTCTTCAAATAAATTGACCGTGGTTAACACCATAGTTGTGTAATTCGTAATATTACAGGCTTTTGAAATAAATCGTCTTATACAGGATGCTATCTATTTATCGTTTTAGCAATTTTTTTTTCGTAGTGTCCATTTAAAAAAAAGGGTAAAACAATAAAACTTCACTTAGATGGCCATGACCTCAAATATACATGTATTTTTTAATGCTGAACAACCTTTTTCAATTAACATTTCCCGAGATTTTTCAAAATAAGAGTATTTTACTTCTGTCTCAAAATCAAATATTTTAATGCTCCCCGTATATTACGTGTGTTTTACTGTATTTTGTTGGCGCATGTTTAGTTTCAGGGCATACACAAAATTTTATTAAGAATAACTTTTTGTCGAAAAACCCTTAATAAAGAAGTTTCTCATATGGTGCATACTTTGGGGATGACACTGTATAAGATAGATACATATTTTACAAAAATTACATTCATGTGATCCTGGGAGAAGGATGGAATTTTGTAGCTGGCTCTCGAATAGGGTAGATCCTACAATCTTCTTGAAAAACATTATTTGGACCGACGAAAATACTTTTTTGAACTGTGGTGTTTTGAATAGAAATAATGAGGACATTTGGAGTGAAAATAATCCACGACACTTCTGAGAAGTCAGACCACAAGTTTGGTTTCGTTTGGATGTGTGGGCTGGAATTTATAACGGCTGAATACTTGGACCTCATTCCTTCTCTAATACTTTGAACGGAGAAACCTATCTTTGGTTCTCAAGAAACGAATTCGAAGAATATATGGATACGTTTCCCCTTCTCAATTATGATAGCATCTTTAGCATGTTGGGGCACCTCCACACAATAACAGTGCAGTTTGCCAATATTTACACCAAAGATTTTCTAATAGGTGGTGAGGATTTTTCTGGACCAGTGAGGTGGCCATAACCATAGTGAAGTATCCATAACTTACAGTTATGGATACTTTCTTGTGGGACACTTTAGAGAAGAGAATCTTTGGAGAGCAAGAATATGAAACAGTGGGTGAATTTAGAGAAAATATCATACGCAATTCAGGTATATCAGAAGAAGGGATATTGTTGAGTCTGTTTTTAATTTGAGAAGACGAGTTCGCTTATGTATACAAGAGGAAGACCATCATTTCGAACATTTGTAATACTTTTTGTGCATTTTTACCAAGCTTGTGATTTCATTCTTGGTTTTTGAAACGCACAGTACTCAGTCATGTGTTTACCATAATACCGAATAATGTTCTATTGGGCTGTTGTCTGTCCGAAAACAAATGTTTGCTGTTTTCATACTATTCCTATCAAATTCATAATAAAGTTTCAACATATTTTGTTATTTTTTCATTTGAGAATGAGGACATTCTTAGTATTTGGGCAAACTTATGATGTTTGATGTGTTCTGACAACTTGTGTTCATTAAACAAAATTTTTCGATGGAGTCATGACCATCTCAAATGAATCATAACAAATTATACATCAATGAAATCAGAATGAGAAGCACTATTATTATGTATGAAAAGAAAATATGGCGCCCATAATAGAAAAAAAGTTGATGGTGATTGCCAGTGGACGAAACTTCGGGTAGTAAATCTGAAGATGAAAACGTGTAGCCGAAAACAAGTATCAATGAAAATGTGTTTTGGTTTTAAACTATGGTGTCAAATAACGCTAGAAAAAAAATTAAAACGAAAATTCCGATTTTCAGTTTTTTCAGGATATTTCCGGAAATACTCATAATTTTTCAAGTTTTGAAACAGTATTTTGTTGAGTACAAAAAACGCAACTTTACCACAATTTATGCTTCGACGTATCTCCTGTAGCTTAGGAGATCCGAATTTGATTTACCCTGTATATATTAGTGTTATAAGCGTACTGCATTCAAATCATTTACTCTCAACGAATTGAATGAATGAGTATACAAATATTTTTTACCGGTGATCGACGCCGATCACCGGTCGGCGTGTGTGCCAGGTCCCGTACCCACATGTGGTTCACTATTGGAATTTGGCCGTCCAAAATCGGTGTGTGTGCATTTAGCGTAACGCTAGTTGCACACACACCGATTTTGGACGGCCGACTTTGTACCGGTCGTCCAAAGTCCAATAGTGAACCACATGTGGGAAAGGGACCTGGCACACACGCCGACCGATGATCGTCGCCGGTAAAATATCGGTGAGCAGCCGTCCACTGCCACTGTATCGCCGGCAGTACCGGGCGTACATGACTAAATACACTCTTGCATACTCACCGGTTTTTTACCGACCATTCCAGTCTCGAATGCTCGGTGAAATTGTAGTTACTACGCATTAACTTCGTTTTGGTAGTGCGTGCTAATTACGACAACAAAGCAACTGATTGTTTGACCGATTGAAATCCGGTAAGTGTGCAAGCACCCGCTACCAATAAAATATCGGCCGATTTTATACTGGCCGTCCAAAATCGGTTACTAGCGTTACGCTAGTTGCACACACACCAAATTCCATTAGTGAACCACATGTCGGAATGGGACCTGACACACACGCCGACCGGTGATCGTCGCCGGTAAAATACCGGTGAGCAGCCGTCCACTGCCACTGTATCGCCGCGCCGGCAGTACCGGGAAGTAGTGGCGTCCGTGACTATATACACTCTTGCATACTCACCGGTTTTTTACCGACCATTCCAGTCTACTTGGTGAAATTGTATTTACTACCTATTAGTTTTGGTAGTGCGTGCTAATTACGATTTCGATTAGTGATTTAATTGATAATGATGTCCTTATTTCGTTAGTGGAGGAAAAACCTGTTTTATGGGATACGACTATAGACACATTTAAAGACAAAAATCTCACCAGGGATGCATGGAGAGAAGTTTGCTGCGCTCTGAAATACAATTTTTAGGTTATGGAGGATAAGGAAAAAAATGCATTTGGTAAGTAGTTTCCTGTATCTCATGTTTTATTCATCCCAATCTCTTTGTTTTGGCATGTATATATTTAAGGAAAATTAATTTAAGTTTTCGGCAACACCGCTCTCGGTTTTTGATAGAATAAATTCACTCAGTTGAGTAGTTTAGTTTTGAAATTAGAAATATTCGGAACGACTGGATCGGAAAAGAAATAAGATACGCGCTGGTGATTCTATTGTATAGTATAGACTAATGTGTGCATTGTTCTTTTGTTGAAATAAGTTTTCTTCAACACTGCTTCTCCTAAAACTCCTTGATCCATCCCTACTTTGCCATAATAGTTTCCCTGAAGCAGTTGGATCCAACAGCAAAAAACGAGAAAGGGGTAAGTCTCAATCCTGGGTTTATTTAACCATCACTGAGTTATTATTTAATGTATTCTGTGTTTTGAGTTTATCATATCCATTACAGAACATAACATTTGGTCCTATTCGAGTCGGATTGGTGGTTATAAAAACTTGGATTGTTTTTTCTTTTCTCGAATCGGTTAGCAGTGTAAAAAACGGAAGTAGTCAGGCCTTTAGCGGTGTTGTCATATTGTTCAGTATATCGGGTATATTTGAATTACGGTCAAATAAAAATATTGAACGGTTTGGTATGATCTGAATTTCGGAAGGTGAAATTTGCAATCGGACATCAAGTTTCCATTGGAAATTATTAAAGTCAAAATGGGTACGGTAGCAGATAGGAAATTTAAAATGTTAACAGCGAAAAAAGAGTCTCTCTTCTCTATTTTGCAGAAATTGTACGATCTATCAAAATCATTGGGAACGGCCCAAGAAGTTGAAGCTTTTAAAATATCATATTTGACTCTAGATACTACTAGAGAAGCTTTGAATTTGGTATTAGATCAGATCAATGAAGTGCAGTTTGAAATAGATGATGAATTTGTACCAGATTATAAGCTTCTTTCAACTATTAATCAATTGTGTTGTCACATTCATATGGCTGCAAAAGGAATTCAAAGACCTGATCAATTTAGGCAATCTAATAGTAATAGCGGCAATATTATAGTAGATAATAGATTACCTCCGTTGCCGAAAATTGAATTACCTGAATTTTCGGGAGAAATACGGCAGTGGGAAACATTTCATTCGCTCTTTAAGAGTATGATTCACGATAATGCATCTTTGACAGATTTAGACAAAATTCATTATTTAGTGGGAAGTTTACGAGGACCGGCCTCGGGAATTTGTGCGGGATTTTCTATCACCGGCGATAATTATAATATTTTGTACAAGGCTCTGACCGAGAAGTATGAAAATAAACGGATGTTAGCAGACAGTTATTTACAACAAATTTTTGATTTCAAGCCGTTGCAAAGTGAATCGGCAAGAAATTTGGATGTATTTCTAGAAAGATTTGACGTAGCGGTCTCGGCATTGAAAAAATTGAATTTACCAGATTTGGCAGACTTCATGTTGTTGTATCAGGCTTTAGCTAAGTTAGATCATAATTCTGTAAGAGTTTTTGAAATGAAACAAGAGAGTTCCAAAATTCCAACTTATGAAGATTTAATAAAATTCATACAAAATCAGGCAAAAATATTATGTCGGGATAAAACAACATCGGTGTCGAATAATAATAATAAGCCGATAAAGACAATCAAAACGTTTGTGGTAAATCAACGGAAAAAAGAAGGAATGACATGCGTTTTCTGTCAGAAAACAGGTCATTACTTGGGTAGATGTGATAAATTCAAGTCTTTGTCACCGGGACAAAGATATGAAGCGGTTAGGGACAATGGCTGGTGCTACAATTGTTTGTCAAACAAGCACACAGTAAAAAATTGTCCTAACGAGCGGTTGTGTGTGGAGTGTTCCAAAAAACATCACATTTTACTTCATTTGGGAAAACCAAATTCAGTTAGTGGATCGAATGGGGAGGCGGCCTCAGGATCAAACATTGAGAGGAGGGAAACGGTTAGTAATGATACATCAACGGTTGATGTGCATTTATGTTCAGAACCTAATGCGGTTTATTTAAAGGATGATTCCAACTATACAACTTTGCTTGCGTCTATGGTTGTTTTCGTGGAAACAAGTTTAATTGCAGGTGCTACAGCTAGATTTATTTTAGATTCGGGTAGTGAAGCCAATTTACTGACAATCGGATGTTGTAAAAGGTTAGGCTTGAAGATTTCAAAGAATTATTCTTCGGTTCACGGTTTGGGAGGTTCTATTCAGAAAGTTAAGGGAAGTACAATTTTTACAGTTGTTTCACGGTATAATCCACAAAAGAAATACACAGTTAGGGCTCTAGTGCTTGATAAAATCACTAACAAATTGCCAAAATTTAAAGTTGACATTAGCGCATTTCCCACTTTACAAAAGGTGGAATTAGCGGATAATAATTTCGATAAACCTGCGGAAATCGATGGGATTTTGGGAGTGGAAATGTTTGCTAATATATTGGAAGAGGGTCGGATTACAGGGGTATCGGGTTCTCCTGTAGCGGTGAAAACCAGTTTAGGTTATGTTGTTATGGGACAATTTCCAATAGTACGGCGAAATCAGTCAGTATTTTTCTCAGTGCAGGAGGAAAATTCAATTGATCAACTTGTTCGTAAGTTTTGGGACCTTGAGGAAATACCTAAAGGTTTTGCTATGAATCCCGAAGATATAGAATGTGAAAATATATATACTAGTACCTTTAGTAGGGACTCATCGGGACGATTTACAGTGGCGTTACCGTTCAAATTTCCGCCGGAAGGAAGTTTGGGAAATTCGCGGAATAATGCACAAGTTCGGTTACTTTCTTTGGAAAAAAGACTTGAAAGGGATTCAAAGTTACGGATTGAATACAATAAAGTAATGCAGGATTTCATAGACCAAGGTCATATGAAATTAGTGGATATTGACCCTAACGAAGCGTCATCGTATTATATTGGTCATCATCCAGTGATTAAACCAAGTAGTACAAGCACTCCGGTGCGGATAGTGCTAGACGCTAGTGCTCCTACGGATAATAATGTTTCTTTAAATGATATCTTATACCGGGGAGGCAAGTTGCAGGCAGATTTAGTTACTTTACTATTGAATTTTCGGTTGTTCAAGGTAGCATTGACAGCAGATGTTCGGCAGCTATATAGGCAGATCAATGTTATTGAGAATCATTGGCGTTATCAAAGGTTATTGTGGCGTTTTAGTCCAGATCGTCCAATTGACACTTACGAAATAAAAGTTGTAGCTTTTGGAATAAAATCGTCACCTTTTTTGGCTTTACGCACTATCAAACAATTAATTGAAGACGAAGGAGAAAAATTTCCACTGGCGGCGAAATTTGTGTCAAGAGATATCTATATGGATGATTTTTGCACAAGTATAAATTCGGAAAAGGAAGCTGCGCAATTATACAAGGAATCAGTTGATTTATTTCAAGCAGGTTGTTTTGACTTGACAAAATGGGCTACAAATTCAAAGGCACTATTGAATGACATTCCCATAGAAAAACGGTTAGCGGGAAATGTATTTTTCTCCTCAGATACACAGGTATTAGGTATACAATGGCATACAGAAACGGACGTTTTCAGTTTCAAGGTGCATAAACCGGATCAGAAATGTACAAAACGAACAATGTTGTCGACGGTGGCTAAATGTTATGATCCGATTGGGTTGTTGGCACCTTTCATTTTGTATTTAAAAATATTGATAAAAAATTTATGGACATTGAAATTGGAATGGGATGAGATGCCTCCAGAGAATATTTTAGAAATTTGGGAAAAGATACGATCGGAATGGGGAGAACTTGAAAAATTTAAAGTACCTAGGCATATAGGAGCAATAGAACGAAACCCTGTAATGGTTTTAGCTTTCGCGGATGCTAGTTTGAATGCATATGGAGCTGTCGTCTACTTACGCAGTGTACTATCGAATAATGATGTGGAAGTTCAGCTGGTGTGTGCCAAGTCTAAGGTATCTTCGGCCAAACGATTAACCGTTCCACGGTTGGAACTTTTAGCTGCTCTTTTGCTTTCTAATTTGGTTAAATATGTTTTAGAAACTTATAAAGAACGGATTTTGATCACAAAAACTTTAGCTTTTTCAGATTCTTCCACTGTTTTAAGCTGGTTAAAATCTTCTCAATCTAGGGATGTATTTGTTGCGAATCGGATCGTTCGAATCCAGGAAAATATACCCGAAGTTTCGTGGTATCACATCGAAGGCATTCAAAACCCGGCCGATTGTTTATCGCGTGGTTTACTTCCTGAACAATTAGTTAGACATCCTCAGTGGTTACATGGACCCACATGGATAAAATTACCCCCAAATGAATGGCCTTGTTTTCGTGAGGAGGCTAAAAATTTTGGGAAGAAAGATATAATTGTACTGAATAATAATACGGACTTAGATTTTCATCATCCTCTACTAGATTTATTAGAACGGTATTCATCGTGGCATAAAATTTTACGAATAATAGTATGGGTTTTAAGATTTTTGAAAATTATTCCTAATAAGAAAATTATTTCATCAAAGGATCTCCATATTGCGGAGTTGGTTCTAATAAAACTGGTTCAAATTAAACATTTTGATTTTGAAATTCAGATGTTGAAGTCAAATAGATCTGGCTCATCTAGGTTAATCAAATTACACCCTTTTTTGCAAGATGGGTTGCTGAGGGTGGGGGGTAGATTAGCTAATTCAAATTTGAATTTTTGTCAGAAACATCCTTTGATTCTTCCAGCTAAAGATATTCTGACTGAAAAATTGATAGATTTTCATCATAAGATCAATCTTCATACTGGTGCTCACTTATTAGAGGCTATTTTGCGACAGAACTATTGGATTTTAGGAGGAAGAAATTTAATTAGGAGTAGAATACACAAATGTAATCATTGTTTTCGTTTGAAGCCTAAGAATGTAGAACCCCTTATGGCGGACTTACCCGCTGCCAGAGTTAGAGAAGCTCGTGCATTCTTACATACAGGGGTAGATTACTTCGGGCCACTTAAAATTACATTGGGTAGGAAGCGAAAGGCATCAGTGCATAAAGCTTATGTAAGTTTATTTATTTGTATGGGGGTGAAAGCTATCCATTTGGAATTGGTCAGTTCTTTATCAACCGATCATTTTTTACAAGCTTTCAAAAGATTTATAGCTAGAAGAGGCCCAGTACGGGTTATTTATTCCGATTGCGGGACGAACTTTGTAGGGGCAAAGTCAATTCTTAAAGAATTAAATGAACATATCAACTCTCAAGATTTCGTTAATTCATTTGAAACGGAGTTAGGAATAAACGGAGTCAAATGGAAATTTAATACACCTTTTTCTCCGCATCAAGGTGGTCTGTGGGAGAGTAACGTCAAGGCGGTAAAAAATCATATTTATCGGGTAATCGGTAATCAGCTATTAACGTTTGAGGAGCTTTCAACAGTACTGACTCAAATTGAAGCACTATTGAATTCCAGACCTTTATGTCGTTTATCCGCAGATCCCATGGCCCCAGAAGCATTAACTCCAGCACATTTTCTCACATTGGTTCCTTTGCGAGGTCTTCCTTCAGAGGACGTGACAGCGGTTCCTATTAATAGACTCAACCGATTTCAGTTGATCGATAAAATGGTACAGGATTTTTGGAAACGCTGGAGGACGGAATATTTGACGAGTCTACAAATGCGTTCGAAATGGACTAAAGATATTCCTAATATAACTGTGGGTTCAGTAGTTATCCTGAAAACGGATAACGCTCCACCCTTACATTGGCCCTTAGCCGTGGTTTCAGACATACATCCAGGAAAGGATGGCAGGGTGCGGAATGTCACTTTAAAAACCAGCAAAGGAACATTTAAACGTCCTGTTGTAAAGATATGTCCTTTGCCCACCCAATAAATGAAAATTATCTTCTTATTCAATTTTTTTTAATTTTATACTGATGTTTGATTGGATTTTTCGACTTCTTTAGTTCTTTGTTTTTTCGAAAAGTCTGAAAAAAAAATCAATTTTTCAGGGTAGGGGGTATGTTTTGGCATGTATATATTTAAGGAAAATTAATTTAAGTTTTCGGCAACACCGCTCTCGGTTTTTGATAGAATAAATTCACTCAGTTGAGTAGTTTAGTTTTGAAATTAGAAATATTCGGAACGACTGGATCGGAAAAGAAATAAGATACGCGCTGGTGATTCTATTGTATAGTATAGACTAATGTGTGCATTGTTCTTTTGTTGAAATAAGTTTTCTTCAACACTGCTTCTCCTAAAACTCCTTGATCCATCCCTACTTTGCCATAATAGTTTCCCTGAAGCAGTTGGATCCAACAGCAAAAAACGAGAAAGGGGTAAGTCTCAATCCTGGGTTTATTTAACCATCACTGAGTTATTATTTAATGTATTCTGTGTTTTGAGTTTATCATATCCATTACAGAACATAACACTCTTGTTTACAATCCACGGCTTATTAAACAAATCAAATATTAATAGAATATTACATATATAGAATATTAAACAACAAGCTGAAAATGTGCCCAACAATCTCGTACTGGTACGTACTGTTGGATCTCTTGGCAATTCTTCCAAGCCACTTATTGTTATTGCATCTTCTGGCAAATAACCGTCACGGTCACGAACAAAATTTTGCAGAACAATGCACGCTTTCACAATGTCAACTGCAAAATCCGGTTCAGGTTCAGTGTTTATAGGCCTGTGGAAGATGCGCCATTTGTTGGTCCATATCCCAAAAGCACACTCGACATAACGTCTAGCCCTACACAAACGATAGTTAAATATTCTCTTTTCAAGCGTTAGGTGTGTTCCACCCTAGGGCCTCATTAAATGTGTGTGAAGACCAAATGCTTCATCTCCAACAAAATAGTAAGGAACTTCAGGAGATTCTGTCCCCGGCTTCAGATAATTGCATTGAGTTTGTCAGTATTGATTGCCAAAGAGTAGATTGCTTAAAAATGGAGGGATCACAATCTTTGTCAAAGCTTCCAACATTAACATACTCAAAACGATATTTTGAATCAGCTACTGCCATTAATACTACAGAGTAATAGTCTTTGTATTTAAAAAACATGGAACCACTTCTTATCGGGCAATATATACGAACGTGCTTGCCATCAACAGCACATATGCAATGTGGAAAATTATCATTTTTTTTCAAAATCAGAAGAAATGGTTTCAAAATAATCTTTAGAGAGTTCACGTATACACTTATTTTTCATTATTAACCAGATAGCTTGGCATACTTCTTTTACTATACGTACGTCTACGGTGACCAAATGCAATTTTTAAATAAATTGTTCCAGACGAGGAAAATTGCAGAAAGTTTATAAGGTAGAACGGACAACAATGAAGACGAAGATGTTAATACTTCACACGAAGCCTCACTACCCACCAAGGAGACTATCCGTGAGAACCCCAAACCGCGAAAACACAAAAGACGTCGCCAACCTGAGGAGGTTGAGATAAAAATGATAAAAGCATTAGAAGAACCACCACCTAGTCCTCATATTTCTTTCTTTCAAGGGCTTTTGCCACATTTGAACAATTTCGACGACAGTGTAATTCTTGAATTTCAAATGGGTGTTTTAAAAGTAATTTCTAAAATAAAGAACAAACGAAAAAACACTACTAAACCTCAACCCTTCCACCGCAAACACCTTCCTAACAAATATCCCTTCCCTCAGCATCAATCATTTTCCACATCACTAATGTCTTATTCCAATCAATTCAGCGCAATTAACAGCTTTCAACCACAAGAGCCCCAAACCCAGTCCCCAACTTTTCAGTTATTAGCATGTATATACATTTTCAAGGTAAAATGTACAATAAAATTAAATTGATTTTGAAAAAATAACTTGTGTGTTTATTTGTTCTCTATACTTTCTTGAATGGTACCTCAAACTCGCTAACTCTTGGGTTGTTGTAAAATGTCGTAAACTACTTGGAAATCACCCATTGCAATCGTAATTAGTACGCAATACCAAAACTAAGTCAACCCTTTATAGGGCATATATATATATATATATATATATATATATATATATATATATATATATATATATATATGTGTGTGTGTGTGTGTGTTTTATTTTCGTTTTCATGTAGATTATAGATAGATTAGTTATTCCATTAGGTGGATGAATAAAAGAATATTTGAAGAAAAAAACAATCTTTCTTGTTTTTTTGTGATGGTTGATATTTCGACCAGTGCCCGTTTCTGCAAGTGTAAAATGCACAACGGATAATGATCGAATATTGGACCAATTCATATTTGAAGAGTGTAAATATCGTAGAAAGGAAAGTAAATCGTAAAAAACAAAATCATTTATTGTGGAATGAAGCGAAACAGTGAATACACAAAGCGAGACCACATGCCACACACTCAACACTTGAACGTTTTGGTTTTTCCTGTGTACTACATGTCGCGCATGTTGTGTGTTTCGGGATATGATCACCAACATACGTCAGCGTCACACTATTCTCGATGATGACAGCTCTTCCATCTATCTTTTTCATTTGATTTTTTCCAATTATTTTTCAAGAGCCCACTGAGGATCGCCCATTGTAGTTAGCAATGAGCTGATTCGCTGATATACTTCTGAAAATCAAGTGAGATTTTGGTTTGATCCTTGTATCTTGCAGGGAACAAGTAGTTTTGTGCAGGACGTATACATTTACAGTACTGGCATCCAAAAGTTAATAAAATAATTTGATCCACCTTCTTTAGGATTTCCAGGACAGATTATAGCAGGAATGAAGTTGATCAAACATATCAACACCTCCCATATGTTAGTTATACGCATCTATACTCTCTGGACATTCGACACTAACTTTTGTTCCTTATTCAGTCATTATCATAACTGTGGACTTGCTGTCAGTTTTGTGCATGGTACTTGCGATCACAATACACTTTTTGCCTCCATCTTTCCATTTACTTACTGTGATATCTTTACAATTCACTGAATCATACTGTCCCATCTTCAGATTCTTATCAGGAATGAGTTCATCTATCGGAAAATGTTTTCAATTGTAAGTTGAAACTTGTGAAAAAGTTATCGAAGAAAACACAGTAATTATTTCCCTGGAAAGACTGGGTCATTTCTAGGACTGTTTTTCCCCAAGTGATCCTTCTTCACCACTTTTATTTTTTCCTCCGTACACCGAAAAATGTAGGAGATACCTAGTTTTTGCACAAGCTATAGCTCAAGCTATACAAACCTCGTTTTATTGGTTTTAGATGCATGTATTGCTTTAGGCTAGTCCTACCTTTCATCCGCAGGTAAATTTCTACTGGGGTTGAAAGCATTCAGGAAAATTTTCATCAAGTGATCTATCAAGGGTTTTATTTTATATAGTTTATCGAAGGAAGGATCATCTTTTTTTGGTGCAGTTTCATTAATAGATATGTGCAGATTCCTGAGAATTTTCAAAAATCTCTTGAGAGGCATTATTTCTGCTATTCTCGATTTATGGAAATTCATATCAGTTGACCAATAGTGTATGCTAGGTAATGGGCTGAAACCCATGATGATCAAAATGCCAAGGAATGCTTTCAATTCTTCTAATGACAAATTCCACCAACATCTTTTTGAATGGCAAACCGATTTGATTCATTCACTATGATATCTTGACCAAACAGTGTTAGGAATACATCGAGTGGTGATTCAGTATTGATTGGTACTTTAGGACCGAGAGGCTCATTGAAATTGACTATTTTGAATGTATGACTGAAAAATGGTATTCTGGTCTAATCAAAAGATTTTTGTTCATTTGAGTCGAAAAATGGGGAAAAGCGTCATCTGCGTCCGAGTCGCCTCCAATATCTGAATTATATACTTGGTCATCTGTTATACCATCAATGAAGTCGAATACTTCATTAGATTCCATTATATTCAAATCTTCTACATTGATAACATTTCTTGCCATCGTGTTGAAACAATTACCATTCTCGATTAACGATTTGTTAGAATCCTCGAAAGATTTATGGTATTGTGATGACGCCATGAGGAAACGAATAGATACGACTCAAAATTTTCATAGACTTATTTTAGGTTATGTAGGATATGTTTTCATGAATCAATGAATATTATTTTAGCCCAAACTTTATATGATTTTATTTCATCACTAAATAATGGTATTTTGATTTAAATAGGTTGGATAAAGAAAATGGATAGTCTTTGAAACATCACTATATGATACATACTTATTTGTTTATGCAATATTTTATAAATTCAAGTTACTCACAAATTCGTTTTTTTTTTCAAAAACTAATTTATCGAATGCAGTATGCCCTCTCTACATTAGTATTCATTTTTAAATTTAATATTCTGATTATTTTACGGATCTGTAGAAGGTAAGAATTCTTAACAAAATACTATTTCAAATATAAATGATCCTTTCCAAAATAAAATATTTAAATAAAATTATTTTTCACCATATTTAAATTATCTTCGCCGATACCTATTAATACTATTTTCAACGAAATATTATAAACAGCATCGAAAGCCTCTTTTGACTGGATGAATTGCAGCGTCACTTGGTTGAGACGACTATGTCGCTTTCTTTGATGTACCAAAATCAAAATCAAAAAATTCTTTATTGCCTATTTCTCTATAGTAAATCTAAGGTCCAGAGTACAGAGTATATATACAATATTTACATCTCTCACTCAAAAGGGAGGCTGGGGGGCAGGAAAAGGATTGGTAAAGGAAAGGGGGGAATCAGCAGGATGAGACTTCAATATCATATCATAAACCCACGATAGGCTAATGGGAGGCCCCCCACTGGTGTTAACGGGTGGCTCTCTGCCCATCACAGCCTCATTTCAGCATTCAGTCTAAGACTTCCTGCTTCCTACAGAGGCTTACGCGAGATTTACCGAGATGTTGCGATTTCGATATCTCATAACTTAGTGGGTGTTACAGGATTATCACTAGCCCCCTGGAAAAAGTTCATGAAAAAACCAGGTAAGAGTAATTCTGATGTCGGCGGGTTGGCTGTCCTTGTTCATCTTTCACTGCCTGAACCACTGTGCATGCTGTTTTCGGCGAGTGCATTGGTTTGGGAAGTGGGGGTTGAGCAAACCGGCCAAGGGTGCCTGCTTCCACGTAGTCCCGCTGGATACGGGAATGACAGAATCACTTGTGGTTCTGTCATTCCCTAACTGAATGGCATCCCAACGATGGCTTAATCCTAAGGTGTGTGTATCTGTGCCGAGAGGATGAATGACACTGAGCCTATCAGCTGCCTCTACGGAACCTTCGAGATAACGGGCGCCCTCTCGTCATAGCATCGCCTTGTCTCGATAATGCGGGACTCTGCCGTGATTGACCTTCTTTCCCTAGTTACTTGTGGGACTTTTATGGACATAGTAAACTTAAAAACTCTTTCAGACGCTGAGTCTATAGAGGAGATGGATGTCGAGCTTACGACTCCAACTGATCTTCCTTAAAAATTTAATCCAAGAGCGAGTCTACAGAGAAGATGGATGTCGAGTTTACGACTCCAACGGACCTCCTTGTAAATTTATATGAGAAGCGAGTCTCCAGAGGGGGTGGATGTCGAGGTTCCGACTCCAACGGACCTCCCTGTTAATTTAGTTCAGGAGCAAGTCTACAGAGGAGATGGACGTTGAATTTACGACTCCAACGGACCTCTCTGTAAATTTAGTTCAGGATCGAGTCTACAGAGGAGATGGATGTCAAGTTTACGACTCCAACTGACCTCTCTGTGAATTTAGTTCAGGAGCGAGTCTACAGAGGAGATGGATGTCGAGTTTACGACTCCAACGGACCTCTCTGTGAATTTAGTTCAGGAGCGAGTCTACAGAGAAGATGGATGTCGATTTTACGACTCCAACAGACCTCTCTGTAAATTTAGTTCAGGACCGAGTCTACAAAGGAGATGGATTTCGATTTTACGTCTCCAACGGACCTCTCTGTAAAATTAGTTCAGGATCGAGTCTACAGAGGAGATGGATGTCGAGTTTACGACTCCAACTGACCTTCCTGTTAATTCAGTTCAGGAGCAAGTCTACAGAGGAGATGGATGTTGAGTTTACGACTCCAACGGACCTCTCTGTAAATTTAGTTCAGGATCGAATCTACAGAGGAGATGGATGTCGAGTTTACGACTCCAACGGACCTCTATGTAAATTTAGTTCAGGAGCGAGTCTACATCAGAGGAGATGAATGTCGAGTTTACGACTCCAACTGACCTCCCTGTAAATTTAGTTCAGGATCGAGTCTACAGAGGAGAATGGATGTTGAGTTTACGACTCCAACGGACCTCTCTGTAAATTTAGTTCAGGATCGAGTCTACAGTGGAGATGGATGTCAAGTTTACGACTCCAACGGACCTCTTTGTGAATTTAGTTCAGGAGCGAGTCTACAGAGCAGATGGATGTCGAGTTAACGACTCCAACTGACCTCCCTGTTAATTCAGTTCAGGAGCAAGTCTACAGAGGAGATGGATGTCGAGTTTACGACTCCAACGGACCTCTATGTAAATTTAGTTCAGGAGCGAGTCTACATCAGAGGAGATGAATGTCGAGTTTACGACTCCAACTGACCTCCCTGTAAATTTAGTTCAGGAGCGAGTCTACAGAGGAGATGGATGTCGAGTTTACGACTCCAACGGACCTCTCTGTGAATTTAGTTCAGGAGCGAGTCTACAGAGGTGATGGATGTCGAGTTTACGACTCCAACTGACCGTCTTGTAAATGTAGTTCAGGAGCGAGTCTACAGAGAAGATGGATATCGAGTTTACGACTCCAACTGACCTCCGTGTAAATTCAGTTCAGGAGCGAGTCTACAGAGGAGATGGATGTCGAGTTCACGACTCCAACTGACCTCCCTGTAAATTTAGTTCAGGAGCGAGTCTACAGACAAGATGGATGTCGAGTTTACGACTCCAACGGACCTTTCTGTGAATTTAGTTCAGGAGCGAGTCTACAGAGGAGATGGATGTCAAGTTAACGACTCCAACTGACCTCGCTGTAAATTTATATCAGGAGCGAGTCTACAGAGGAGATGGATGTCGAGTTTACGACTCCAACTGACCTCCTGCTAAGTTTATATCAGAAGCGAGTCTCCAGAGGAGGTGGATGTCGAGTTTACGACTCCAACGGACCTCCCTGTTAATTCAGTCCAGGAGTGGTCTACAGAGAAGATGAATGTCGAGTTTACGACTCCAACGGACCTCTCTGTGAATTTAGTTCAGTAGCGAGTCTACAGAGGAGATGGATGTCGAGTTCACGACTTCAACTGACCTCCCTGTGAATTTAGTTCAGAAGCGAGTCTACAGAGGATATGGATGTCGAGTTAACGACTCCAACTGACCTCGCTGTAAATTTATATGAGAAGCGAGTCTCCAGAGGAGATGGATGTCGAGTTTACGACTCCAACTGACCTCCGTGTAAATTTAGTTCAGGAGCGAGTCTACAGAGGAGATGGATGTCGAGTTCAGGACTCCAACTGACCTCCCTGTAAATTTAGTTCAGGAGCGAGTCTACAGACAAGATGGATGTCAAGTTAACGACTCCAACTGTCCTCGCTGTAAATTTATATCAGTAGCGAGTCTCCAGAGGAGATGAATGTCGAGTTTACGACTCCAACTGACCTCCTTGTGAATTTATATCAGAAGCGAGTCTCCAGAGGAGGTGGATGTGGAGTTTACGACTCCAACGGACCTCCCTGTTAATTCAGTTCAGGAGTGAGTCTACAGAGGAGATGAATGTCGAGTTCACGACTCCAACGGGCTTCTCTGTAAATTCAGTTCAGGAGCGAGTCTACAGAGGAGATGGATGTCGAGTTTACGACTCCAACTGACCTCCCTGTTAATTCAGTTCAGGAGCAAGTCTACAGAGGAGATGGATGTTGAGTTTACGACTCCAACGGACCTCTCTGTAAATTTAGTTCAGGATCGAGTCTACAGAGGAGATGGATGTCGATTTTACGACTCCAACGGACCTCTCTGTGAATTTAGTTCAGGAGCGAGTCTACAGAGGAGATGGATGTCAAGTTAACGACTCCAACTGACCTCGCTGTAAATTTATATCAGGAGCGAGTCTACGGAGGAGATGGATGTCGAGTTTACGACTCCAACTGACCTCCTTGTAAATTTAGTTCAGGAGCGAGTCTACAGAGGAGATGGATGTCGAGTTCACGACTCCAACTGACCTCCCTGTAAATTTAGTTCAGGAGCGAGTCTACAGAGGAGATGGATGTCAAGTTAACGACTCCAACTGACCTCGCTGTAAATTTATATCAGGAGCGAGTCTACGGAGGAGATGGATGTCGAGTTTACGACTCCAACTGACCTCCTTGTAAATTTATATCAGAATCGAGTCTCCAGAGGAGGTGGATGTCGAGTTTATGACTCCAACGGACCTTCCTGGTAATTCGGTCCAGGAGTGAGTCTACAGAGGAGATGAATGTCTAGTTTACGACTCCAACGGACCTCTCTGTAAATTTAGTTCAGGAGCGAGTCTACAGAGGAGATGGATGTCGAGTTCACGACTTCAACTGACTTCCCTGTGAATTTAGTTCAGAAGCGAGTCTCCAGAGGGGATGGATGTCGAGTTTACGACTCCAACTGACCTCCTTGTAAATTTATATGAGAAGCGAGTCTCCAGAGGAGATGGATGTCGAGTTTACGACTCCAACTGACCTCCCTGTAAATTTATATCAGGAGCGAGTCTCCAGAGGAGATGGATGTCGAGTTTACGACTCCAACTGACCTCCCTGGTAATGCAGTTCAGGAGCAAGTCTACAGAGGAGATGGATGTTGAGTTTACGACTCCAACTGGCCTCTCTGTAAATTCAGTTCAGGATCGAGTCTACAGAGGAGATGGATGTCGAGTTTACGACTCCAACTGACCTCTCTGTGAATTTAGGTCAGGAGCGAGTCTACAGAGGAGATGGATGTCGAGTTTACGACTCCAACTGACTTCTCTGTAAATTTAGTTCAGGAGCGACTCTACAGAGAAGATGGATGTCGAGTTTACGACTCCAACTGACCTCCTGGTAAATTTATATCAGAAGCGAGTCTCCAGAGGAGGTGGATGTCGAGTTTACGACTCCAACGGACCTCCCTGTTAATTCAGTCCAGGAGTGAGTCTACAGAGGAGATGAATGTCGAGTTTACGACTCCAACGGACCTCTCTGTGAATTTAGTTCAGGAGCGAGTCTACAGAGGAGATGGATGTCGAGTTCACGACTCCAACCGACCTCCCTGTGATTTTAGTTCAGAAGCGAGTCTACAGAGGAGATGGATGTCGAGTTAACGACACCAACTGACCTCGCTGTGAATTTATATCAGGAGCGAGTCTCCAGAGGAGATGGATGTCGAGTTTACGACTCCAACTGACCTCCTTGTAAATTTATATGAGAAGCGAGTCTCCAGAGGAGATGGATGTCGAGTTTACGACTCCAACTGACCTCCCTGTAAATTTATATCAGGAGCGAGTCTCCAGAGGAGATGGATGTCGAGTTTACGACTCCAACTGACCGCCTTGTAAATTTATTTGAGAAACGAGTATATGGTAATTCAGTTCTGGAGCAAGTCTACAGAGGAGAGGGATTTCGAGTTTACGACTCCAACTGACCTCTCTGTAAATTTAGTTCAGGATCGAGTCTACAGAGGAGATGGATGTCGAGTTTACGACTCCAACTGACGTCCCTGTAAATTTAGTTCAGGAGCGAGTCTACAGAGAAGATGATTGTCGAGTTTACGACTACAACGGACTCCTCTGTAAATTTAGTTCAGGAGCGAGTTTACAGAGGAGATAGTTATCGAGTTTATGATTTCAACTGACCTCCCTGTAATTTTAGTTCAGAAGCGAGTCTACAGAGGAGATGGATTTCGAGTTTACGACTGCAACGGACCTCCATGTGAATTTAGTTCAGGAGCGGGAGCTACGGCGTACGCAGAATCTGTCTCAAGTCAGGGAACTAACCCTCCTTGAGCAGGTTAGCAAACGTTTGCGCTTAAGTGAGTTTTCACCAAAACCAAAGGCGAAAAAGCCCTGCACGGCTGAATCTAAGGCAACGTGCAAAAATCATCATATGGGAAGGTTGTCGTGGGTTGCAACTTGACTATCCGACTACCTCATCAACAGTGCATATATACTTTGTGCCTGCCCCGCTGGGGACCGAATCATGTCTTTAGACTTCGGCAGAGCCGTACTCTCACCATCTTATCTGAAAGACCACTCACCATACAAACTATTCGGCTTCATTAAGAAGCTGGGTTTGTTTGGCAGAGTGAGAGTAGGTGTGAGCCACAATAAACCCTTGCGGGTTGCGGTCGAGAGTCAAATAGATCCACTCATTTTAGACCTAACCGAACCTAATTCTGATGCCACAAGAATACGTGAATTATCTTAACCAGATATTCCATGAACTAAGCACGATCGCATTCGCGCCGTTCATGGAGGATACGTAGCATTTCATTAATCAGTCCGTGTTTACGAGGCTGATTATGATAACTCCTAAGCGCCGCGATGTCCCTCGTATGCGGGATTTTCGGCAGAAAGAACTTGAAGAATTTATATGATAGCCTCCTGATGTGTTCAGTGACTGTCTCGACTGCTGCCAGATCTAACAGATCATTCAATGAAATGAAATGTAAATGAAATGAAATGTAACTGTCACTGTTCGTGCAGATACGGAGCACCTTATTCTGCATCGTCTCGAGTCTCCTCCTGAGGCTGCAGAATACGGGACAAGCGTACAACATAGCTGGTCTGATTACTTGTTTGTAAATCAGCAGCTTGTTGTCAACACTAACCTTCGAGTTCCGTGCAATGAGCGGCTACGTGCGTTTAACTGTAGCACCCGCTCGTTGGATCGCCAAGCTCAAATGTTCCTGAAAATTCAGGCGCCTATCTAGGATAATTTCCAGATATCGAGATCTCCTCTGCTCGTAAACGTAATTACCCTCTACTCACAACTTCCCGAAGATCTTCACGTTAGTAAATTTCTTCGTGAAGTTGACGAGTTCTGTTTTGTTAGGGTTTATCTCGATTTTATTACGCTCGAAGTACACCACGACCAACCTGTCGAAGTGGATCTGAAGCTGCTGCATCGCCACCTCGCTCAAGAACGAATGTGCGTATATCGCAGTGTCCTCTGCGTATATACCCACATTCGTTCTCGGAAAGTCGTGAGTGTACAGAGAGTATAAATGCGATGTCAGGCAGGACCCCTGCGGGATACCTGCTTTTATTGGATGATTCGTAGTTTGATAACAAGAGTATTTTTTGACCATTTGATAAAAAATTAAAATTCGAAATTATGGGTTGAAGTTTGATATTCCGACTTTAGAAACTTGAAATCCAGACTTCAATTTCAGGATTTACTTCGAAATTTCGAGTTCAATATTTGAATTTCGAAATAAAAGTCGAAATTCTAACTTTTGAAGTTGAAATTTCCAAAAAGAAAAAAGAGGTTTTTCTGCGTTTCAGGTTTTCTTTTTAAATGTCAAGGAATTTTATGGAAATAATATATTTTTAATAAATTTTGAAAATAATCGAGGTGCATACATTTTGAGTGATTGAGCTTGGTGTACGAGAGATGAAGGATATATAGTGGAGCATGATATTTTTCTTTACACTCTTTTATACACAGTGCAGATATATCAAGATCGGAAAAAAATATTTTTTAGTACTTTTTCATGAGAACGATATTAGTGTTGCATTAAATTTCATTGAGAAGGCACTATCAACTTTTTTTCAAATGGAAAGTAGGGTCTCGTTATATCTCGTTTGATAGTTTAGGTTAGGTTAGGTTAGGTCCAAAGTAAGTGGGTCTATTCGACCCTCCACCGTAACCCGCAACGGTTTATTGTGGCTCACACCTATTCATTCTCGACCAAATAAACCCAGCTTCTTAACGAAGCCGATTAGTTTGTATGGTACGGCTCTGCCGAACTCTTAAAACCTGACTCGGTCCCCAGCGGGGCAGGCACAAAGTATGTGCTCTGCTGTTTCATCATTTTCCAAACAGGGACACACACACTGTCTTCCGACAGTTCGAATCTCTGCGGGTGATGATTCAAATGACAGTGTCCTGTAAGATGACCTGTTAGACATCGTAAATGATATCTACTGTAGTCCCACAACTTTTTGGTATCAAACTTCGAAGGGTGAATAAACGCCTTGGAGTGAGCCAATCCTGGAAGATTCTGCCAGAAGACCATAAATCTTCTGGTCATCCAGGAGTTCGATCTGTATTTGGCAAAGCCTAAAGCGATGCCAATGACAGGTTCTGGTCCCACGAAGATGCTTGAATCACCCTCGTTTGCAAGGGTGTCAGCAGTCTCATTGTCTTCAAGGCCAGTATGGCCAGTAATCCAGACCAGAGACAATCTGTTAAGTCTTCCTATCGAAGAGAGTCGTTTTCGGCAATTTAGATGTTGCTCGGTAGGAGCCAAAAGCTTCCAACCCCGCTTTACAGTCCGAGAATATTTTTATTCACTTGTGTATGAGGTTGGATTCTTCCAATATCTCCGCACACGATTCAATAGCGTAAATATCCGCTTGAAATACAGTCGCATAGGTTCCTAGGCAGGTTGATATCTCTGTTCTGGGTCTGCGACTGAAAACACCTGAACGAGAACGAGAAGGTGTTTTTGATCCATCTGTGAACCAACAACTATCTGCTTTTAATATTTCCTTCTCCCTGAGGATCCAGTCCTCTTTACTCGAAAACCGTACTTTATAAGGCATCTAGTAGTTGACAGTTGGAGGCATAAAGTCAGAGGTCATTTCCAGAATACTGTGACGTCCAGTGTCAACCAACAGTCTGTTGCACTCTGCATTAAATTGATTCGTGTAGTCCATCTAGCATCTCTCACAAGAAAAATGTGGAGAGGAGGTAGATCTAGAAGGATCTCTATAGCTGATAACAGTATGGTACTGATGGCCTCACTGATGGTCAGACAAGCCTGTCTCTGTTAGCCAGGCCGTAAGTGATTATTGGTCTGACAATTATCACATAAATCCAATGGATTTGTTTGGGACCTAAACCCTAAGTTTTATCACAAATCCTTCGACATGTCCATAGGGACAGTCTGGGCTTTGTGCAAAACTTTTTCCAAGTGAGCGTTCCAAGTGAGTTTTTTATCAAAGACAATTCCAAGATATTTCACCCCCGTTCCAATTGGAATGACTTCATCACCATTGATAGGTAATCTTTATCCATTTTTTTATGAATCGAATTAACCGTTCCCAAATCATCATCAGTTTCAAATTCGTTTCAAGAACCATTCATTCCAATGAATATTCAAAATGTTTGCTATTCGCTCACTGATAGTAATGAAGTTTGTATACAAATTAATTTCTTACATTATAACCAGGCATGAAATTTGCAATTCTCCCAAATCTACTCCGAAAATCAACGATATTTCCAGCTTATCTTATAGGTTTAAGAATGATTTTGCTTACGGATGTGTTCAAGATTATTTTAATAAATAAAAATTTATTTCTAAGGAAGAGTTAGCACTGGGACACATACCAAAAACTTGGAGACTGATCAGGGCCACCTTCATTCCGAAACCTGGGAAAATCGAATAGGACTCGGCGAAGGCTTTGAGACCAATTAGTCTCATGTCATTTGCGTTGAAAACGCTAGAAAAGCTACTTGACAAGCATATCAGGGACGTATCACTGGCTATCAGGCCATTACATGGAAACCAATATGCATTCAGATCAGGTATGCCAACAGAAACGGCTCTATGTCGGGTAACAGAGAAAGTAGAATATACTTACAAAAACAAGGAAGTACTTTTAGCTGCTACTGGACATTGAGGGTGCATTTGATAATACGTCGTTAGAATCAATCATCCAGGCGTTGAGGAAAAAAGGGATCGACAAGACGAGCTGTAGGTGGATAGACTGCATGCTTAGGGGAAGATTGGTATATATAACCATTATGGAGGAAACAGTCGTGGCACGGGTAGCAAGGGGCTGTCCTCAGGGGGGAGTTCTATCCCCTCGACTTAGTCATCTTAGTCCAGGGTAAATACAATAATGTAGTGATGGGATGCATGCAGCAGGCCCTGAACATTATAACAAGATGAACCGAAGAAGAAGGGCTCAACATAAGCCCATCCAAATCGACCATAGTAACATTCACCAAGAGGACTAAAACGGAGTGTCTCGGACCTCTAAAACTTCGAGGTGAAGAAATACAAGTGTCGGAGGAGGTTAAATATCTGGGAGTAATCCTAGATTCCAAACTGACCTGAAACCAACTCTTGGACAGAATAAAGAGGAAAGCATCAGAAACACTGATGCTCGCCAGGCGCACCTATGGAAAAACATGGGGGCTAAAACCAGACATGGTATATTGGCTATACACGATGGTGGTTAAACCCATGATAACATACGCATCTCTGGTCTGGTGGCCAAAGATGAAGCAGGCGACCGCCATCAACAAACTAGGTAAGGTGCAAAGACTTACATGTTTGGGAATGACGGGAGCAATGAGAACTACCCCAACAGCTGCATTGGAAACACTCCTGAATCTACCTCCTTTACACTTTGTGATAATGGGGGAGGCCAGGATGATTCAATTCAGACTGGAAAACTCACCGAACTACAAAGGAACGGAGCGAACAGAAATTTCGGAACAAGCGGAGGAGCACATATTGAATATGTGCACGGACCACAGGACACCGAAGTACAACTTTAACACAAACTTCAAGGCCAAAATCATAAGCCGTGAAGAGTGGAAGACCATTAGTCGTCCCGAAAACATGTTTGAAAAAAACACCTGGTATACAGATGGATCGAAGACCAAACATGGAACGGGAGCTGGAATATACCGAGCGGATAGAAATCTAAACTACAGCTATCCGCTAGGACTATACACATCCGTCTTTAAAGTGGAAGTGTATGCTATCTTGCAGTGTGCAAGGCTTATTGAATTGAGACCTCAAAGAAATGAGCGGATCAATATTTTCACAGACAGCAAGAGCGCACTAGGGGCTCTGACAAACCCGAAGGTGACATCAAAACTGGTCTAGGAATGCCATGAAGAACTGAATAAACTTGCAAACAGGAACAAATTAACTTTGTACTGGGTACCAGGGCATTCAGGAATCACAGGTAATGATAAAGCTGATGAATGCGCTAGACGCGGATCATCAACTTCATATATAGGTCCGGAATCAGCTCTGGGGATACCAAAATCATTGGTATGAAACCAGTTTAGGACATGGACCAATAAGAAGCACACAGAGTAATGGGAAAAAGTACCTGGCAACAAACACAGTAGAACCTTCATTAGGGAACCGTCCGAGAAAAGAACTGAAGAACTACTTCAATATAGTATATAGGGATCGGCTCAGAATAATTATCTGAGCCGATCCGGTCATTGTCCGCTTAGAGGACACCTGAATGAAATGGGGCTGTACAACGGAGACCTCAGCTGCAGATTATGCAACGAAGGGATAGAAACAGTTCTACACATCTTATGCGAATGTGAGGCACTGAATCACAGAAGGCAGGCTATATATGGACGTACAAAACTACGCCCAGAAGAATATGACGAACATCCAACACGGAACCTGTACAAACTAGTACAGGGAACGAGACTGATGGAATGAGTATCATGAGAAGATGGGAGAATAAACGCAATAAGCCCAAGAGGCTGCAGTGTTTTCTGGAGACTTGGACTAAATGGACAAGTCAGACAGCCCCCAAGATACAAAAAAAAGGAAGAGTTATAGTCTATACGAAGTCATTCCTAACAGCCAAATAAAAGACTAATGTACCGGGTCTGATTCACAATTAATTCACAAATTGATACCATATAAAACCTCCCATAAAAATAATGATTAGACCTCGTAATTATACCACGCCGCCCATGCCACACAAAGAAAACTGCCGAGGTTACGTAACTATTTAGTTTTAATGCTATTCGAATTTACTTCGCATTTCATTCAACATAAAAGCTATAAGTCATTTCTTTGATTACCGAATCCAATACATTTTTGGAAGAGTTAGAGAATGCTAGAAAGTTAGAGACTGCTGAATGGTAATGAGGATTCCAATATAAGTATATTATTGAGGCATGAGGTACTCAGATTATCAATCAATGAAAGGACGTGGTAACATCCCTTCCTGGAGGTAACTTCAGAGTTGATTTTTTGCTTCCCAAAGAAACCACACAATGAATTTATTTTCACAAGTGACTATATCGGTTTCTTAGCAATTAGATTGTGAACTATTGTCAAACAAAGGTATTGATTGTCAAGTTCAACAGATATAATCCCTTACAAAATGGAACACGATTGCAAAATTGAGCCTAGTTGCAGTGTTACAAAACTGATTAGTACTACCAATGCCATCAAAAAACTGAAGACTCGATTAAGAAATATCGTGCTTGTTTCTCCAGATAATCCAGGAGCTTCTAAATATTTCCGAAGTGAAAGGGCATTACGAGACGAAAAACAGAGGCAGCTAAATATAAAGTGCCCGTGGGTAATTCATCCTTTAAGCAAATTCAGGTAATTCCATTGTTGAAATGATATGCAGTTCAAGTAAATGTAGATCTTAACTTTATCGAAGAAGGAAATAAGTCCGTTATAGAATACTCACATATAACTTCATCATTTATAGTTTTGTTAAGAAGTTTCAATATATAAGTACTTCGCTGCTTCTTCTTGTATCTGAATTTTGTGATCATTTGGGCGAATTTCCTTTAGCTTTTATTATTATTAACAATTTCACTCACAATAGACGGTGAGCGATTTCTAACACGGGTTAGAAGTTACGGTTACAGTTAGAATCGAACCGACGTTCACATAACGGTGGATTGAAAGAATAGAATTCTGATTTTACCTACGTTTAGGTTTATAACTGAAGTTAGCGAATGGCGGATGGCAGCAAACCGTGTGGTTTTACTCAGAACAACTACCAGATTATTCGAGTCCGCAAATTATCCAAAATAAACAGAAACACGGCCGGAGATAACTATTTCAAAGCTATTTTCCGTTTTTTTTGTCCGTGGTCTGCAGATTTTTATGGCTGACATTTCGTCTACTACTGCGGTAGATATTGTCAAAGGCGATGAGGAAACTGTTAAAGTTCCCGAGTTGTGTGCAATGCAAAAACTGTCGCAGATGTCTACTGCAGTAGTAGTTTAAACGTCAGGCATAAAAACTTGCAGACCACAGCCAAAAAACCAGGAAAATAGCTTTGACATGAAGAGTAAGGGTTACCTTGTTTTGATACAGAGAAGAACAACTTTCACCAAACGACCCACAAAAAATATTATCGATTTTGAACATTTACTTTTCATAAACAAGTGCTTATTTTATTTGGTTACAAGGCACTGATGAGGTTCAAATAAACCTAAATATACTCCCTGATGAAGGTCAATGAAATAGAAACACAATTTCTGGTTTTGTTCATTTATGATTGTTTTCAAATCATCTAAAAGAACAATTCGTTCAGGCCAGTCTCAACACCCTACACAGTAGGTCAATGGACTGACACCTATCAGAAAACAACTACTACTCTGGCTAATATCACGAAGGGCGTTGGATTATATCCGACAGGTGTCAGTGCAGGATTCTTCACTGAAGTTATTCCTGCATATGCAGTTGTATCGCCACAACTGCCGCAATAGATTTTCAATTATTGGAACACACTTGCAGACCGGTTTCCAATAATTGAAAATCTATTGCGGCAAATGTATCGCCAACAGCATGTGCAGGAATAACTTCAGTGAAGAATCCTGCACTGACACCTGTCGGATATAATCCAACTCCCTTCGTGGTATTAGCCAGGGGAGTAGTTGTTTTCTGATAGGCGTCAGTCCATTAACCTACTGTGTAGGGTGTTGAGACTGGCCTGAACGAATTGTTCTTATAGATGATTTGATTTATAGCCAGACTTCAAGTATGCCCACTGACTATACGTGAAAGATTTCTTTCCTTATACGAGGAATTGGGCAAATTTCGGATATGCAGTTGGTTACCTCGTTCACAGGCAGATGGGGCGACGATAAACCTGTTGTTTCTTGTAGTCTTCAGCTTAGTTCGAGGAATGATACTCTGACGGAATTCGATTTTCAATTATCGGAAATCATCGACTTTACGTTAATGATACAAACTACCTTGCACTGACGAGTGGCCAAACAGCCCGAAACCGGTCTGAAAGTGTGTTCCAATAATTAAAAATCTATTGCGGCAGTTGTATCGCCAACAGCATATGCAGGAATAACTTCTGTGAAGAATCCTGCACTGACACCTGTCAGATATAATCCAACCTCCTTCGTGGTATTAGCCAGGGGAGTAGTTGTTTTCTGATAGGTGTCAGTCCATTAACGTACTGTGTAGGGTGTTGAGACTGGGCTGAACGAATTGTTCTTTTAGATGATTTGATTTATAGCCAGTCTTCAAGTATGCCCACTGACTATACGTGTATGATTGTTTTGCCATTAATTTATCTGTTATATATTCCAGGGCTTGGTATGAAATGTTCTTGATCGTGTTGTATTTTTCTACTTTGCTGTTCAAACCAGTGGATGCTAGTTTCGCAAATAGTGTAACTTTATTTAACGGCTATCGAGAAATGTCCATTACTTTGGACATGCTGTGCTGGATAGATATATTCTTCAACTTTTGGACCGGATATGACACCAGTTCGATACATGGGATTGAACTTCGCCCCAACCGAATAGCAAAGTGAGTAAAATTTTTATCTTGGTAGGAAGACATATCATATTATGATCGTAGAAAAACGTTATAGGAATATTTAGTGAATAGATCAGTTTACCATCTATCTATAATTTTTCAGCTTTTCTTCAGTTTTTCATACTGATTTGTTTTACATTTGAGTTCCCTTGTAAGGTTACGGGAGACATGTAAAGCACACCTAACTTCAAAGATCCATGAATCCAAGTCGTCTCGGTATATTTTCTCTAATTAGGGATAAAGCTGAATATCAATTCGCGAAGGCCTGCAGTTCGGTTGAAAATGAAAATCCTTCAACTCGTATATATCCATCAGGAAGAAATTCTAACGGTTTTCCTCTGAGAAACTGTGGCGGTGAACTGTTATCATATAGGAGTCCATACACTTCGTCGATATTCTTGTCATATTTTCATTGTTGTCTAATGTAATCATAATAATTGGCAAATATCGTTTCAAATGCTCCTGTGTAATTTTATCAATGAAATTTTGCGATAAATCAGACGAAGCATCATCAATTTTCATGTCCTCATCCTCCTCATCGTCTCCTTCCGTCTCTCCGTCTTCTTTTTTTTTTCACTTCCCTCGTCGATTCTTTTTTTCATCTCAGAATATTTGAGAATTGCTTGAAAATAGGTAGGAATATTAATAATAATAACTTTTATCAATCATACCTGTATAACATAAAATAAAATTAAATAAATAAATTAATTAAAAAGCTCCAGTATGGAGGAAAGAAGCCCGATCAGTCAAGACTGGTCTTCTTCGGGAACCTGCGACTCAAAACAAAAAAATCAACTAAGGCTGAAGATTAGAAATTAGAAGCTCCTAAAAAATATTCATATAATTATCCCTAGAAAATAGAGAAGAAATGAAAACATATTCTAAAATCAGTGGTGATTACATGTACCTATATATTGCTGCATTGCTCATCGAAAAGTTTTTTCTGTAGATGTTTACGAAACCTGGCCACTGACATTGTTTTAAAATTTCTAGGAAGAAGATTATATAATTCAATTGAATTGAATGAGTGTGATTTTTCGAATTGTTTAGTAAGGTGGTGTGGAATTGTGAGTATTTTTTAATGTCTCAGATTCAGATTATGAACTTCGGTACTAG
This sequence comes from Leptinotarsa decemlineata, assembly GCF_025532065.1. NCBI lineage: Eukaryota > Metazoa > Arthropoda > Insecta > Coleoptera > Chrysomelidae > Leptinotarsa > Leptinotarsa decemlineata. The sequence goes on along the minus strand of NW_027412596.1, from coordinate 2,799,681 downwards.
ATCTGATTTTTTTCGTGAGATAGGAAGGAGTATCATTAACGATCACTTTTATGTAGAAGCAATCTACCATGAAGTTTCCACCTATTGCTTATTGACAGCCATTTCGTAGCAGCCAAGGTATGAGAGATTCTTTCGGACTTGCGAATACCAAAATTTAGAGCTTTGAGTATCCTACTCATGATATGTCTATGATCATATAACATTTTGATGAAATTTCTAAATAACAATACTCTACACTTGAAAACAAATTATGTAACATAATAACAATTGTACATTGTGTACTCACAATGAGCTATCGAGAAAAATTATAATAGTTCCGAAACGCTCTGAAACATGGATTCTAAAAATAAGACTCAAAAATGATAATTTAACTAATATATGTAACTCATTCAACGAATACTATGCGAACAGGATCATCGAACTCAACGACTACAACATTCCAAAACAAAGGTTACAAAATTAATTGTAACTTTATGAAACAGATACAAAAGAAGTACATGTCGTCATCATGAAATCAAAACCACAAACCGGGTGGTTAGTCCTATATACCCACGGCCGGCACCGGAAGGACGTAGTGTTCCTGCTCCCGGGTGCGCCTGAGCTGCCGTTTCGGTTTTGCACCAGTTGCTCGGGTAAATAGTGGGACAACTCACCAAAGGCCTCAATTGTTGATGGTCATCCCTTCTCATTATTATCGATTTCATCCATTTCCAAAGGGTAAGCTGGTCGGGCTCTATTTCCGAGGCTCCAACACATTCGGAAAGGCGCACCAGCATTATTAACCAATGACCACGCCTCAAACCGTGAGGTGAGTGATCAGTGGGTCCGAGAATCATGTGACATAATGAGCCAAGAATGACAACCTTCTGCATTTTATCGGTCAAGATTTCTGCCTTCGTGCGGCAAGCTGGCATGACTTCAAGATTCGAGACTAGAGAGGGCATCATTTCCACTAAGGACTCCAATAGTCAGAACAACCATGTTAACGGAATTATCTAGTCCTAGTCCTCTACTTGGACGATATTCGCCTCACCAGTAGCTGAAAATTCCACGATGAATATCGTCTTACTCAGTTTGTTGAAAAGAACTGCATCGGGCTTATTAGCTTGTATAAGCCTGGTGGTGGGGAATGAATAGTTTCAATAAATTCGGAGCGTAGGGCAACATCAATGTCTCGTTATTACCGTAAAAGTGCCATAAATGATAAAAATCTTTTGATATTGTTGTTGCTATAAGCTTTCGGAAATAAAGACCATTTGTTGAAACAAAAGTTATCAAAGTGGATTTATTTATTTCTGTGTGACTTTGTAATTCAACGATTCATCAGAGGTTTTTTATCATTAATCACATGTTTGAATCTCCGGACTAAACGACAGCGAGATTCAAAACATAACTTCTGACCGACAGTAATCAGATAGTCGATTATATTATTATAAAATACTTTCAATTGTCACTGAATTGTAAATTGATGATTTATTTATTTTTCAGGCATTATATGTGGAGCCCCTTCTTCATTTGTGATGTTTTGTCTTCAATTCCAAGAAATCTTGCCTATTACATCGTGGAGTTTCCAAACAGACCAATTTTAGGAGTTATAAATGTCTTATCTCTTCTGAAATTCTCAAGAATATTCACATTAATTAATTTAATTCACCGAACTTCTCAGGTATGTATTTGAAAAACTTTTGATTTGACCTTTATATTTTTTATTCTGAATGGAATTCTCTATCATTATCCATACATGAAATATTTGACTAGAGTTATAGTGTCGGACCATGACCGTAAAAATAAAATGGACGCAGTTATCTGCTCAGAGAAGTCGGCTGTCGGGAACATTCTAAAGTCATGCTGTCGAGTTGGGCGTTATTATATAGAAACCGTGATAATTCTTTAATATTCACCAACATTGACCTTAACTTTATCGCCAACAAGTCCCATTCAATAACTTAGAATGACGACATCTTTCATAAAATAATAATCGACATCAAACATTTCAGAATCTAAACTAGTACAATGTGCTTTAAAAATCGTTTAGTTTTTCAAATATTTCTGTAATTTTCAAATATTTTTGCAACTCCTCACGTGGTAACGCCCACTTGCAGGGAACGTCCTTTCAGGAAGCTGAAGGACATACACAGAAATGATCCGACAAGCCGTAATATCGAAGTTTGGCCAGCAAACCCTCATGTCACACACGATCGAAGGCCTTACATATATCAAGCGCAACAGCTCTTGATTCTCCATGTTTCTTGATTGCGTTATTCCAAATATGGGTGACATACAATAGAAGGTCGACTGTTGATCTTTATTTCCGAAAGCCATATTAATGATCGCTCAAGATGTTGAAGCCTTCCAAATATTTTAGGATATGGTGGTTTACAACTTACTCCATAAATTGTTTTGATCCAGATAAGTGTTACCGTGTGATCAGACCAGGAGAACGTTTTCATCGAATTGAAAAATTCCACTTTTCTTATTGATTGACATATTCGAGATCCTAAGACAGAAGCCATCAACTCAATCTTGGCAGTGTCATTTCCCTAATAGGTGCAATCCTAGATTTGGCTTGTAACAATTGTACCTGCACCTGATTTTCGAACTAAGCTTTGATGAATATACATGTGGCATAGGCAAGTTTACAAGCATCGCAAAATGTGTTCCTAGATGGATTCGAAGAAAAAGTGCCCTGGGTATAATACAAAAACAAAGCCAAGAAATTTGTCCGAACCACGATTGAAATTGGTGAACTATATTTTCTGGCAAGTCTTCATCCCAACCTAATTTCAACTTTCATGATTCCTGGCAACAAAGTTACTAGACAGGTAAATCCAATTGAATCAAATATTCTTTAAGCCACTGACAACAAACCTCCCATTGAGAAAAAACTTTTTAGAACCTTTGGTGTAGTAATAAATATTACTGGGGTTCTATCCCAATACCAAACCGTTATTTTCAACACCTCAACACGTGTTACAATCCCCAAGTGATCATCTTCAAGAGGAATATTAAACTGAATATACATACAATGTTGTCTTTATTTATACCATAGATACCTCTGCTAGATACCTGCGTTCTAATTGTGTCAAATTAATTTTACAATGTTGCCATATCTACTTGTCTTGAATTAATTTTACATGTGTAAACCGGGTGCCCTTACCTCAAATAAACTGAACAGAGACATACCTGCAGTATTTTTTGAAGATTGTTTCAAAACAAACCCTAGAAGCTCCCAACCATACACTTCTATAAGAAACTCATCTCTGGCAAACCCAGAAGCCTATCCAATTCTTAACCTCGTCATTAAATTTATTCAGTTCAGAAAATTTCTCTGTGGCGCTTATTTTTCATTAATACTTGATGAAACTGTCGATTTATTCTGGTCGTTGGGTACATTGCCTCTGATGAACTCGATACGATAATATTCTGACGATGATAACTCCTGTTCAATTTCTTCATCGTCAGCGTTTACTTTGAATAGTTCTGGTTAAATTTGTTCATCCCTTTGGCCCCTATCTTTTATTTGATTCAATAAAGCTGCAAGTTCTCCCTTTTTCAAACCAACATCGCTCAAAATAGTTTCGAGATCTTGCATGTGGTCCTTTTTAAGCATTCGCCAGAGAAAAATCCTTGTCTTCTGAAGCACGTTAGAATATTCCACGGTCGTCATTAATATAAGAAATGGGAAAATGTTAGGTGTGATACGAATGCAAATAAACTAGATATTAAGTTTTCAGAAAAATGATCTCACAGTTCAAAAATTTAATTATAACGATTCTAAAAAATCTCCATAACAAACTTATTCACCTGACAACCTCTCCGGTGAAAGGCTGCATAAAGGACGAACAATTTCCGTTTCCAACAGTTGTCATAGTTGTGTATGTTGTCATATTTGGGTGTATTGTCATATTCAGTTGTGCTGTGTATTTTTTATTATAACGATTTCGTTTCACAATTGGGAGAGTGGTTTGTAAAATATATATAATGTTTATCTTGTATTTCTAAGTCCAAGCTTTTTGAAAGTTTTGATTCACCGCATCATGGAAGGTCCTTTCGTTAAGCGTAATACAAAGTTTTATTTTAGTAGGAGAATGTATTTGTTGATGGTTTCCGGTACCATGTTGTGAAGTCGAGGTCCAAGATAGTTTGCACATCGTTGTCCTATTGTTTTTTTAATCAGATTAGCTTATTTTGTCTCCTCCTTATATTATATTTGTGATCGACAGCTTCGGTAAAAATGTTTTTTTCGTGCATTGCTTAAGATATTGAAACCGAAAATCTGTAACATCCAGTACTTGAGACTCTTTGAATATGTTTTCACTCGAGTATGTGGCTTTTTTACCGTAAATTATTTTCAGTATTCACTTTTGGATAACAAAGTTCTTGAGGTAATAGTCACTCACATCTCCCCATCCTATAATTCCTTAAGGCAATATTTAATGACCTAAAGCGTGGTATACTATTTTGAGGTGTTTTATATCTTTCAAATATATAAATCTATATAAAAACCCTATTAGTTCAGTCTTTGAATTTGGAGATCCCATCTCATACACCTACCAATAAAAACGCCCAGGTATTTTATCGGGATGTCTTCTGGAATTTCGCCATTTTTTCCGAATTCTAATGGCCCTATATTAGGTAAGTATGATGAATGTAGCTATTTGATTTTTCTAAGTTGAAGGTGAGCTTGTTATATCTGAACCATCCACTATTTTTGTCAAAATCGATTTCGACCATCCTTTTTGAATTAGTCCACGAGTCCAACTGGTAGAAGATGGCGGTGTCATCAGCAAAGCTCATAATACTACTCTCTGTATTCACACTAAAAATACTGTTCATGTTGATAATGAATAAAAGGGGGCTAGTATCGACTCTTGGGGTACCACCTATGCTGACACTCTGCTCTCGGTTTGATAGTCTTTCACTAACTTTTATACAGTCTCTCTCATCCCGTAGTTTTCTAATTTACTCAACATGTTTTATGACAGACAGTGTCTAATGCTTTCGATGAATCTACAAAAATGCCTAGGGACGTTTTTTCTACCGATAGCCTCATATATTCTGGATGTTGAATTGTGAGTTGCATCTTTCGTAGATTTACCTTATCTGAAACCATATCGGGAGCATGAGAGAACCTAGTTACTCAAAAACCTCACTATTCTCAGTTTAATTATTTTTACCATTATTTCAGCCAAGTTGGAAACGAGCGACTGGTCTATAATTGGATATTTTCAGCTAATCTCCACCCTTGAATAATAATTTTATAGTCCAATCTTCAGTAATTTTAGAAAACATTCTGTATGTAAACATCTATTCATAAGATTTATCAGTGGTTGTTTTATTTCAATGGATATCTCCTTCAGAGTCCAGAGGTTTTAGTTCCATGATCATTTTCGGGACTTCATTTTCGTATGTGTCATAGAGACACATGGTGTTTCGCAATCTTTCTCCTGGTTCATTGAAATTATTTACCCAACGTAGTGTAGCGTTGGTTGAATTAATCTGCAATATGTTTTCTGTCTCTTATTACGTCTAATTTAAATTTTTAAATGTGTTTTCGTCCTGGATTTGTTGCAAATTTCTTTCACACACTTCCAGAGCTCTGTTACGCCAGCAACGTAAAGTACGGAAATCGCATTTAGAAAATGCCAAAATTAGTTACTTTTTAGGTGCTTTTTAGGTACCGAAGTCAAAAATTACGTGCTCTGTATTACACCGCAACTCAATACTCAAAGTTGCGTTGCTAACAGTATGCTAGCAACGCAATGAAAATAATAATGAAATAATGAATTTTAAGGAAACACTATTAGGTGCTAATTAAGTGCTAAACGGTGAGGATCGTAAAATTTTCTAATTGATAAACAAAAGCTTCCAGTTTCGTTAAACAATAGATCTAAGAATCAGGTCTCTCGAAAACGAGGACGAATGTTTTATCAGGTATAAACTAAGCGTGGTAATGAACTGCTAATTAGGTGCTTGCAAAAAATTAAGATGGAAACAACCGCGAAGAAGTGAAAAAAAATCGAGATACCCGATTTGAGAAAATAAATTAACAATATGCAATAAAGTTTCGAGATACTCGTAAACTAATACATAGTTAATCAAAATAAAGTGCTAATTAAGTGCTCACTAGATAAATAATAGTAAACCTAGATTCCATAATGCCTATGGGACATTATGGAAAACCACTATGACTGATGGACTGAGTTCTTACAGTACGTTCCTCGATAAGTAAGGGTATGAGAATAAAGTGTTAATCAGGTGCTCATTAGATATTTATAGTAAATCTAAATTTCATAATTCATATGGGGCTCATGGACTCGATAACCACCATTAAAAAAAAGTTTAAAATATGTTTTTTCCATTAACCAGCTATCGCACCCCTACGAGCGATAACCCTCAGAAATCTAAACCGACCGACCGGTTGGTCGGTCGGTCGGTAGCCGGGCGGTTCGACGTGGATGCTTTGTTCACTCAGTCAATGAGCCGATGTGTGAGTCGATGGTTCAAGCCCCAGGCTGAACGCTCAATTTTCACTTGCTATTGTCCAACCCGTTTTAGGAATCACACGTTAAAAGGTAAGACCTCGTTAGTTCTTAGCTCGCACAAGTTTCGATTTCTGAGGGTTATCGTTCGTAGGGGTACGATAGCTGGTTAACGGAAAAAACATATTTTAAATTATTTTTTTATGGTGGTTATCGGGTCCATGGTGGTTTTCGGGCCCATAAGCCCCATATGAATTATGGAATCTAGATTTACTATAAATATCTAATGAGCACCTAATCAGCACTTTATTCTCATACCCTTACTTATCGAGGAACATACTGTAAGAACTCAGTCCATCAGTCATAGTGGTTTTCCATAATGCCCCATAAGCATTATGCTAGGTTTACTATTATTTATCTAGTGAGCACTTAACTATTTTGATTGTCTATGTATTAGTTTAATTTTTTTTTTCTCAAATCAGGTATCTCGCTTTTTTTTCGCTTACTCGCGGTCGTTTTCATCTAATTTCTTGCAAGCACCTAATTAGCACTTTATTGCCACGCATAGTTTATACCTGATAGAGCATTCGTCCTCGTTTTCGAGAGACCTGATTCTTAGATCTGTTGTTTAGCGAAATTGGAAGTTTTTGTTTATTGATTAGAACATTTTACAATCCTCACCGTTTAGGACTTAATTAGCACCTAATAGTGTTTGTTCCCTTAACATTCATTATTTTATTATTATTTTCATTGCGTTGCTAGCATCACATACTGCTAGCAACGCAACTTTGAGTATTGAGTTGCGGTATAAGTTACAGAGCACGTAATTTTTGACTTCGGTACCTGAAAAGCACCTAAAAAGTACCTAATTTTGGCATTTTCTAAATGCGATTTACTTACTTTGCGTTGCTGACGTAACAGAGCTCACTTCCAGACCCCATTCAAGTTGTTGCTATTTGCGCCTATGATCTTTTTTGAGTTCTCTTTCTTTGCTAATATTTTGTTGATTTACTTACTTTGTTTCTGTACGAATGGTATTTTTCCCTCGGAGTTTGATTTTGATTTTTTTTATTTAATCTTCATACATTTTTGTTCTAGTGGTTTCGTATATTGCAGATGTGATCTATTTCTTCTTGTTTATTGAGTTAGCGTTTCTGATCTTGACCAATCGCGTATTCTATCCTGTGTGTTGCTTGATTTCATTAATACATTCTTCTATTATTATGTTTGAATATTCTGCATTGTGGACATCCGTCCAGCGTTCTCCTTGCAATCGAAGTCTCAAACTATAATATTTGATAAATTTTTTTGTATTGCCTTCCTTTAGGGTTAGAATCAAAGCTGTAAATAGTTTCGGAATAGTTAAACCAATTGGGTAATGATCTGTTATGTTTGTTTCAGATATAAATTACTATTTCATCATTAACGTTTTACACAAAGAAGTGATCAATGCAACTTTTGCTCTCCGGACATGTGACATTGTTAATATATGAGAGAAAAACATGTACATATAATATGTTCTTATATTCTTCTACATAATTGTCAGCTAACACATCAATATTCAAGTCTTCCGTTATAATGCGAAAATAATTTTTTTTCAGCAGTATTTGAGTAATTCAATAGTTCGGCATTGAAGTTATTTGGGCAGGTGTTTGGGGATCTGTAAATACTCGTTACTATTTTTTGATGATTGTCTATTCGTGTTTTTAGCTCCAGTGCCTTTTGCTCTCCAATATTCTTAATACCTATTATATGAAAACTCTAGGTCTTTCCGTACTTAGGCGATCACTTCATCATTCTTATTGAGCTAACTCCCATTATAAAAAGCATGATATCCCGCCATCTCGATTAGTTGAAGATCATACACCATCTGACAGTATTGTAATACCGATTTCAGATCCTAACTCTGAACTGATAGTTCATATATATTTTTGCGAATACTTCGAATATTGGTATTGAGGATATTAAATTTCGCAGGGGAAACTGTTTTGAATTCTTTTAAATTTGTAATAATTTGTGCATCTATCAAATTGTGGTTATAATTTCTTATAAATGGATCCATATTCAATTAACAGTTGGTTAGTTCAAATTATAAAATAGGAACAAAAAAAACAGTCATGGTATCAATAAACTAAGATAAAAAACATGCATTGAAAAACTGTGGAGAGAAAATATTTGGTTAGTACGGTTGACTTCTATTAAAAATTGCAGAGCAAGAACGAACTTAGATATCTATTTTTAAGATATTGTCAATCGTTTCAGAATATTTATTTGTTTGACGTAGTCGACTCATTTCTGAGCTTGTTCTTGAAAACAATAGGATTCACAGAAGATCCGGTCGTTTTCTTGAGTGCCGTGTCCAAAGTTTCTATTTGTTTTCCCTGTTTGTTTGTTTGAGACGTAGGTCGTTCCCCTTTTCCTGCATTACTATTTCGTGTCAGTATGTTTGGTTCCTCTGAACTTTCAAAAAAGAGGTTTCTATTTTCGATGTTGGGGGTGCTGTAGCATTTGGTTTGACCTCAATATATTTCTCGAATGATTCTAATTCCTTCACGGTATATTTTTTATTATCGACTACTAGTTTACTTCCTTTGATGTATGGTTTCTTTGAATTTTTGGCTGTCTGTCTTGGGTGCCTTTTAATTTGTAGCAGTTTTAGAATAAAAGTTTCCTTTTCAAGTTCTATTTTAAGGGAACTGTCGTCTGAGTGAGTTATTTATATCTGCTTCCTTTAGGTCAATGTCTAGAAGGTGTCATTTCTTCACAAATGAATTGAAGTGATCTCTTTTTCGAAGGTTTGTTGAGGCTAAATACAACAAAGTTGTTTACTTTTTTGTTCCTTCCTAGAGTTTCAAGTTTATTTTTAGTTCTTTGTTTTCTTTTTCCAATAAGTTATTGGTTTTGCTCATGAATTCTATTTTGATAAGTATACGTGTTTCACTAACTTCAATTATTAGTTTCATACTTTCTTCAATAATTGTTTGTTCCACTACAGTTTTATTTTTTACAATTTCGTCCAGTAGCTCTCTGAGGTTAATGTCGTTTTTTTCCTCGTCCATCTCCTTCAGTATCTATTCATTCAGTAAAATGCACCCACCATAGATTGCGTTAGATGTTACTGGTTTTCACTGTACTGTAGGCTAAGTCCACAAACTGATGAAAACGCAACAAACGTCACTATTCAAGTGACGCAAGATGCAATATTCACCTGACAAAGGGTCACTTATTGCACTATTTTTCAGCCAAAGAGCGAACTTTTCACCTCAATGGAGAAAGAAATATCACAAGAATCATAAGAGCCGAAATTATCGTATTCAAGTAGAACTATCAGAACTGTTTACAAATTTTACCAGTTCATATTGACATTGTTGTTCGTGGGTGATACTTAATGAAATTGTGATTTTCTAGTTGTATTTGGATTATATATAGTGAAAGAATAATGGAGAGTAATAATGGTGCTTTACTGTTTGTTGGGTTTGTGAGCAATCCAATAGTTCTAACTGAAATTTGAGCTTTCATAGGTGAATACAAACACAACAAAGTTCGTCGCTCATTGGCATAACAGTGGGTATTGAATTGTTATGAACAATCATTTGTATGATGAAAATATTTCAAAATTAGAAGCAGTCATGAAACATCCAGTAAATTAGATAGTTGGACAAAACGAGTCAGAAATTGTTTTTTTTTTCGCAACAATAAAATGTAAAAAGCACATAAATCAACTAATGACAAATGTAGTCATTTCTCGGCAGCCTCAGTGGATTTGAAAAATACAGAAAAATATGGTGTATAAATTCAACAAAAAATGCAAATTTTTTGTCAAATAAGCCATACATAAAAACACCTTTTTCTCATCCACGCCATATGTTCATTGTTATGAAATAATGCATGTCCAGTTTTTTTCTTTCAAAGTAAATTTTATCAAGGTATGATTAGTAAAGCCATCGGGCATGCCTTCGGGCAAGTAGTTTCACTGTTATGCAGTTGTCACTATATCAGTAAAAAAAAGAGCAATTATGTGATAATTTGTTAAAAGTCTAGAATCTTATTGAAATACTCTAATCGAAACGTTGTTTTTGGGCTATTGTGGGAAATCATCATGTTGACACTGACAAGTGGCCAAACAGCCCAAAACAGGTCTGCAAGTGTGTTACAATAATTGAAAATCGATTCCGGAAGTAGTATCTCTAACAACATTTGAAGGAACAACTTCAGTGTAGAATCCTGCACTGACACCTATCGAATATAATCCAACGCCATTCGTGGTATTAGCTAGGGGAGTAGTTGTTTTCTGATAGGTGTTAGTCCATTAACGTACAGTGTAAGTAAGTCGAGACTGGCCTGAATGAATTGTTCTTGTAGATAATTTGATTTATAACCAGTCTCCAAGTATGCTCACTTACTTTATGTATAAAAATAGATGTGAAAATATATAATCTATTCGTACAAGTGAATCATTTTATGGAACATGAATCGAGCATACGAGTACTATATGCATTTTGGACTTTTAGAGCAACAAACAGAATCCAGCAAGTCTGTGGTCAGCACCACTCAGTCACTCGACTGAGTGGTGCTGACTGGAAGGCAATGAAGCTTCTGCCTCTCTTGCAAAGGAGGGTGCTGCAAGCGGCTTCATTGGACCAGAACCTGTCACTGAACACCTGGATGGCAAGAAGATTTATGGACTTCTGGCAGAATCTTCCAGGATTGGTTCGCTCCAAGGCGTTTATTCACCCTTCGAAGCTTGATACCAAACAGTTGTTGGACTACAGTAGGGAAGAACTACGATGTCTCTGAGGGAAGAACTACGATGTCTAACAGGCCTTCTTACAGGTCTCTGTCATTTGAATCATCATATGCAGAGACTTGGACTGTTGGAAGACAGTATGTGTCGCCTCTGTCTGGAAAATGATGAAACAGCAGAGCATATACTTTGTGCCTGCCTCGCTGAGACCGAATCAGGTTCTTTTAGTTCGGCAGATTCGTACTCGCACCATACGTACAAATCGGCTTCGTTAAGAAGCTGGGTTTATTTGGCCGAGTGTGAATAGGTGTGAGCCACAATAAACCCTTGTGGGTTGCGGTGGGCTCACTTACTTCAGACCTACCTACCTACCTACCTACCTACCTACCTACTATATGCATTTTGGACTTTTAAAACAACAAACAGAATCCAGCAAGTCTGTGGTTAGCACCACTCAGTCAATCGACCGATGTGTGAATCGGTGATTCGAACCGCAAGGCTGGACGATCGATTTTCATTTCCTATCGTCTAACCTGTGTTAGGAATCACATGTTAGAAAGTAAGACTTATTAGTCCATAGCTCGCACAAGTTTCGACTTTTAAAAGTTGCCGTTCGTAGAGGGTCGTCATCTGGTTAACGAAAAAAAAAAACAAATCGTAACAAGATAAACTGGGCACTTGTCACTAATTATACTCAGAGTAGTTTGAATGAAAATGACCACAAAAATGAAGGATTGGTGTTTTGACATTCAAATATCTCATCGCCTCATCATCCAAAGATGACGCCGTCGTAAGAAACCCTTTGTAGTCCTAGGCAATCGCCTTATGTGTAATCCGGTTCTGCCTTCTGCGTGCAATATGGTAATCGAATATAATTTTTCAGTATTTGCAAATCAGAAGTAGAGGAGCTGTCTTTATTATATCTGCAAGTTTGGTGACATTTTTGGTGATTCATTGGCTGTCTTGTTTCCAATTTTTAATACCACGACTCACAGGCATATATTTCGCGAGTACTATTGGAGTTAATCGAGAAAGTTGGATATATAAGCATGGAATTAATGAAAAAAAATGGTCAGCTAGATACTCGCATTGTTTTTTTAAAGGCTCCGCTGAAATACTGGGTACGTACAATTATTTCTTGGTTGACACTAGATTATGACAATTACTATTCTGAGATTGTCAGGAGTTTTTGAATTATTGCTGGCAGATGCTCGGTTTATTTGTAGTTATAAGATCTATTCATTCTTTGCAGACTGTGGCTGTGCACTGAATTAATTCATTCAGTGTTCCGCTTGTGTTCAGCTTGTCCAACAAGCTGTTTGAATTGAAAGGGGTATTTTTTTAAAAGAAATTAGTTATTGGACAAAAAACTTGTTTGCTTTCACTTCTTCATCATTATACAAAAAATAACCCTTTGAATTCAAACAAGATTCCTATAGCTGGTATTGAATGAAATAATCGTATGAATGTCTTTACGTACTATCATCATGACATAAGTAGATTTTTTCCATCTGTGACATAAAGTCATAATGTTATCATTGAGATGAGTGCTTCATCTTGTAATATTAACTAGAAAGGTGCTGATGAGGAAACAAAATAAGTGTGTCATCTCGAAACTCAGAAGTCTACCATTTAAAATGACAATGCTCCATCTAAGTGAAATTTCATATCGTAACTCTCTCATATACTATACAGGCCGTTTCTTTTATCATGTGGTAACATTGCTATTTTCTGAACCGTAACAGATACGAAGACGATTAAATAGGGAAAAAGGTAACTGTCATCGGGAACAATACAATGGTTGAAGAAAATTTACGGGAACTCCCGCCCTTCTCGAGTTATACGGAGAAAACCAGAAATACAGTTTTTCGTTTTTTTCGAATGGAATTGTTATTTCGGAGAATATAAAAAAATGGAAAACGAAAATGTTATTGTATTCGAAGTGTACTATGACGATGTAATAATAAATATTCGATAAAACGTTTCGTGTCAACATGGCCACCATCAACTTTTTTTTAAATAAGGACCTGTCTTTTTTATTACAAATACTGATAAAGCGATAAATTCACAACCTAATCTCATATCACATTTGATATTTTTATAGCGTTTCATTTGAAATAACTAACATCATCAGTGACAAAACTTTTGAATTACGGTCCTGTCGTTACTTCTTTGGTAAATTGTTTCAATTTCTTCGTATTGGTTTTAATTTTCCCAAAAGTTCATGATAAAATAAATTGTTTTTCTATTTGATTGTTGTGACTGATGATGGTTGTTATTTCAAATGAAACGCTATAAAAATATTAAATTTGATATACCCTTTGATTATGAATTTATCGCTTTATAAATATCAGTGATAAAAAATACAGGTCCATATCAAAAATGAAGTTGATGGTGGCCATGTTGACACGAAACGTTTTATAGAATATTTGTTATTACATCGTCATAATACACTTCGAATAAAATAACAATTTTTTTCATTTTTTGATAATTTCCTAAATAACAATTTCATTCGAAAAAAAAAACGATAAACAGCATTTTTGGTTTTTCCCGTATAACTCGAGAAGGGCGAGAGTCCTCGTAAATTTTCCTCGACTATTGTATTGCTCCCGATGATAGTACCTGTTTCGAAAGCATTTCTTCTTTCATGTAATTCATTGTTTATATGAAGTAGTTGTTTAGAGGGGGCTTTTTCTTCCAATCTGCAAGTGAAAGTAATTTCTATGCATGATCTACACATCTTCCAGAAGAGTTTATTTTGAACTCAATTGTTCTCTTCCTTCCTTTAAAAGTTCCACACAATTTTTTGTATGAAGATGAAGAAGTGAAAGTCGAAAAACTTTTTTCTCCATGTTAGCTGTGTTGTACTAACACTTTAAAAGTGAGGTACTTATGTTAATTCCTATTTGAGATTCTTAAAATGTGTAGTACAAAACCCACTCACAGGTGAGTCTTTCAAATTTTTTGAAGTAAAACTTTTTTACGCGCTCTTGACTTGGGAAGGAATAAATAAGCTGGTGAATGCGTGACGATAGCGTTACGGAATGTGATCGGGCGAGGGGAACGGAAGTTGAGAGGGAGGTATAAAAATCTGTTTTAAATCACAAAACCCTAACTGAAAAATACCAAAAACTAAAATAAATTATTATAATTAAATTGTGTGTTCATAGTTTGAGATAAAAAAATGTAACGGCAGGTATATAAACCACAGTTTGTAACATTTACTTCATATTATGATGATTCTTCACTTTGAGCATATTTAATTATAATATCTATGATGCAGAGGGGATTCTCCATACTAAAGATTGTAATATAGGCCCCGTACTATAGATATGTCAATCTATAGTACGGGGAATCCCCTTTTGAATTAAACATAAACGATACCCTATTCACGACGACATTGATTGTTTGTAGTTTGTTCAAGTGAAGTGTACGGTAAAGAGTGTTTTAGTGAAAAATCTATGCAATTGAGTAGATGAACAACACCGATTCTGGCTCACTTCAAGGTTGTACGTCGCTGGTGTTCCAGAAAGAAACTTTAGTGAGTGGAAGAGAGAAACGTGTGAAGTCGTCGACGCAGGATGGAATGAGTATCATAGCGATTCAAGCGTGGACCCTGTTGCCCCTCGGCTCCCTTAGTACTCCGCATCACCAATCGGCCCCCCTTAGGACTCCGCATCACCCCTCGGGTTCCCTTGTCACGTTCTTCTAATTAAAATATAGTTTATAATTATGAGAATCGAACACAATCAATCGAGCGATATTTGACTCCCCCATTTTGATTGGGTGACCGACACCACTCTGTAACAGAAGTTAGGTTGAGTGTTCCACAAGGTTCCGTTCAGGAGTCTGAAAATTCGCAAACTGAATCTTCATACGAACAAGCATGGACATTAGTCATTTCCTGATGATGCTTACTTGGTTAGCGAAACGCGTTAAGTGATAAATGACTGTCATATTGAAACACGAAAACGGTTACGACAATAACGATGAAACTATAATGAATGAACTCACGCAAAACGGTTGAAAATGCACACAAAACGGTCAAAAACGCACGCAAAACGATCGAAAACGCACGAAAAACGGTCGAAAATGCACGAAAAACGGTCGAAACGCACGCGAAACGGTCGCACAAATGACTAATATCATTTTGAATTGCTACAGATCTCCCTGTGGAGACGTTCAGTTCTTTCTCAAAAATATTTATGATGTGTTGTATCATTTATATAAACCTAACCTAAATTTTATCATTTGCGGGGATTTTAATCTCGACATGCACAAGAACATATACTTTAATTCGTTATGTGAAATATTATCATGTTTTGATTTGCGCCCGATGGTGAGGTGGCCAACCCGGGTGACACATACTACATCTACTACAATAGATCAAATTTTCATAAATTTTGATAACAAAGGGCCGTGCTGTGTTTTCGATAACGAAATATCCGATCATAGAACCGTGTTTCTTGAAATTGATTCATTTACTAAAATGAAAGTTCCTAGAATAACTGAGATTAAGAGGAGTTTTGATGAAAAAAGTAGACAGGATTTTCATAATGCAGTAAAAAGAGAGGATTGGACAGCATTACAAAATATAGAAGATCTGAATGAAGCTTTTCTTTATTTTTATAAATTATTTTTATATCATTTCGATTTATGTTTCCCCAATCGCACTTATTACCATAAAAATAAATGCAAAAAATGGGTCGATGAAACTATCATTCGTTCTAGTTCCAACTTAAAGGAACTTTTTAGGCTAAAAATGACATATCCTGATTTTGCAGTCATATACAATGATGCAAAACGTAAACATTCATCTCTAATAATTGAAAAAAGGAGAAGCTACTATCAAAATCGTATATTTAACTCGTCAAATACTATACGTACATCTTGGTCAATTATTTCGGAATTATCGAATAAATATAAGAAAACTGACCAAAATATAGTAATCAACAGTAATGGAGAATTGACTGAAGATGCATCTGAAATAGCTTCCCTCTTCAATCAATTCTTCATCAAAACTCCTATTGATCCAACAATATTCCTAAAACCAGTATTCCTAAACTTAACAATGATTTTAATAAGGAGAGCATGTACCTGCATCCGTTTTCAGAAAGAGAACTTCTTCTACTTCTAAAAAGAAGAATAAAAAATAAAAATTCTGCCGGATCAGATGATATCCCAGGATTTCTTTTGAGGGAGGTACTCGAGGATATTATTGCTCCTCTAACTCATCTGGTGAATTTATCTTTTCTAACAGGTTCATTTCCGAATGCTATAAAAATTGGAAAGGTCATAACGATACATAAGAAAAAAGATTCTAAATTATTAGAAAATTACAGACCGATAACAATTCCATCTGTATTTTCAAAGTTATTTGAATATGCCTTTCTAGACCGTCTTTGGTGTTTCATTGAAAGGCACAAGATTTTATCGAATAAACAACATGGGTTCCAGGACGGAAAATCAACGTCTACTGCTATTTTATCTTTCTTCAACCAAATAATCGAACATATTGCAGCTGATGAATGTCCAGCAGTTATCTTTTGTGATCTAAGCCGAGCGTTTGACTGTGTTAATCATGGAAAACTATTAGAAGTATTAGAATCATTTGGTTTGAGGGGACTCCCACTGAGATGGGTTGAATCATTTCTGAAGGGCAGGAAACAATATGTATCTATACAAATAACCTCTGATAGTACGAAATATAAAAGAAATTCTGAATGTCAAGATGTCGATATGGGTGTCCCGCAAGGGTCCGTACTGGGACCCGTGTTGTTTATTTTGTATATCAATCAGATTGACTGCATTTTGGAGAGTTGTCATCACTCTGCTTATGCAGATGATTTATCATTGGTGTTGTCTGCATCTGACACTAACTTACTAAATGCTAAATGTAGAGATGTGATGGATAATATATCAAAGTTTTTTAATGAACGTTCTTTATTTTTTAATACGGAAAAAACAGAGGTAGTACGTTTCCACTATCGCCAGAAGGTGACAAAAAATCTAGAATTTATAGTAAATCAAACAATTTTGACAAACACTCAAGAATCTGTCAGATTTCTTGGGGTGTATTTGGATGAATTTCTGAGTTTTAAAATCCACTGTGAAAAACTAGTAAACAAATTGAATTCCTTGAATTTCCTTCTTTTGAATCTTAGAGATTTTCTCAATAAGGCACAGTTACTGGCATTTTACTACGCCCAAATTGATTCAAGGCTGAGGTATAATATATGTCTCTGGGGAAATTCCACCTCGGCATCGGATGTTTTCATTAGCCAAAAACGCATATTGCGTACTTTGGCACATATTTCATTTAGGGACTCGTATAAAACTATTTTCAAAATGTGCGGAATATTACCTCTCCCATGCATTTACATTTTTGAAATGGCTGTTTATGTTTTTAAAAGTAGACCATATTTCGAATTGAATGAAGATGTTCATGGTTATGACACTCGTAGTAAACAATTAATGTCCATTCCATTTGCGAAAGTGAATATTGCATATTTTGCTCCCAATTACATGGGGCCACGAATCTTTAACACACTCCCAGATACCATAAAACAACATAAAAATGTGATACATTTCAAAAAAGACTTGAAACAATTTTTATTAGACAAATGTTTTTATTCACTTTCTGAATTTTTAACACAAAATTAAAATCATAGCATGTGCCTGTCTTATCTTGTATCTGTATTTTATATATATTTATATTTTTTAACAGAACCCTTAGATTTAGTCTGGACAATTCCCATACATGTAACTGTCGACGGGAAATAAAGATTTATTATTATTATTATTATTATTAAAACGGTCAAAACGCTTGTAAAACGGTTCAATACTTTGTTGTCCCCATTTTCGAATGTCAACTCCACAATACATAACTCCTTGACAACTTTGGTGCCATCTCCTTCTTCTCCTGATGATGCTAATTTGGTTAACAAAGATACGAGACTTAGTGTCCTTCTGACATGTTGGAATGCTAGACTTCTGCTGAACGGACATGTTTTTTCTTAAATGATGTATTTTGAAACACCCCGTAAACACATTGATATCATATTTTAAACCGACATGTTTTTTTTTCTTAAATGATATATTTTGACGCACCCTGTACACTTCGACGCCATGTTTGTTTTCAATGATGTATTTTGAAATACCTTGTACACATTGAGGTATCGCAACGTTGAAAATGTTTGAAAATACTTTATATTTATGATGAGAACTTTATGGAGACTTTTTATAATTTTTATTTGTAGTAAAATATAACAACTGAACTTGACAATATATATCAACATACAACCATAGAAACATCGAATCAAAAATATATAAATATAATGTGGCTCAAATCCATATTTGTTGTTAATCTCCAACACCCCTTCTCAACAATAATGCATTTTCTGTCTTCAATCCAATCAAACTTCTTAATGTTGACAACTTTTCAGACCTAAGTGGTTTTGTCAGAAAATCAGCCCACATCGAACTGGTCGGACAATACTGAAAATTAATTTTGTTTTTCTGCTTCAGATCTTTGATAAAATTGTATATCGTTTTTATACGTTTTGTCCTGTCACTCATTTTGCCACTGTCAATCATTTTAAGACATGATTGATTGTCTTCGAAAATAATCGTCTCTGAGATCTCGATTTGAAAATCTTGAAAAAGTCCTGTCAAATATATGGTCTGTTGACAAGCTTCTGACAGGGAGATGAATGCTGCCTCGGTAGATGAAAGTGCCACACAAGTTTGCTTTTTACATCGCCAATCGAACATCGCTCCCATGTATTTGAATAAATATCCACTATTTGACTTTCTGTCAGTTTTATCTCCAGCCCAGTCAGCGTCGCAAAAACCGTAAAAAATATTATTTCATTCTGAAAAATTTCCCAACTGAATTTCTATATTCAGAGTTCCTTTAAGATATTTCATGATCCGTTTTACTTCTGTCCAGTCGTATTTATGAGGATTACTAACATTTCTTCCAAGAATTGACGTAGCGATACATATATCTCGCCTCGTATTCACAGAAAGATACAATAGTTCTCCTATTGCGCTTCTATAAACATCTTCATTATGAATTTTTTCATCAGTGGAAAATCTATTTTTGTAGTATCTTGTATCCAAAGGAAGGCTAGCTGGTTTGGCAGATTCCATATTGAAATTTTTTAATAGTTTTGAAATGTATTTCTGTTGATGAATATAATAAAGTCCATCACTATTTCTTCTTACTTGTATTCCAAGATAATTTTCAATGTTTCCCAAACTTGTCATTTTGAAAGTTTTTTGTATCAATTTGGCTGTTTTCTCGATAATGGTGATGTTTTCACAAGCTATTAGAATATCATCCACATATATCAGTATGTAAATGAAATTATCTTCCTCTTTTTTAGTATAGAGACATTGATCATAATCACCCCTTCTAAAACCGATTCAGTGAGAACTTTGTTTATTGTTGAATTCCATATTCGAGCTGATTGTTTTAATCCATATATAGTTTTATTCAATTTGCAGACCAAATGTTTTTGTTCTTCTTCAATATAGCCTTGGGGTTGTTTCAGGTATATTACTTCATTCAAATCCGTATTTAGGAAAGCCGTTTTGAAGTCATAATGATGAAAACGTGCATTTTCTTCCTCCCAGCAATGGTTAAGAGAAGACGAAATGTTGTTTGTTTGACAACTGGAGCAAAAACTTCGTCGTAATCAAGACCATATTTTTGAGAAAAACCCTGAGCAACAATCCTTGCTTTATATCTGGATATATTGCCTTGATTATCGATTTTTAATTTAAAAATCCATTTGCTTCCAATTGCCGTTTTATCTGGTGGTAATTCAGTCAATGTCCTAGTATTATTATCTTTCATGGAACGTATTTCTTTGTACATAGCCTCGATCCATTTGTTCGCATCTCTCCTCTGTAGAGCTTCATTTCTACATTTTGGCTCGGCTTGAATGTTTTCCACTGAAAATTCTTCAGAATATTTCTTGGCTGGAACACCTTTATTTATTCTTTGTGATCTTCTCAAACCGTAAACTTCATCTTGGATTTCCGCATTACTTTCTTTCGAGGTTACACTTTCTTCAACTTTCTGGATACCAGTCTCTTCATCAGTCATTTCTGCAGAGTATTCTTCAATAATTTCTGCATTTCGGCATTTACATGAATATTTCCATCAGAAGTTGTAGATTTTTGACAAAATCATATTTCAACTTCACTGTTGTCATTTTGACATTCACAATCACTTCTATTTTCAGTATTTCGAAACTCGTTCATTTGATGAAATCCGCTATGAGCTTCTTCTAAAATATGTACATCTCTGCTAATGGTGATTTTTCCAGTGGTTCTGTCAGGAAGTCTATATGCTTTGGAACCAGCTTCGTAACCAACTAATACGAATTTCTTTGCCTTTTCACTTAATTTATGGCGTTTTTCTTTAGGAATATGTGCATAAACAATACTGCCAAAGGTTTTGATGTGATTTACATTTGGTTTCTTCCCGTGCCATACTTCAAAGGGGATCCTATTGGTTGACCTTGTCAGAACCAAATTTTCAAGTAAATTTGCTGTCATGGTTGCTTCGCCCCAATAAGTATTTGGTAGATCAGCATCAATTAACATGCACCTGACCATCTCTGTTAAATATCTATTCTTTCGTTCAGCTACACCATTCTGCTGACTTGAATATGGCGCCGTGAGTTGCATTTCTATACCTTCATTTTTCAGGAAATTCCTAACTTCTGTGTTCATATACTCTCCTCCTCTGTCAGATCTGATTATTTTTGGTTTTCTGCCGAATTTATTTTCGACCATCCTGACGTAATCTTGAAGTTTCTCTGATACTTCGGATTTCTGACTGAGGAAATAAATAATGGAATATCTACTATAATCGTCTATGAAGGTGAGTATATACTTCTTTCCTCCAGGAGTTATAGTACGCATTGGACCACAAACATCAGTATGACCAAATCATAGATTTCAATCAAAGATTTCTTTGGGAATGATTTTCTTGACAGTTTACCTTTAATGCAAGTTTCACATGTTAATAAACGTCCACAATTTTTGATTTTCATTTCATTCGCCATGTTTTTATTTGTAATTTCTCGTATAATGGTAGAATCACGGTGGCCAAACCTTTTGTGCCATAAATGAATGCAGCCGTCATTACAGCCTTCCCATACAGTCATTGCTGAATTGTACTGATTTAGTTTATATAAATTACCAACCAGCGTTCCTTGAGCAACAACTGTATTATTTGATTTGATGAAACAATGCTGCTTATCAAATTCAACTTTGAATCCAAGAAGTGTTAATTTCTTGACCGAAAGTAAACTTGTATCGAGCCCGGGTACATGAAGGGTGTCCTTCACTGTGATTTCTGTTTTCTTATTGTCATCCAGAATACAAGTTAACTGTCCAGTTCCTACACCATAAGAACAAACTTTTCTATAGTCGACTAATTCAACTTCACTCAGCGAATCCTTGAAATGCTTGAAAAAATCCTTATTGATTGTCATATGACTACTTGCTCCAGAGTCTATATACCATTCATGAGCTTGAGCTTTATCACTAACGTTAAAGCAAACATGAGTGTTTTCTTCAGTTAATGCGGTCAATTTCGGTCCAGACAAAACTAACGCTATAGATACCCATCATTCGCAATTACTTCCAATGTCTAACATTGGTGTAGAGGTTAAGGACAGTGACTACCACTCGGACAACTCGGGTTTGATTCTCATAAATCCAAACTTTTTTTAATTAGAATCACGTGACGAGGGGGCCCGAGGAGTAATGCGGAGTCCCAAGGGGGGCCGATGGGTGATGCGAAGTACTAAGGGGGTCGAGGGGCAAGGGGGTTCACGCTTGAATCGCTACGATAGTCATTCCATCCTGCGTCGATGACGTCACACGTTTCTCTCTTCCACTCACTAAAGTTTCTCTCTGAAACACTTACCAGAGACACACGACCTTGAAGTGGGCCAGAATCGGTGTTGTTCATCTACTCAATTGTTATTTTTATTGCTATAAATTTAAAATTCATTGATTTCGCGATGGATATACGGTATTTCTTTGGAAAAAAACGAATAGTTGAAGAGCAAATTGACAACGAAGAACCTCACTGCTTTAAACAGGTGGAAGTACAAAATTCAATCGCTACACCTAGTTCCATGGCAAAAGGTTGGTCAACACATGTTGGTAATGTTAGCTATGATATTCCTTCTGATATTGCACAAATCGGAGAACCAATAAAGCAACTTGTTTTAGACACATATCCAAAACAATGTAACAGAGCCTTTGTTTCCAATTTGTTCAAGCGTTATAAATGGTTGCAATATTCTGTCAAGAAAGATGCTGCTTTTTGCAATCCATGCCAGCAATGTCTACCTCATAGAAGCAAACAGACTTCGTACACTTCCACAGGATTTGCGAAGTGAAGAATTGCCACTGATTCTAAAACTGGTTTTCCAAAATATGAAAAATCAATTTCTCATTTTCAAGCTATGTCGACGTGGCAGGAGACATCTAGCAGTGTTTGTTGAAACATTAAAAAATCAAAAAGTATTAGAGAAATATAAGTATTACGTGAAGTATATCATTGAAGTAATACAATTTCTAATTGTCAACGAATTAGCTTTGCGTGGAAATTATATTTTAGAAGAAGAAAAAGGAAAAGAATTGTTTCAGAATTTATTTGAACACACATGTATGTAAGATACAAATTTGAAAGAGGTTCTCACTCACCACAAAATACAACATATCGTTCCATTGTCAAAGATATTAATGAAACTGACGTGAAAAGGTTTACTCTAATGGAAGATGGGACTAGAGATAAAAATAACTGCGCGAAAATATTGCATTAGCAATACGTTACGTCAAGGATGTGATCGTCAATGAGTCGTTGCTGATGGTTGAGATTACTGGAAACCTTGATGCAGCCACTTTCACGGAATTAACGTTAAATACTCTTACGGAAAATAATATTGACCCCTCTTGTATGCTTAGCCAATGCTATGATGGCGCTGCTGAAAATAGATCATCTGACGACCCTCCAGATCAAGATTATCGAAAAACTGTTTCAACACTCTTATTAATAAATTGATGTAATGGAGTCCGTTCAAAGAACCATGGTAGAAAAATGGACGATAATTCTGCCTCTAAATATACCACGCCAAACATTAATACTAAATGGTCTTTGCGGACTGTGGAGATGGACTAGGAATGGATTATGTCTACTCCAATACTGAAAATTCTTTCTATTATACATCCACAATTTGAAAAATTAGTCCAATCGCTCCATATAATATTTCTATAGACGTTTGAATCTTGTCTGAATTTATTCATAACTCATCGACAAACCCCCAATTGTCTCTCAGGGTCACTAGGTTCTAGTGTTTGCACTGGTCTTAACTTATAAGAAGAAATCTTATGTTTCTTCAGAATTCGTTGAATAGCAGATGGTGAACAGCTATTTCTTTACATAAATATCTGATGGAATTATTTGGATTTGCCTCAAAGCAGGCTTAAACGTCAATTTCTATATCTTCAGATATCACAAAACGTTTTCTAGTTCTCCTATTCTCAAAAACTTTCTCGTTGTTTCTGAATCGACTATGAAGCACAGCAACGCCGATTAGATAATTCACGATCGGGGAACAATTGCCGTAGCGTTGGAGTGCTCTTACGCTATTTTTCTGGCAAACCAAGTAGGATTCTAACATATCACATGTTTCTTGATGGAAAAAAGGCATTTCAAAATATATTCGAACAGTAGTTGACAGTTACAATAATTTATGACATTGTCATGATATACTTGTTAGAAATCACACGTTAAAAGGTTAGACCTCGTTAGAGCTTAGCTCGCACAAGTTTCGACTTCTAAGGGTTATCGTTCGTAGGGGTGCGAGAGCTGGTTAACCAAAAACACATATTTAAAACATATGTAGAAAACATTTAAAACATATTTGAAACATTTGATAAATAGTATTTCAACAAAGATTCAAGGCAACTTGATTACTCATAATAATTCGGTTTCATCGAATCCAACACATTTTTTTCCAAACGCATCAATATGACGCTTCAGTTATATACTGAAGCGTCATATTGATGCGGTTGGAAAAAAACGGCTTCAATGTTATTATTATAGCAGACATTATTATAGCAGACAAAAACGGCTTCAATGTTATTATTACAACAGACATATTTTGATTCACGAAATGAATACGGCTAGTGGAATGGCTTCAAGATGAAAATTATCGTTTAGTAAATTAATACCAAATAGCTCAGTGGTATCAAGTGAGTGGTACGACATGATGATCATGGGATTCACGAGTTCAAATCCCACCGCAATTTTTTCTTTTTGCTGTTAGTGACAAAATATTGTCACTTTTGAGTGACAAATGAGGTTTCATTTGCCAAAACAAAGATAAATAAAAAGTACAATTCTGAACATTCCCACATTGATTTCAATTTGAGAGCCACCGGTAGACGGTCCTCGATTGAAGACAAAATGTGAAAAACCAAGAAAAGTACTTAATGAAAATAATAAAAATAACTGCCTGCCCGGTACTGACAATGCCCAATAGGCTGAAACAGCTGTCTACCGGTGGCTCTCAAATTGAAATATATATATATATATATATATATATATATATATATATATATATATATATATATATATGTATATATATATATATATATATATGTATATATATATATATATATATATATATATATATATATATATATATATATATATATATATATATTTCACTATTAATGTAAGTTACAAAAAGGATTTGAAGCTCTATGACTTCTGTTTGATTATCTACGAGCGCTTTCGACAGCTGGTCGTGCTGTCATCCTCTAGGCACTATTCTATCTACAGATAGAATAGTGCCTAGAGGCACTATAGTAAAATACTGAAAATAAAGGAAAAATTAGTTGCATCATCCAAAATATATATATATATATATATATATATATATATATATATATATATATATATATATCTTCATGGTTATGAGTATAGCCATGAAGATGATGAAGGTCTATAGTTATTTGGAAGATTTTTTTTGCCCTTTTTGGGAATAGGCTGAACGCGATTAATCTTCCAACAAGCAGAAAAAACCGTTTCTTTCAAGAGTCTGCATAATAGTGGTACGATTGATTCGCGCACTAACCCGTTGCAATAGTATTTCATCGGGCGATGCCGAGTGGGGCTAGCATCTATCACCTTGGGAGTCATCCGAAAACGAATCCTCATGTTTCATGATTTTATATCTATTCTAGAAACACGTGGATTCGTTTTCCGATGACATTCCAGGAGAGCTTCCTAAATGTCTGCCAATGCAGTTATTTTCATCAAGTACTGTTCTCGATTCTTCACATTATGTCTTCAATCGAGGACCGCCTGCCCGGTACTGATGATGCCCAATAAGCTGAAACAGCTGCTTACCAGTGGCTCTTAGATTGAAATAAAAAAATAGAGTATTGCTCGTAATCAATTTCTATACAATGAATGATGAAAAAACGTTCATAAGAGTCACATTAATGAAATAATCTAATTATTGTGTTCATTCGGGTAGTGGCCGGTTGATTAGCATGAGTAGTTTGTTGTACTCAATCAATCAACCGAAAATACACATTTCATTTCATGTTGATTGAGTTTGATGTTGAAACCAAATAAACCTCACACCAACTCGCGACTTTAACCTGGCATAACGTCGCACGACCTTTATCTATGTGCACGTCATATGACCTTGAAGACCCTAAACGGCTTCGAAATATGAGCACGTCATATACCCTTGAGCAGGGAGTTTGACCTTGACGATCGAATCTGTCTTTGATACATAACCTTGAGCTTGTGCCACATCATATGTCCTTGAATTGAAACCTCGTAGTTTCACTTCGGATTGGAGTGGGTTGTTCCTTTATAAGAGTTGTGGATGTGAATATTTCACTCATTTCAATTTCTTCCCATAATCGTCTGTAGTGTACGTGTAGTGAATATGGAAATAGACTTACTCGGAGTAATAACCTACGTCGTCATCAGCGGGATTCGTTTACTCCCGTGAATAATGAAAAGCCATCAACATCGAAGAGGTGGAGGTTGAACCCTCCGGCATCTCCAGAAATACATACATGTATGTGCTACACTTCGACTATTGCAAGCGATCAGATGAATGTACATTGGAGAACGTTTGCAGCATCGAACAAATGCAAGTGTTCAATATGGAAACGGTGTTAAAATCATGCGCATATCATTCAAGTGTTGAATTGTGAGCTTCAAGGTGGAAAGTCGAAACCACCTTGCGGATTACCCCACATTCTTCAATGAATTGAAACAAAAAGTTTTCAAACTACTCTGGGGAGCTTTCAGAAGTAAAAGCATTCAATAGTTCCAATTGAGCTGCTGATAAATCGAATGATTTGAATGTGGTTTATTACACTTTTGTTGATCGTTCAACTGCCCAAGCAATGGAATTTCATGATCGAAATGTTTCAGGTATCTGATGTATTCACAACATTGCTGATTCAATGTGAAGACGAAATATAGTTTCAGGTTATACTATCAAGGAAATTATATATATGGAGGTGATTGTTAATAAGTTAGCCCCCTTGGGAAGTCTTCTTATATCAAGCTACCCAAATTCATCGAGTTGAAAAAAAGTGTTGTGTTGTGTACTGTTTCGCGTGGGATATGACTTCAACTTTGTATCCTGCCAGTGTGACCCCCACTTTTCCATCGTGTTGAATGTAGCAGATATGGGATTTCCAGTTGAGTTGAAAGACACTCCTGAATTTGAGATTTTGGATGATTTTTCTATCAATGTTTATGGTTTGGAAAATTATTTAAAAACTGGTAGAATTAAATATGGAGTGTAGGCTCATTACACTTTTCGAAACGTATACTTAATAGTCACGTGAATCTGCCGAATATAATGGATGATCATTATTGATGGATACAGATATATCGAGATTAGTATCATCTTAAAAATCTGCAAATGATCATAGAAAGTATTTTTTTGATGGGTGTTCATTGTACTTTGGTAATGAGCGGCCTCCATTGTGATATCAACTGTCGCAACTGAAAATATCTAGAAGCAGTTGAGTTCCATTTGTTGTATACGCTGATTTCGAATCAATTCTGAAACCAATGCATAGAAATGAGCTAAATCCTGCTAACTCTCAAATCGTACCTATCTTCATGAATCATACGCTTATAAAGTGTTCTTTTGATGATTATATTTCTAAACTTGTATTGTATAGAAGGGCCGATGCATTTGAAGTGTTCGTTTCGAATTTGTAGACTGACGTCACCAATATGAGTCACAAATAGTTGAAAAATATCGTTCCGATGAACCTCTTGATTGCCAAGGAAGAGGATAATTATAATATTTCTACTTCATGTGGTATTTCAGTTTAAATCTGTCTGTTTAAAATCTGTTTTTCCGTTAATCAGCTGCCGCCCCCATACGAACGACAACTCTCAGAAGTTAATAAACTTGTGCGAGCTAAGGACTAACGAGGTCTTACCTTTTAACGTGTGATTCCTAACACGGTTGTGGAAATACATTTGAAAAAGATAATATTGAAGTGTGTGACCACTGCCATGTAACGAGAAAAAAAGCTATACATTATGTTTGTAACCTCAACTTCAAATTGCCCAGATTCATTTCGATTCTCCACAATTTCAGTGGGTCGCTTATTCAGAAGAGATTTATGCACCAATAAGAGTAATGTTGATGCCATTGATCGAACTAAAGATAAATATGTTTTTTTCATGACATATTCCTTCATAGAACACAAATTGGATCAAAATGGGCAAATTGAAAAAGAATTTTTGGAATTAACCTTCCTTGATAGTTTCAAGTTTATGACAGCATCTCTTCAAGAATTGGCCGATAATTTAGATGAAAAACACTTTGTGGAAACGAGAAAACATTTTCCAGAAAATGATAAGTTTCAACTTATGAGACAGAAATGTGTTTTTCGTAAAGCTTCATCGTGATTGAAAACATGAAGGATGAACTTCTGAATGACTCCATATCAGTTTCCATGGCAACGATGCCAAAGCGTATGACATTCAAGTGTGTCAGTTGAAATGAACAAAGTATTGAACAATCCATCATTAAAAACCAAATTCCAATTCGATTACTTCAGGATTGTTGAAACAGGTGGTACGATATTGCGAAAGATGAATGCAGTCAGGAGTGATTCACATATTATTTATACGTTGCTGTGCAATAAAGTCGATCTGTCAAATAAGGATGATAAACGATTAATAATTCATTACTCCACCAAGACATTACCTTGGGGCCATAACAATATTTAATTCTATCAAACGAGCATCCAAAAAAATCTTTGATGATTCTTTTGAATGTATTGAAAAATGGGAACAATATCACTGATGAAAATCTAGATCTACTCATAATATTATTTGAAGAGCAATCCAGTAATTTAATATTGAATTCATTTTTTTTGTATCCAACAACTGGAAAATTCATACGTGTCGGAAGATTCAAACGAATTGTTCTACCCCACTTCCAACCTCAATAGAAGTGGGCGGGGCTTATGACCTTGAAACACGAGAAGGAGGTCACAGCTCATCATTAGATTGCAGTAATCCATCGAACGAACTTGCAGTGACGCAGCCAAGTCAAGTGACGAAGTCAAGCCAAGCGACTGATCAATTCGTCGATTCTCACTTAGCAGTTGAAAGCGACTCGATATGAGTACACACTACTATACTAGTCATATTATTTTGTCGGATAGTTTTCCATTTCTTTTTTTCAGAACCATGTCGATGTTGAGAGATGCTTTATTAACCACATCGACCTGTTTGAACCAGACGCATTAGGAGAAAGTAAAGCGGAAGAAGGTGATCCACTGGGACATCGTCCTTCAAGTAGTTTGTGCCCTACCACCACCGGCAATGACTTCCACTCAGAAGATGGTGACGTTGAGTCATTTTTCAAGGACTCCAACCCAGACCAAGAGGAGCAGGAGGACCTAAAGAACGAACCGCTTCTGTTCTCCACCATGGTGCCATACACACCTTGATAGATTTGCGTGGGCTTACAACCTAGACTTCAGAGAGTCGCTCCTGAACCTCTCTCTGTCTTACTCCTTGATCAGGGTGTCGGACTTGTAAGACTCATACCCGAAGACTGAGTTCTTTTCGCAAGAAATGCGAAAAAACAACCCAATTGGTGCTTGGTTTGCAGCACTTCTCCTATCGGTCCAAGATTGGCAGAGGTGAGAGTCATCGCCGGACCTTCAGCCTCAGCCCACCAGGTAGTCCCAAAACATCGTGTTGCTGGTACATCACCCCCACCGTTCAAGTGGTCCACACCAAACACGAGGATATTATGGAAAATTCTCTCTCACAGACTTCAGGAGAAGACATTTGCAGAGTTCAGGTCTGTGAAAAGGAAAGTTTCCGTGTCACAGCGGCTCTACGAAGATTCCGAACCCAAGCAGAGAGTAAGGATGGTAGAAATTGACAAACTGCTGGCTCAAAAGCTGGAATTGTAGAATTGGCAGAGCGACACTTTCGAAGCGGACTTTTAGCAAGAAGATACGCTACAATGCTAATTCAAAAAAATTAAATCAAAAAAAGGAATATATGAGTGCATATTCATTTAAGTTGTTGGAATACTGCTGGTTAGGGCAGTATATATTTTCATTATAAGTTCAAATATTTATTGAATTCATAAATTTCAGTTGTATTTTTTATATCTTGAATAATAAATGACTGAAGTATTCATCAATAATAAGTATGATTCAAGAAAACTATTTAACTCATCTCACAACAATAATCTAATAGTTGAATACAAATATCATTATTATATCTGGAAACAGAGTATAAGTAATCATCAATGACTATTGTATTTTTCAAAATGAAACCTTAAACACTTCTCATAGCATTCTCAAATAACTCAGGTAATAGTACAACACCAAACAAATATAATTTTCAAATCTAAAAATGAAATTTACACTTTATATCCAAACAAATAACTTCGATAATAATGTATCGAACACATATTTCTATATCTGAAAAAATAGATTTTCAATGTTATAATTCATCAATA
Organism: Leptinotarsa decemlineata; assembly: GCF_025532065.1. Taxonomy (NCBI): domain Eukaryota; kingdom Metazoa; phylum Arthropoda; class Insecta; order Coleoptera; family Chrysomelidae; genus Leptinotarsa; species Leptinotarsa decemlineata. The sequence continues at coordinate 2,769,364 of NW_027412596.1, read as the reverse complement.
TATTCAAAAAGAAAAAAACTTGACCCATGCCTCAGCATTACTCTAACAAATAAAAGTATGACAAACAAATATTATTTTCTCATCTGAAAAAATAAATGGCTTACATGTATCACACATAGATTTTCAAAGTGCTGTTTGGAAATTAAATAAATCAATCTATGGACTCAGAAAATTTCCAAAATGTTGGAAAAATTAATTCAATATTTTGATAAAAAAGGAAGGCTTTGTAAGGTCTCGAAATTATTTTTGCCTCTGTTGTAAAGTCTCAAACAAAAGTAAATTGTTCATTCTATTGTATGTAGATGATATACTTGTTATGGATACTAATGATTCTGATGTCTACAAGTTGAAAATTGTTCTCAATAATAATTTTTCTATGAAGGATTTAGGATTTGTTTCTACTTATTCAGTTATAAATATCGAACAGAATTTAGAACTTGATCAATCTGATTACTTAAAAGTTTTGGAAAAATATAATATGAGCAACTGCAATCCTAAAAGTACCCCTATGGACCAAAATTTTGATTTTATTTTGTTGAAGAATGAAACTTCACAAACTTTAAATGAACAGTGTAGAAAAATGATAGGAAGTCTTCTTTATGCAGTGTCAGGTACTAGACCAGATTTATGTGAAAGTGTAAATGTACTCAGTAGATTTTAGGATAAGGCAAATGATTGTATGAAGCTTTGAAAAGAGTTCTCCGTTATGTCAAGGGAACATTGAATCTAACATTAATTCTTAAGCCTGATAGTGAATCTGATTTGTTTGAAGGTGGTTGACAATGTTTCGTGGTGTATTTCATCAGTTCGGACTTCCATTGTCTAATATAATATAAATTGATTTGAAATCCCTGAAAGAATCTGTAAAAGTAAAAAAATAAAAAATTCAAATGTTAATACAAGCTTAAAATTATAAAATATTATTAACAAAAAATAAAAAATCAAAATTAAAAGATTCCAAACCAAGTTACGTCACGACGTTTCGATTGTTAGTATTCACAATCGTCTCCGAGTGAAAACTGGACTTATTCCTCCGAGATCTGACTATTTATAGGTCATTCGAATCCTTTCACCTATCCCCTCTCTCCGCTTCATTGGTTTTAGCGGGAGTTGGTCGTTTTTCGCTTGATTAGCGGTTTTCATGTTACGTATCTCTACGCTAGCTTGACTAAATGCGTTGTTGGACAACATATATGCGGCTTCTTTCGGAAAAAGAGAGATCATCTCTAACACCGCACCACAGTAAGCCCCCTCACTTGTATGGACTACCCAAAATCTACAAAAAGGATGTTCCGCTCAGACCGATCATTAGCTCCAGAAATTCAGCCACTCAGAACTTCTCCAGATTTTTACTACCAATAATTAAACCACTGCAAGGTAAAATATCATCAATAAATTGATGGATGTAGCCGTTACTACGTGATAGTATGTAGCCGTTACTACGTTGAAAGAATATGAATCTTTGGGAAAAAACGATGATGATAATGAAAATGAGGAGATTATGTATAATTATTTTTGGATAAAAAGTCTCTCCAGATTATTGTCACCTCAAGTATCGGAATATGGTCACAAGTGTTTCTTTTGCGATCGTTGTTTGACTTATTTCACTAGTTGAATAAATTAGATGAACACAGCATTGAATGTATGGAAAGGGGGAATGAATGTAAAATTTTATTTTCTAAACAAAAATGTTTTTGGTTTGAACATTATATTTTCAAAGAAAAAATTCATTCATCATATACGCTGATTTTGAATCAATACTTCCGCCATTCAAAGAGAAAAAAAATTGAATTCAACACGTTATCAAAAACATGTAGCTCATAGCGCAGGTTATTATGTGAAATGCTCTTAGGATGACACTTTATCTCATTTCAATATCTATCAAGGACATGATTGTATGGAGTGCATCTCAAAACGAATGGAGGACGAAGCGTTACCCGTTCAGTCAAAAATCAATGGGACCCATGAATGGGAAAATTAAATTGAGGGATGTCACTGAAAATGTTCATATTTGCGAAAAAGCTTTCCAAGAAAATGATAAGTTAACAAGAGACCATTGTCATTTTACGGGGACTTTCAGGGGATTTGTGCATGTGCAGTGCAATATATTATACAAAAACCTTATGTGGTTCCGGTGGTGTTTCACAATTTTCCAGGATATGATTGTCATTTGGTAATCAGGGCTTTGTCAAAGAATGGTCGACTGAGTTTATTACCTATGAATAAAGAAAAATATATATCAGTCATGAAATATGATGAAAATACAGACATAAAATTAAAATTAATAGATTCATTCCGTTTTCTAGGAGCCTCTTTGGATGCTTCCACTTTGAGTGGAAAATGAATTTAAGTATTTACATGTTTTTTTTCTGATCGATTTGATCATTACATAGTGATTTCAAAAACTACACCTCACGACTTGATCGCCACAAACTTTATTTGAAAAATATATCATAAAAATACATCACAGTAAAGCTACTGTGCTAGCGAAACATGTTGTGGTATATTTTTCAAATAAAGTTTGTGGAGATCAAATCGTGAGGTGTAGTTTTTGAAAATATATACATGTTGTTGCAATCAAATTACTTACTCGGAAAGGAATATTTTCGTATGATTATATTACCAACTCAGAAAAATTAAAAGAGGAGCAGCTTACAAGTATCGACCATTTTCAAAGCAAATTAAATGATGTGCATGTAAATAATGAAGATTATGAACATGCACATGTTTGGAATTTATTTAAAATAAAAAATTTGGGGGAGTACAGCGATCTCTACATGAAGACTGACTTGATATTATTGAGTGTAGTTTTCGAAAATTTTCCAGATAAATGTCATATAACGTATACATTGTTGATAGAACTATTATAGAGAAAGACTTGATAGCAATTGAAATGAGAAAGACTGAGACAATTCTTGATAAACCGTTATATGTTGGAATGGCTATTTTAGACCTTTCAAAAACTGTGGTATATGATTTTCATTATCATTACCCATTTACTAGTAGTAAATTGCTCTATACTGATAAAGACAGTCTCATTTATGAACTTGTTTGTGATGATGTATATAATTATGTCAACGCAGTTAACGACCATCATATCGCACAAATATGCCATTATGGTTGATTATCTTCTAAATAGACTTTCGAACTTTCCAAAATATTTACTAATCATCAAGAATCGATTTAGATTAGCACTATAAATACTTGACACTGCAACGCCTCAATGTTCATTATTCATCTTGGTTTTTAAACTAGTGAATGTGCCAAACTCTATTGTCACGAAATAAATTGTTTTCAAAAAGTCAATTTCCGTCAATTAATTATATGCTATTAACAAAAAAAGAACAAAGAAACAAAAAGGTCGTAGGGTTAATGAACGATTAAAATAATGGTCATACAATGACCAGTATTGGTCGATGGTGGAAATGTACTAAAAAGCTAATGATATTAAATTCAATGTTGTAAAACATAAAATCACTTTTCGGGATTGTTTGAATTGTTTATTCTAAGAACTCAAAAAATCAATAGCTCAAAGGATAATTCAGTCAAAATCTTATAATTCATATTCAATTGAACAAAACAAAATCGCATTGGGTTCATTTGATGACAAACGGTTTTTATTAGTTGATTTAAATGACACTTCAATCTGGGACCACACAATGCCACATAATGCCAAACGTTAACATGGTATGAATACTATGTTCATTTATTTTTCATTCGATGAAACGAACATGACGTTTTATCGAATGATATTTGGTTCATTAGAAGAAACTTATAAAAAATTTTATTTTCATTCATTTTAAAAAAAGCTAGAATTGTTTCTCATTCATTACATGAATCATACACTAATTTTTGTTTATGATAAAATAAATATTCACTAGGCCATTAGAATACAGGTTATCTAAAGATGACCCTTGACTTGATAATTGCTTCCAAAATTGAATCACTTTCATTTTCACATAACCATGATTAAATAATATGGAAAACACCTCCATAATAGTCACAAAAGTATAGCGATACGATCAGACAGCACCCCCATATGAGTATTCAGGACATCGTTTACATCGTGTTGAAACAGCTCCATGCTCGTGGTATCATGGGAAATGGAAAATTGTTTCCAGTGTTAATGTAAAACTTGAAATCGAAGCATCTGAATGATTTCCTCAAAATACACGAGCCTATTACATCATTGTACACGACACTGTCATTTAGTGGAACTAATTCAAAGTTTTTTATCAGTTAAATAGCATGAGACTAGCATTTGTTGATATTCAAGGATTTGTTGTTGAGCAACAATTCCACCCCAAAGAGGTAATCGAATTCCAATTCCATAATAGATCCGAAAATACTCAATAATTTTTACTGCACAATTGCTCAAAAACTAACTTCATCCTTTGTTCCTACTTCAAATCCTATGGATTATTTAAAAAATGTAAATATGCCAAACAACTTTAATTTTGAAGATACAAATTTATTAGAGCTGAAAGAAATCTTGCAAAAAAAACAAAAATGCAACGGGCATTGACATTTCAGTGAAAATTTTAAATAACCTTCCAGATTCTGCTTTGAATACACTAGTAATGGAAAAACTGAAAATGTTCTGAAAAAATTTGCGAGATACAAAATTCGTTAGAAATGAAATAACCCTCTAGACTCTAAAGCCTAACATAAAATGAATACCCTTTTCTCTGAAGGGGTTGATATATCAAGCACTGTGATAATGAAAAACTGATACATTACAGGATTTCTTTTTATTATATTAACAAACATTGAATACATTTTCAGTTTCATTTTCATTTTCCAGCTCCAATTTCTTTTTTTCGGCCTCATATGAATGTAGTTCCTTCATTTACAACATTTTCAAAGCATGCTTTTCTGCAGCTCTTCCTTGGTCATCTTTCAGACTTATCGTTTGTAGTTTGAGAAAATCCAATTCAATGATTTTTTCAATGTCAAATTTTAAATTATTAATTTCCAAAAAAATTGTGAAATTATGGTTTACGAATATAAAAAATGTTCACCTTCATGACGATGACGATACTTTTTGTTGTCACCTTGGAACTCAAAAAATACTCATGACCCATTGGAATACTTTAGGTTATCTAAACTGAATGTGAAAGGATGAAACTTCGTGGTTATATAAGAATTAATAGAAAAGGAGGGGTTCAAGATTACACCTTTTAAACAACCAGGTCATATGAAGTAACTCTAGCTCAAAGTCATGTATCAAGAATGAAATCGATCGTCAAGGTCAAACTCAGTGCTCAAGGTCATATGACGTGCTCATAGCTCAAAGTCACCAAGGGTTTTCATTGTTATATGGTGTGTACTTAGCTCAATATCATGTGACTTCATTCAATGTTAAGGTCGAGGGGTAGTGGAAGGTTCAGAACCATCATTAGTACCCTACTGAAGTTAAATGCACCCATCAATGAAATCGCCAGAAAGTTCACTGCATTTTATAAATAATTCTGATTTAATTTTTGAAATATGACAACTATGATTATTTCTTTTCATTTCAGGTGTGCGGATACATATGTACGAAATTACTGTAAGTGAAGATTATTTGGTTTCAATATTCTTATACGTCGTGGGAAGAATATTGATAGCTTCAACATGGAGTAAGAACTGTATATTCAACTTTATACTAGATTACGTTTTCTTTATGTACACACAGTTTTTAATGCGGTAAAATATCAACCAAAATTCTCGGATGACAAGTTGAATATAACTTTTGATTATTGAAAAACTTTCGGTTTTTTTTTCTTTGAATGTACTGGTTTTTTTCAACTGTTAATTTAGGTGTATTGGAAGCTAATCTGGCAAATCTGAGATTTTTATTATTCGACGACAAATTTTCCAAACAACTATTAATATATGTACAACTATTTATAGTAGGTACGATGAAATTAGTTACTATCCTTATTTTTAAAATTAATGGTATTCAAATCATAATATTCATTGAATTGAATTTAATAACTTTATTTAGCTTCAACTTTTCCAGTACATTAAACATTATAAAAGTTCACATAGTTTGGATCAAATATCATTGGTGAAAAAATTAAAAAATACTTGAATTGATAATGAAACTGTTTTATATTCAGAACATGTTTCATGGTTCTCGGCTGAACACCAATGAAACACTCCGAATTGCATTCACTTAAATCAATCAATACATATGTTATAATTCACTAGAGAAAAATAACTTTTTCAAAAACTTATTATTTGAAAAGGGGAAACGATCGTTACCTCTGAGTTATAACCCCAGAGTTACAGAAAGTATGATGTAAAGGACAAGTTTTACTTGTAAATAGTGAACTGTGACTATAATTTGTAACTAACTGTATTTCACCACGCAGCACGTATTTATAAGAAAAATACGGAATAGTAAGTGTGTCCTCCGGTAACACTTACGTCTGGGTCGATTTGCATCGAGGGGGCGTGTCCTACGACTCCGCCCCCTCCGACCGCGCGTACCGTTCGCCGTAACGGCCGGCTGGCCTCCCAGACCTGAGCCCCAGGGATTTTGGGACTCAGTTCCTGTCTGAGTACGACGGGAGGTTGGTTTGCTTCAGTTAGCTCTCTTGGAACAAATGACTCCTTTTGGAGGTACTGACCCCGCCATGAAGCCACCCCCAAGCCTCTCTCGGCTTCAGGGTGACCCCCTGGCATTCCACCACCCCCTAGCGCTTCCGCTAGGTCGTCAGTATCCAGCTGGTTCAAGATGCGAGGCGCTCCTGTGCGCAACGCACCCCTCTCCTCCCAGGGATCGCTAAATGCTCCGACCTGGGGGCATCGCGACGCCTGGCGTCGGACGACCTGTGCTTCGACGCTTTGTTCCATTTCCATGTGGCTAGCATCTCCAAAGCCTTCGTTGCTTTGAAAACGCTGTCCGTAGCATGAATCTCTTGTCGGGTTCGACAATGGCTCTATTTCCTGTGCACATGCGATTTCTACAGGATGGCTGTACACCCTGTGTATCTTCGGACTCCTGGTTACCACATAAGTGGGTAACTCTTCCGTCATGTGTCTCATTATCTCGCGTTCAGGCAGAATTGTCGGATTCGGAGGGAAAGCTCCTTCCGGTTTTCGCCGTCGGCAAAAATCTCCGATTTCTGCTTTTTGTTCCGGTTGGGAACAAAATTGCGAATTTCGTAGTTTCGGAGCCGATCTCAGCATAGGGGATCGTGCTCGCATAGATAACATCGCGCGAAGCCCTAATTGGGGTTCGCTTTGCGGTCTAGCTGGTGCATCTCCTCGGAGATGATGTCCAGTTTTCTGTAGCAACGTCTCCTGACGTTCTACTTCCGCATGTAAGAGATCAATCCTTCTCATCGCCGAGGTTTTATTTTCCCTAATGCGGTTTAATTCCAACATGCTATTTCGCGTTGTTTTATCGCGATTTGAGGACGACTTTGTCCTTTGAGACTGGTCGAATTCTCGAATTATTCGGCTTGCCGAAAAACCACCAAGGCCCACGGTTTGTCGCTCTGCGACCAAGGGAGAGGCACTGATGTCCTCGTTTATTGAAAAAGAACGGTGAGTAGAACCTAGCCTCAGACTGGCTGATCCTACCGGAGTTCTGGGAATACTGTTTCCTGTGAAACCAGATTCCAAAGGGGTTCCTTGTCGGCTCGTAGGAGTCGCACTCAGGCGACTAAAAATGTCTGACAGGAAGTTAGTTTGACCGAAACTTGTGGTCTCGCGATTTGGCACTGGCGTATTCTCGGCAAGTTGCGCTCGCGCGTGTTTTGCCCTAGTCTGCATTTCGATTTCAAAAGTCCCTAATATGACTCTGACGAGGAAATAGTCAGAGGGTAGGATTCACGGAAATCTATGTTTTTAAGTTCACCCTTGGTTCGCGAAAGCTACTTTCCTAACCAAGGCCTACAGGGTGAACTGAGCTAGTGACGTAGGAACAGGGAGCCTAACGGTTGAACAGCACCCTAGGATGAGGGCCGCTCGCAGGATTAGGTGGAAAGGTATCGAAGTCCTGGAAAGGTCCCAACGGTTAAGTTGAGTCGTTCGCCCGAAGGACGTAACTAATGATGTCTTGACCCTCTCGAGTTTAATCTCTAAACACCTCGATCTTTAACACCGCAAGGTGATCGGGTGGGTGAGACCGAGCAACTTTAGTAGGGACCTGCTCTTCCTTTGCAGGATTTGGGCTGCTTTCCTTCGGCGGGGTGCCAAAAGGAACCTGGACAAACGTAAAGTATGGTTATGTGCAACAATAATATATTTAGCCAGTAATCCGCTCCAGTATCCGTTTTAACAGCTCCCAAAATGTCCACGGTCCTGGAATTCCTCTAATAAATATCCAGCCACTAATATATCCTGATTTGGTTTCAAGGGATCCTGAGAATTCCAAATTCCAGTAAAAATTCCTCCAAATTGGCTATATAGTGTTAACCGCAGCTTCCTGATGACTCCAATGATGTGTTTTGTCTCTATTTAGTTCTGAAAAGAACCAGAGACACGAATTCATTCAAAAAATCCTGACCGCAACTTGAAACTTCTAAGAAATCTTCGGATTCTTAAAAATTGCTGCTACCCGCTAAATGTTCAAACTTCGACTAACTATCGTGACACGGAACTCCGCATATTTATCCTAAATAAACGGGCTCTCTTCCGCGCCACTTTCAGCCAACCAGAGATCGCAAAAGCCGTGCGATCCTGACTGACCTACTTTCAATAGTTCCACTACGAAAAAAACTCATTTCGTATGGATTTGCCAGCGTTTACGACCTGTTTTTATGCAGGCGCTGGGCTTTGAAGTAGGAATACCGCTCTGCTAATTTCCATTGACGTCTATATACCGCTGTTTCTGTCTCATTCTTTTCATGTTTCGTTTCGCTTCCTCAATTTGCGTTGTACGATAAATGAAGTCTAACAGTCTTCGGCCTCACTCGGAAATCTTCGGAAAATCGCGAAAAACCTGAATTTTCGTTTTCCTTGATTTCATATAGATCTCAGCATCCTAAGACAAAAAGTCTTATGCCGCGTCTCGATATTCCTGTTCCTTCTTGCAAAAATATGCGTTTGAAAAATCTTACATTTTTCGAACTCAAATGCTAATAAAAATTGAACCACGAGCACTGGAAGCGTGATCGGGGTGTCAAACGATAGCTGCTAAGAATCTCTATCGATGCTTCTTTGAAGAAAGCACGATTTCCCTATCTAGCTAACTGAAAAAGCCATTTTCCATAAAATCAGCTTTTTCCCTATTTAAAAATTAGCGAAGGCTAATAATCTTGCAAAAGATTTTTCTATCGCTTAGGAAACGACATTTCATAACTTAATTTTCGAAACTAAGCTGAAATATCTTGGGAAAACCAATGTTTTTCCGCGTTTTCGTGTTGTTCATTCTGAGTGGGCGGTCCTTATACTGGAGCTCGTGAAATTTCAAACTAGTTTTGTTTCACGACACCCCCCTCCTTTAAAAAAGGTTCCTGTCTTGGCACGCCACCATGGCCCCAATAGGACAGTACTTGTTCCGCTCACAGGGTTCTAGTGTACCAGGGCTCTGGTCACTATCACCCTAGGTCCCGCGCATTCATCGTCACTATCGCTGTCACCGTCCCCCGTTGCTGCAGGGTACACCTTCTGCAGGTCTTCCCTCGTCGCAGCTTGGCTCTGATCGCGTTGCATGCTATCGGGTTCAAGCGATATGACTCGGGATCTTCGTCGGTCTCCGACACGACGCTCACCCGTGAATCGTCGCTGGCCTTCGGACTTCTCCGCAGGCCCCTCCTGCGGATCCGCCCTGTCTGTTTCTTGGGGTTTTCTCCCCTCGACTTTCTCTGCTGCTTGTCCTCCAGGTGGTTCACGATCTTCTGCCGAAGACGTGTCCGCGCCCTTGACAAACCGATGGCAGGTTCGCCCCTTCGCGGCTATCACCAACCCTTGGTGTGCTGCAGGCTAGCCTTCACGGTCCTGTCAAGGCGCTTCACCTTTTCAAATCTCTCAACTCTGGCCGCGAGTTGCTCTAGTAGAGGTCCTCGTCTACTAGGTATACTCCAATCTCCTGGTCTAGGAGGAGTATAACCTAGGGGTATATTCGCCGGTATTTCTCCGGTCGTCTTCTGTAGAGAATTCCATCTTCTACATTGCATGGTTCCCTCAATTGCTTCTCAGCATTTGTCATGGGTTCTCGTATGTTTGGTTCAGTCCTTTTCCATACCGATCCCGTTTCATTTCCTGTTTTTCCAGGTGGTTCTCCTGGAGTCCAGGCTACCTCTTCGGGTGGTAAGCCTTTTCTCCTCTTCATATTCTTCGGCACGACTGCACGTTGTGCCGGATCTTCAATACCTTCTAGATGGGGCCTCTTATGCCTGCTTGGCAGTTGGTCCACCCATCCGCTTCTTGGTATCTCTTCTGCCAATTTCTCTGGCAATTGTTCCAGGGTCACCTCAGGAAGTAGGTACTCCTCTGATAGTGGGCATCCTACATCTTCGGTGATGACATGTCCTAGGTATTCAGGTCTCCATGTCGTTTGGGTATGCTGTCCCACTGCTTCGGGTATCCATTCACTGGCACCCCAGTGGACAGTCCGCTTCGGCTTCCGGCTGGTATCTCTTGCTTCCAAAGCAGTACCACCTTCGGCCTCGTGCGTTGCCGGCCAAGAGCACCCTGGTAGACAGTCCTCGTTCCAGACGAGACCCCCACCGTGAGCGTCCGGCCCCGCAGTTCGACGCAGAAGCCTCGGCGAACCCCCACTGTGCACCAGTGCCTTGGGCTGCTTCAACTCCCTCTCTGCGTCGTTCCGCTGCAACCAAGTATCTCCAATATGGTTCACCGCGCCTTCACTATATAGGATCGGCTTCATTAGAAGGTTCGAGCCGGCTTCAGTGCGCGTTCGTCTAAAGGATTCACTTTTCAGTGAACCAGCCAAAAGGGTCTCCTGTAGGTCATTCCTTGGTCTCTGATTGGCTTCCGGGTTCTCGGCGGAGCAGGGACCTCTCTGGGTATACTCGGCCTCCCCTTTCGCCTCTGAACAGGGGTCGCTTTCACGTTGCACGTTCCTGGGCGCACCCGCTGTCCCACTGGTTGCTTCCGCAGATCCGGCGAGGCAGTGACCTCTCAAGGTATGCCTGGCCTCTGCTTCCGCCTGTCTAGGGGCTTCCATAGCCTGGGCGAGGCAGGGACCTCTCTGGGTGTGCCTGGCCGCTACTTCCGCCTGGTGGCCTAGAGTGCTACCGCGCAGTCTAGTACCACCTCGCTGCTGTGCCTCTTCACTGTCAGCCGGGCAGGGACCTCTCAGGGTATGCGCGACTGCTGGTTCGGCTTCTGTACCACTCTGGGTACTCCTTCGAGTCTGCTGAGGGTTGCCTTCTCGCAGGGTCCCTCTAACAGCTCCTACCTCCTTGTCGACCTGACCTGAGTCCTCTTGACTACTACCAGTCACACACCCAGCATGTGTACCCCTCATGGATACGCCGAGCGTGCCTGTAACGCACGCCAACTCTCGCTTCTTCAGCTCCTGTAGGTTCGGTTTGGTAAACCTCATTGTTGCTGCATCTATCTTCGGCAATTTCCGATGCAGGTCTCCGATTACGTTGCTACCGCCTTTCAGGATCGGCTTCATTAGGTAACGGTTTCCAGCTTCCGTGCGCGTTCGCCGCAAAGGTCCACTTCCTTGTGAACCAGCCAAGGGTCCCTCCCCTTGGCTACAACTACCAGTCACACCCCCGGCTTTCGTACCGCTCCTGGATACACCGGTTGTGCCTGTAACGCACTTCGGCTGCCGCTCCTTCGGCTCCTTCGGGTTTGGTTCAGCAATCGCTGCATCTGTCCTTGCCTGGTGTCGGCGCTGCTTCGCAATCGTGTCGCTACTACCTTCCGAGATCGGTTTCATCGAGGACTTCAGGGTAGCTTCCGCATGCTTTCGCCGATGTCCACTACCCAGTGGGTCTGTCAAAATGAACTCCTCTAGGTCTGTCATTGGTCTGCTGTTGGCTTCTAGGGTCTTGGCGGAGCAGGGACCTCTCAGGGTTTGCTCGGCTTCCCCTTCCGCCTCTATGTCGGCTTCCGCAGTCTGGGCGAGGCAGGGACCCCCCTGGGTTTGCCTGGCCACTGCTTTCACCTCTCCATTGGCTTTCACAGCTCGGGCGAGGCAGAGACCTTCCTTGGTTTGCCTGGCCGCTGCTTCCGCCTGGTTGTCGGCTGCGGCTTCTCCGGGAAAGCAGGGACCACCTTTGGTTTGCTTAACCTCTGCCTGTGCCTGGTTGCGTGCGTCCGTAGTTTCGGCGAGGCAGGGACCTCCCTGGGTTTGCCTGGCCACTACTTCTGCCTGCTGCTGCTCTGCGTCCCCCTTGCTGGCCGGGCAGGGACCCCTCAGGGTTTGCGCGCACCTGGGTTCGGCTTTGCATCTCGTTGGCCGAGGGTTTCCATCACACAGGATTCCCCCAGCATCAGCCTCCAGCTGAATCGTTGGCCGAGGGTTTCCATCACACAGGATTCCCCCGACATCTGCTGCTCGCTGAATGACCAGACCTGAGTCCACTCGACTTCGACTACCAGTCACGCTTCCAGTTCCAGTACCCATCCTGGGTACGCTGAAAACGCCTGTGGCACACATCAGCTCCCGTTCTCTCAACTCTCTTTGGTTTCGCTCCACAATCGCTCTGTCATGTTTGCGGGTTGGGAGCACAGCTGTAAAGCTGTTCTTCCTTTCTGGAAGGGCTCCTTTCCTGCTTTGAGGTATGCCTCCTTCACAGGGCTTCAGCCTGTCCAAGACAACAAGTTGCCTTTTCGAGAACATACCTCGTAACATCTTACTCGCCTCTCCGACACGACGAATAATTTTTTCCAGCCTCTGTCTTCGTGCTGCTTTCTCGTCTTCTTTCAATTCTGCTTCAAGCCCCGCTGTGCCGCTTCCTTGTGGTCCGGGTACCTCCCTTTCCACTTGTTGATCCGTCCTCGTGCCGATGGGTTCCTGCGTAGCAGGCACAGGTTTCTCCAACCTGTCCTGTTCTTCCGCAACCTCAACTCGACTTGCTGGTCCACCGGACTTGAGTCCACTTGGCTCAGTCTGGCTTTCCCTGACGGTATGGCCTACTAACCTTTCGGACCTAAGTCCTATTGGGTTTTCAAAATTTGGGCCACCTGACCTACCAGATCTGGGTCCCATTGACCTCTCCTGGATTTGGCCACCTGATCCACCAGAACTAAGTCCCTTGGCCTTGTTCTGGGTTTCCCTATTTTCACGTTTAGCGCCCGTCGGCGGTCCAGGCTTGAGCTTGCCAGCTCCTACCTGCTCCAATACTACGTTCCTGCGTTTAACGCCCGCCGGCGGTTCCAGCTTGAGCTTTTCAGCCCCCAGCTGCTTTTCGACAACATTTCCGCGTTTAACGCCCGCCGGCGGTTCCAGCTTGAGCTCTCCAGCCCCCAGCTGCTTTCCGACTATCTTTTCACGTTTAACGCCCGCCGGCGGTTCCAGCTTGAGCTCTCCAGCCCCCAGCTGCTTCCCGACTATCTTTCCACGTTTAACGCCCGCCGGCGGTCCAGGTACAAATCTCCCCGATTTGTCCTGCCTTCCCTCGTTGGGTGGTCCATCCACCATCGTTGGAGCACATCCCTCAGGACGTGCTCGCTCCTTGACAGACAGTGTATTCACTGCCTGCCCTTCGCCTTGGAGCCGCCCTCGGGAGCCCCCTTGCAGCCCCCGCTGGCGTTTCCCGACGGCATCTGCTGTTCCTTATTGCTGTCGCGCGGTCGAGTCGCTTCGACCACCCGCGCGACTGCGTTCCCATCAGGCTTTGTCTTCGCCTGGTATCGCTTTCCATCACTGTTGGCAGTCGTCTGCCGTTGCTTCGGGCAATCTCGGGCCCAGTGAGGTCCTTTGCAGACCAGACACCCTGATGAGGGTGCTGGCCTGCCCTCGCCTGGTCTGTTGCCACCTGCGTTCCTATTTTCCGGGCTCTTGCTAGCCCCTATCGGCTCCTGCCGCTGACGGGGTTGTTGGGGCGAGTCCTCTCTTCGGCCTCCTTTGTCCCATCCTCTATTTCTTCCATCGATGCCACGACGAGGCCCTCTGTCCTCGTTGTGGTTTGGTTTAGGCGGGTCCATTCTTTGACCCCCTTTGTCGTGGCTTCCCGCGTTGCTACGACGAGGCTCTCTGTCCTCGTAGTAGTTTCGACGATTTGTGCCACTGCTATTTTCCTTGACACTGCCTCTTAGCAGTGACTCCACAGCCACTGCCTTCTGGGTCAGTTCTTCAATGGTGGTGAATGTGTGCAGTTGGAGGTGAACCTTCACCTCTGCACACATCCTATTCATTATTAATTGAACGATCCTTCGTTCTTCCATCTCCGGGTATAGCCTCCTGGCTAGACCCAGTTTATTCAGTATAAAAGACGTTATGGATTCGCCTTTTTTCTGGTCCACTCCGTATAAGCTGCTTTCTAATGAACTCACCAAGAGTTCATTATCAAAACGCTCTTGTAGACGGTTTGTGAAAAATGCCCAATCCAGGGTCATATTCCTGTAGGGCGTGAACCATTGCGCTGCTGCGCCTTTCAGCCACTGTCCGGCTGTCGCTACCCACACTGAAGGGTGCAATTCCAAAAGCTGCTCTTCAGCTTTCTTGCAAAAGTCAAAGGGGTCCTCATTCTCCAGTCCGCTAAAGGTAGGAGAAGGCACCTTGACCCTTTTCGAAATTTGAGAATCGCTTTCCGAGCCTCTCTGTGGCTCTCTGCGACTCTCCAGAACCGTCACCAATCGGGTGAACAATTCTTCCATTTTATCGACCGGTTTATCAACTTCCTGTTGTCCGGTTGCTTGTAGCAATGGCACTCGTGCGTCAGCTCGTGGGGGTTGCATTCCCCATGCACCCTCTTCAGCTATCCCGCACCCTCTCCTTTGCCTAATTTCCGCCTGAACGGAGTTTCGTACCTCATGTACGTCATCAGTACCCGCCCAGTACTGGTCATTGAAAACGTTGATGTTAGGCGCCAGAGTGTTTTTGAACAATTCGGGATCACACACAACCCGTTCTGCCATTGTCTCCCCCTCGTGAATTCGGGTTGGCCTTCTGGCCTTCCTGGGCACGTCCTCGTGCTCCAGCCCCACACTTTGGGCGACATGTCCTCCGGTAACACTTACGTCTGGGTCGATTTGCATCGAGGGGGCGTGTCCTACGACTCCGCCCCCTCCGACCGCGCGTACCGTTCGCCGTAACGGCCGGCTGGCCTCCCAGACCTGAGCCCCAGGGATTTTGGGACTCAGTTCCTGTCTGAGTACGACGGGAGGTTGGTTTGCTTCAGTTAGCTCTCTTGGAACAAATGACTCCTTTTGGAGGTACTGACCCCGCCATGAAGCCACCCCCAAGCCTCTCTCGGCTTCAGGGTGACCCCCTGGCATTCCACCACCCCCTAGCGCTTCCGCTAGGTCGTCAGTATCCAGCTGGTTCAAGATGCGAGGCGCTCCTGTGCGCAACGCACCCCTCTCCTCCCAGGGATCGCTAAATGCTCCGACCTGGGGGCATCGCGACGCCTGGCGTCGGACGACCTGTGCTTCGACGCTTTGTTCCATTTCCATGTGGCTAGCATCTCCAAAGCCTTCGTTGCTTTGAAAACGCTGTCCGTAGCATGAATCTCTTGTCGGGTTCGACAATGGCTCTATTTCCTGTGCACATGCGATTTCTACAGGATGGCTGTACACCCTGTGTATCTTCGGACTCCTGGTTACCACATAAGTGGGTAACTCTTCCGTCATGTGTCTCATTATCTCGCGTTCAGGCAGAATTGTCGGATTCGGAGGGAAAGCTCCTTCCGGTTTTCGCCGTCGGCAAAAATCTCCGATTTCTGCTTTTTGTTCCGGTTGGGAACAAAATTGCGAATTTCGTAGTTTCGGAGCCGATCTCAGCATAGGGGATCGTGCTCGCATAGATAACATCGCGCGAAGCCCTAATTGGGGTTCGCTTTGCGGTCTAGCTGGTGCATCTCCTCGGAGATGATGTCCAGTTTTCTGTAGCAACGTCTCCTGACGTTCTACTTCCGCATGTAAGAGATCAATCCTTCTCATCGCCGAGGTTTTATTTTCCCTAATGCGGTTTAATTCCAACATGCTATTTCGCGTTGTTTTATCGCGATTTGAGGACGACTTTGTCCTTTGAGACTGGTCGAATTCTCGAATTATTCGGCTTGCCGAAAAACCACCAAGGCCCACGGTTTGTCGCTCTGCGACCAAGGGAGAGGCACTGATGTCCTCGTTTATTGAAAAAGAACGGTGAGTAGAACCTAGCCTCAGACTGGCTGATCCTACCGGAGTTCTGGGAATACTGTTTCCTGTGAAACCAGATTCCAAAGGGGTTCCTTGTCGGCTCGTAGGAGTCGCACTCAGGCGACTAAAAATGTCTGACAGGAAGTTAGTTTGACCGAAACTTGTGGTCTCGCGATTTGGCACTGGCGTATTCTCGGCAAGTTGCGCTCGCGCGTGTTTTGCCCTAGTCTGCATTTCGATTTCAAAAGTCCCTAATATGACTCTGACGAGGAAATAGTCAGAGGGTAGGATTCACGGAAATCTATGTTTTTAAGTTCACCCTTGGTTCGCGAAAGCTACTTTCCTAACCAAGGCCTACAGGGTGAACTGAGCTAGTGACGTAGGAACAGGGAGCCTAACGGTTGAACAGCACCCTAGGATGAGGGCCGCTCGCAGGATTAGGTGGAAAGGTATCGAAGTCCTGGAAAGGTCCCAACGGTTAAGTTGAGTCGTTCGCCCGAAGGACGTAACTAATGATGTCTTGACCCTCTCGAGTTTAATCTCTAAACACCTCGATCTTTAACACCGCAAGGTGATCGGGTGGGTGAGACCGAGCAACTTTAGTAGGGACCTGCTCTTCCTTTGCAGGATTTGGGCTGCTTTCCTTCGGCGGGGTGCCAAAAGGAACCTGGACAAACGTAAAGTATGGTTATGTGCAACAATAATATATTTAGCCAGTAATCCGCTCCAGTATCCGTTTTAACAGCTCCCAAAATGTCCACGGTCCTGGAATTCCTCTAATAAATATCCAGCCACTAATATATCCTGATTTGGTTTCAAGGGATCCTGAGAATTCCAAATTCCAGTAAAAATTCCTCCAAATTGGCTATATAGTGTTAACCGCAGCTTCCTGATGACTCCAATGATGTGTTTTGTCTCTATTTAGTTCTGAAAAGAACCAGAGACACGAATTCATTCAAAAAATCCTGACCGCAACTTGAAACTTCTAAGAAATCTTCGGATTCTTAAAAATTGCTGCTACCCGCTAAATGTTCAAACTTCGACTAACTATCGTGACACGGAACTCCGCATATTTATCCTAAATAAACGGGCTCTCTTCCGCGCCACTTTCAGCCAACCAGAGATCGCAAAAGCCGTGCGATCCTGACTGACCTACTTTCAATAGTTCCACTACGAAAAAAACTCATTTCGTATGGATTTGCCAGCGTTTACGACCTGTTTTTATGCAGGCGCTGGGCTTTGAAGTAGGAATACCGCTCTGCTAATTTCCATTGACGTCTATATACCGCTGTTTCTGTCTAATTCTTTTCATGTTTCGTTTCGCTTCCTCAATTTGCGTTGTACGATAAATGAAGTCTAACAGACTTCGGCCTCACTCGGAAATCTTCGGAAAATCGCGAAAAACCTGAATTTTCGTTTTCCTTGATTTCATATAGATCTCAGCATCCTAAGACAAAAAGTCTTATGCCGCGTCTCGATATTCCTGTTCCTTCTTGCAAAAATATGCGTTTGAAAAATCTTACATTTTTCGAACTCAAATGCTAATAAAAATTGAACCACGAGCACTGGAAGCGTGATCGGGGTGTCAAACGATAGCTGCTAAGAATCTCTATCGATGCTTCTTTGAAGAAAGCACGATTTCCCTATCTAGCTAACTGAAAAAGCCATTTTCCATAAAATCAGCTTTTTCCCTATTTAAAAATTAGCGAAGGCTAATAATCTTGCAAAAGATTTTTCTATCGCTTAGGAAACGACATTTCATAACTTAATTTTCGAAACTAAGCTGAAATATCTTGGGAAAACCAATGTTTTTCCGCGTTTTCGTGTTGTTCATTCTGAGTGGGCGGTCCTTATACTGGAGCTCGTGAAATTTCAAACTAGTTTTGTTTCACGACAAGTGTCTAGGTGTATTATGGTCACTAAACGGTGCGTAGGTACCGGATCACGACTCAACTTGATCTTGAGCGGGTCCCCTTGGATATGAATGGTATATGTCATCCGTGTGCATAATACAACTCTCCTCAATGGAAAAAAGTTGGTTCGATATGTAGCAACTTTTAGGGTTGTACTCTTGGATCTCGTGTCTCGAAAACTAGATTTTCTCTCAGGCTTCAGCAATATGGTGGTTCAATACTTCAGGAACCTGAAGGGTCCTGGTGACGATGGTGGTTTCCTCCAACCTGTCTTACAAGGAAGGGATTTCCTTTCTCGCGTTCAGCCTATTCTTAAAAAGGGCAAGAAAAATCTTCCAAATAACTGTAGTCCAGTCGCTTTGCTATCAGTGATATAAAAAATCATGGAGAAAGTAAACCACCGTATCCTTAAATATTTGGAAGGCTTCATTATCTTGAGCGATCATCAATATGGCTTTCGGAAACAAATATTCGGAATAACGCAATCGAGAAACATAAAGAGTCAAAAGCTGTTGTGCTTGATATTTCTAAGGCCTCTGACCGTGTGTGGCATGAGGGTTTGCTGACCAAACTTCGATGCATCGCTTGTCGGATCATTTTTATGTATGGCTCTCCAGCTTCTTGAAAGAACGTTCCCTGCAAGTGGCCGTCGATGGATATCTCTCCAGTTTACCATCAACGCTAGTGTTCCCCAAGGATCCATATTGTCTCCAACCCTCTTTATTATATATCAACGACTTATTGGAAAAAACTAGAATCCAATATATCGCTTTGCTGGCAACAATATTCTTGTGTCGTCATTTCATTTGGATTCCAGGACATTGGCTGTGGATGCACATCTTCACCAGCAGCAGGATGTTGCATATTTCAATGAGGATCCAGAAGTGATTTTGAATTGGAGTAGAATCAATTCAATGCCACAAAAACCCATTCATCAGTTTTCTCCAAAAAGATAAATGTCTCCGACAGGACAGACTATTCCGCTTTCTGCTTCGATGAGTTTGTTTTGTTAAAATGGACACAATATGTCTTGGCTTCTCAAAAGCTTGGAACACTGTTCCGAATCAGCAACTTTTGATGCATTATAAAACTCAGATCAGACATTTTTTTGGAGTATTGTTCTCATATATGGAGCTCCACCCCTAAGTATGCCTAGAAGCTGCTGGATTCCATCCAGAAAGGAGCCATCTGCCTGATTGGAGTCGCGAACATCACTTGCAACCTTGATAGTCTGGAACATCGAAGAAAGGTTGGAGATTTGTCTCTCTTTTATAGATACTATCACAGAAAGTGTGGAAGTGACTTGGCACATCTGATTTCACCAACAGCGGTACATATCAGAATTATGCGACGGACTATGGCTTCTCATAGCTTTGAAGTTCAACTCGGTACATCTCAAACTCCACTGTTCAAAAACTCTTTCATTTGGAGAACTGCGTTTATGTGGAATGAACTTCCTGAGAACGTTTTTTCAAATGGATTTAATCTCCAGCGATTCAAATCCAATGGGAATCGCTACTTTCGCACAGGCACCGCTGTTAGAGCGCCTTAAGGCTTTTGCCGTAGTACTTGTTTTTTACAAAATATGCAAAAGACTATCAACGCAATGGTAATGGATTAAGGATTTTGCCGTAGTAATTGTTTTTACAAAAGATGCAAAAGACTATCAACGCAATGGTAATGGTAAAATATGTAAACCAAGAAATGTGTTTGGTTACGTATGGTTGGTTAATTAAATCATCTAACGTTTTGTAATAAGTGTCAAGTTTGTGTTTGCCTATTTTCGAATCGTTGACGTTAACGTCGATCAATTTCAGCGGCGTCAGCTTTGGAAGACTGGATTTATCCGGAATGTTGTTACAATACTAGTATGGTATCAAAACTGGGTGAGATCCATATACGAAACATTTGACAATCTGGACAAATCTGGAATGTGCTTGAATCTTTGTTATTCCAATGAACGCATTACACTCAGTTTTAGGAGTTATTAGACAGTTTTTATTTATCATTTTGGTTTTAACTTTTTTGCAGGACAATTCATAGTCACTTGTAAAGATTCAGAAAGTACTACGAGCCAAGTTCGTTTCTATTTTCTGCAGTGTTTCTCGAGGTTTCATCTGAAATTGGGTAGAGTTGAGTACATTTTGTAAGTTCGTCACGAATACTTAGTGCATCATTTTTCGTTGTAATTTCTACTATGTCGATTTTTATTCTTTCGAAAGTGGTTTTAGGTGTTTCACTTATGACTAATGGGTTATTAAAATTGTTCGACAAATTTAACGATATGTTTTTGTATCATTAGTGTTGAATTGATGTTCAATTTTATTTTTGAAGTCCCTCACTGTCTAAATGTCAGAAAAGTCTCAATATGTTTCCGTTATTTATTCAGATTCTTCCTCATTTGAATATCCTAAACGTAGTTTTTCTTCAATTTCGAATACCTAATCCACGTTGTTTTATTCTGTTCCTGTTTCATTGGATGATTTAGAGAGAAATAATAAGTTCAATTTCTACATCCGAAAAATTGAGTTATAATTACATATGGATTTATACCCGAAGTCAAAAATTCACCATTCTCATTTACTTTTAGCAGGGCGTTTGGTAAACGAATGTTTTCTATATTTTATGTTGGACTCCCTCAGTCCGGGTTTCAATTGGAATGGTATTCCGAATTTTGTCTTATAGATTTTGATAGTAAAAATATTTGTTCTCGAATGCATAGTTGTCAAGGTCGTATTTGAAAATATCGTCAATTTCTGCAGTTGAAGTTTCGGAGACTTGATGTTTTATTGCGGAAGGTTTCGAAATATAAATTGATGGATGTAGCCGTTACTATGTGGTAGGAGATCATAATGAAAAGAGAAATGAAAATGTTTTTTTCCACTTTTATTTGTAACTAACGTTCCACATAAACGCAGTTCTCCAAATGAAAGAGCCCTTAAACAGTGAAGTTCGAGGTGTACTGATTTGGACCTCAAAATGATGAGCAGCCACAGTCCGTCTCGTTTTTCTGTACCGCTCTTGGTGGAATCGAATATGCCAAGTCCCCTGGACACTTTCCGTGAAAGTATCTATAGAAGAGAGACAAATCCCCAACCCAATTGTGACTGGAGTGTTTCTGATAAAACAAGTGAAATAAACTAAATGAACAAATTCGTGATCAAAGTGAGTAATTGTAGAGAGTTTTATAGTTTTTCCTGTTTTTAGTTATACTGGCCATGCACTTTTTGAATTCGAGGAACATGGAAATCAAATTTGTAGAAATCATAAACCAAGTGGAAGAATACATGGCCCAGAAACAACTCCCGTTTGATTTAAGAAAACGAATAATTCAGTTCTATAATTTCAAGTATCAGAAAAAGTATTTCAAGGACACGATGATCACCAATATGTTTTCCAGTATGTATATATGTATTTTATGAAAAATTTATTTTTATGAGTTTGATTTTATTTTACGTGTCATGTCTCTATACGTGGCTATACAACTCTTGTCTCATCACGTCACATCATAGTAGCAACGAGTCATCATTATCCAATGTACATGATGGGTTTTGAGAATTTACGAGAATGTTCCATTGTAGTTGATATAGTCAAGCAAATCAATTCTGTTGAACATAAAAGCTCGAGGTTATTAAAATTTGAAATGTCTGTCTGAATATTATTTATTTTATCAGAATTGATTGTCCGTACGTTCAACAGAAAAAGACAAGGTTGAAAGATTTCTGACTTCATAGCTGTGTCTGATGCTTGATCCGGTTTCTGTATAAAAAACGACTTATACACGATCCATAAGGCCAGCCATTGGCATCCATCGCTTTTCTAAAATTTACCTCGTAAATACCTACTGATTTATATGAAGAGTATACTCCTGGTTGCTTTGGAGTGAAGACCTCTACCTGAACTTCTGGAAAATTTTCTTTCAATGACTCTTGCATATCTATCGTGGTTGCTGGATCTACTCTACTAACATGTAGTTCCGCATACCTGGGGACTCCCTTCACAACATTCGAATTTGTGTTATTTCCGTTTTTCTGTTCCGTTTATGTTTAACTGATTGCCAACTTCCATTGTTTTTTGAACTGTGTGAGTCACCACCGTTTCCCGTCAAATTTATTATTTCCTTCATTTTGTTTTCACTTTCAGCTTGCAACAAGGCCGCTGAAAACATTCTATTGTTTATATTTTTTTATTAAATCATTTGAGTGTTTTCCATCCATGAACACTTCTTTGGGATTCTCCTTTTTATGTTTCTTCCCAGATGTGCCCGCTAGTTGTTCGTTTCTATCTTTTTCATTTTTTGTCACAAAAGGTTTCTGTATTTTTTCAATGTTTCCAGCGAATGCTTCGTGTTGGATAGAATTATTTGAACCTACTTGATGAAATTCCGCATTTTTCTGATTGGCTCCGTTAGATGGCGTAACATACTGATTTATTAGAGTAATTTGCGACTTCAAAAAGATGATTAAATCCTCTTTATTTCTAATCAGAAGATCTTTTTGTTTCACAAGAGCCTTCAAATAAGCAATTTCGATATTACTCACAGTTTTTATAGGTACAGTTTCAGTAGAACTGTCTTGGTCCCCCATTTCTTTCCCATCTTCCACCTTCTCAATGTTACAACACTTAATATATTTGTCATTGAGTCCATTAGTTGTGGTGAAGAAGTTGAATGCAAAGGTGGTCAAAACCTAGTTCAGGATTAAATGGATAAATAGATTTATTTGGTCAGATTATCTGAGTAAATTTATAACACGTCAAAAAACCTAAGGAATATAATAGTTGTAAAACAATACAAACATTCGTAGAAATTTCATTGTAAATATTCATCCTTAGTATTGAAGCTATGTTTGATGAGGTAATGCTTGATAGTGCTTGATAGCCTTTATGAACTTTTTCGAAACTGAATTTTTGTATTCTTTCTGGGAGTATGTTGAAGGGATTGAAATTTATAGAATTTCTCTATGAAAAAGTCAGCCTCAATCCAGGATTTTTCATTTGCATAGCATATCTTCTATTATATTCATATGTATCATATGTAAAAAGGGGTTTTGTAATATGTAAAGTGTATCAACCAATAGTCTCAGGCTCTATTCTCTTCTGATGACAATGGAACAATGAAAATATACAATTTTAATATTCACCACACTTCTGAATTGTCTAGTAGAAATATTGCATTTGCCGATCTATTGCACGAGGTTGAAATGTGCGAATGCTAATTTAATTTTTCGTAAATTGTAATCACCAACAGGTTAACGCTCTTACCACTATGGCATGACGAGTGTGTTGATAATAACAATGTTAAAATAAGACGGTGATCCAAAGAAGTGAGCACAACACTTATTTTATCTTATCCACAAAATTAGAGAACTTCATTCTTGCTTGAGAAACATCTCAAAAAAGAATGGGTGCCATACTAATTCAGAAGAAAGATGGTAAAGAAAAGGTCACAGGTTTTTTCAGTAAAGCCTTAAATGAAACCAAGTGCAATTACTATATTACCAGGAAGAAGTTTCTAGTCATTGTGAAATCCATTGAACACTTGAACACCTATATAATTGAGACGTCGTGTAACCGTGAGAACTGACCACAGTGAATCTCTATGGAGGCGCAAGGGGAGTCAGATTGTAAGATAGAAGATAAACTCAATTAGTACGGCTACCAGTCTTTAAAACCATCGTAGCGGTGCCAAGAATGGCACTCATACGTGCCAAATTCATGAGATTGGTTGTAGTAGGACCGGACAGAGAAGGTGAAACAATAGCCTGAGAAATATAATGATAAAGGTTGATGTGAAATTGGTCAAAGCTAGTTGATCTAATTGGGGTCCGTATGCCTATGCGATAGTCTATTTTATGGCAATAACAATCAGTTTGACTATCTCGAGAAAAGATACATACCTACATGTTAAGAAAATATGTAATTCGAAATGTAACATTCATCTCTCCCAACGTTCCTACGCTGTAGGATCGAGTAAATGCCTGCTAGGAAACAATTACTTTCCAGGCTAAAACCACGATGGATATTGAATTATATTCGAAAGACATTTATACCAGTTTCTTCTTGCAGATATTTCCCGTTTGTCCGACAGCAGGAGCTCGCTGAAATGAATTACATAGATCAGCTTCAAATCGAGTTTTGAGTATTATTTAAAGTATTTTGTCTAATTTTATCACGTTGTATACGGTGGTGACGATTTTCCAAATGTAAACATCTTCGGTTAGAATATCACTAAGCTATGCATACACTCACGTAATTGTTGTGGCTTCGGAAGTCTGATTTAGTGGAGCTTTCTGTCATCTCGATTATTTCTATAATACGAGTCTTGAGTTCAGCCTCACCATGGTTTTGTTGTTTTTACTGTCAAATTTTCAAACTCCAAATGTCTTTATAGAATGTCATTTATCAAATTTCAAATATCTCCTGTTTCCTCTTTCTTTATGGTTGCTACCACGCCACCGAGTAAGTGCCAAGCATGGCCAGTGCAGTCAAGATGCTGGACTGCATTAACCTTACTAAATTTCATATCATTTCTAGAAACATGTGGATTCGTTTTCCGATGGCATTTCAGGTTAGCTTCCCCAATTTCTGCTACCGCAGTAGTCGGTTGATTAGTCAAACCACCAACACTGAGGTAAAAACTTGGCAAGTTGACTTGGGTGTCACACCAATAGGTGGTTCCACTTATGTTTCGTTTGCGTTTACGCAGCTATTTTTATCAAGTACTTTCTTGGTTTTTCTCATTTTGTCTATAGTCAGGGAAGCTATAGATTACGCTGTAGACGACCCCTCTCGATATAGAAGGCCCCGACACTCTGTCGAATGGGGCCCCTATGTCCTCCGTTAACAGATGAATAATATCTTCATCCATCTCACCCCAGCCAGGTAGGGGTACACCGCGAAGGGCGGTATGGATGTCTGAGGACTTTCATGCCACCATCACAGATCCGTTATGACCCATTCGTCCCGCCGTCTCATTTTGTCTTCAATCAAGGACCGCCTGCCCGGTACTGACGATGCCCAATAGGCTGAAATAGCTGTCTACCGGTGGTTCTTAAATTGAAATCAATATGGGAGTGACCAAAAAGTACTTATCTATTCATTTTTTGATTTTCATGGAATTATTTTCCAGCAGCTTGACTGCATTAACCTTTCTAGATTATATATATATATATATATATATATATATATATATATATATATATATATATATATATATATATATATATATATATATATATATATACCGGGTGTCCCACATTTTATGTGACAGGCAATATCTGGTTTGTTGAAGGAGATACACAAGAATGTTTCATACAAAAGTTTTAGGAGTTCATGAGGGCTATATTTTGATATAATTTTTAAATATACAGGATGTTTGGTGTAGGTGCTACAGACCAAAATTCCATTTTTTAAAATAGAACGCCCTGTATATCATTACATATTCAGATGCTACGCTAAATTCTGATATCATTTCATGTTTGGTTTTTGAACGCATGGACACAACACTCCAAAATAGTGGGCAAACCGCGGACACGTGTTTCTGGCTATTGGCCTCATCAGCCTGGGAATTCTGGGTCTTCTGAGTGGAACCACAAATGTGCGGTTGGCTCCTGTTAATGACTCCGTACGTATGTATTGCTTCCTATTTTCGGCAAACAAGTGTTGCCCATCTTTGCACTTGGCTGCACCGCGCTGATGAGGCCAATAGCCAGAAACACGTGTCCGCGGTTTGCCCAGTATTTTGGAGTGTTGTGTCCATGAATTTTCATTTTTGATTTATATATATATATATATATATATATATATATATATATATATATATATATATATATATATATATATATATGCTGAACTGATTTTTCCGGGTATTTGATCCGTGTATGTGACATTATCTCTAATTTCACCGACGTTTCGACAAAATCTCATTTGTCATTATCTAGGTGTGCTGTTACGTGTTCAGAGATAGAGTGTTTAAACTCTCTACTACCTACTACTTGAATGTTGTTGAGTTTTACCTGAGTTCTTCTTCTTATTAGTTGTATATATAATTATCACTATGGATAATAATAACATCGTTCAGGCTACATGATTATTAGATGTATATGTACTTATGTATAAAAGAGTTATCATCGAGACAATATAGAATAAAATATTGCTCGATATATGTCACTGGAATGAACACAATTGACAGTTATGTCCAACTGTGAAGGAGTATATTTTTCAACTTCAATGGTTTATGGTTTCTAAGAGTTTGAAAAATTTGTTTTCAGGTCGTCTTAGGAAAGAGGTCAATGTACATCTCTGCAAATCGTTGATTTCAAGTGTACCTTTATTCTCCGAGTTGTCGATGGAAGAGGCCGGAACACTGGTGACAAAATTCACACCCGAAATTTTCCTTCCGAAAGACACAATTCTTCTTGCTGCATCGAAGTCAGATACACTGTATTTCATATCCAGTGGTACTGTTGCACTGTATACGCACTCAGGTCAAGAAGTGAGTTATTAACTATTTCATATCACACTAATTCATTATTGAATTTACCACAACATAGTTCACTTCATACCCGTGTGAGTACATAGACAAAAAAGTGATTCCTAATTGTCTTAAAAAAACTAATTGATACAGTTTATTGTATGATTTTCACTATAAAGGGTTTCACGAAAACCGCAACACGTGTTTCGCTATACAATAGCTTCCTCAAGCATAAACTTTATGCTTGGAGTTTATGCTTTATGCTTGGATATTTATGCTTGGAGTTTATGCTTGAGGAAGCTATTGTATAGCAAAACACGTGTCGCGGTTTTTGGAAAACCTATTATAGTGAAAATCATACAATAAACTGTATTAATTAGTTTTTCAATATAAATGTTCATCAAGTATCGACCAGTTCTTTTCAATTACCTAATTATCTTTTTATTCTCTCATCATTATTCGGTCGAATACTCATAAAACTTCAATTTCTTGGAGGATCATGTGATAGTTGAATTGTGGAAATCCACCAGCGTCATTGGTATTATAATTAGCGATGGTAATATTCTTATTTATAATTGAAGTACACTTTCCATTGAATATTCCGACCAAACGGAACTCGATCAAAATGTTTCGGCCAGATCCTGAAAGTATCCAGGCAGCACAGTTTTTTTATATTCATATTATCTATTGAAGACGTATCTAGATTTTTTTCATTTGCATAATTTGTGTTGCTTTTTCCAGAAATTGCAGCATTTTTTCAGCGATAATAATAAGACAATTGTGATGAAATGGAAATATTTAAATATTTTTGTGAATGCAATAAAAGATTAGCATGACATAGAAGTTTGTATGCATCATGGATATTATTAGATGTGAAGATCAAAAAGAGACTTCCAAAATATAATTTACTGTAAAAAAAATCTACTTTTTTTATCAATAAAGCATCTCAGGAGATAAAACAAAACAATTAAAATTGACAACTTTATGAAAATTTGAAACTATAAATACATTACAATTGATAAATATAAATCCCGTCATTTTGAATAAATGAGGACAAGAAATGTAATATCATGAACTAGTCATGTACACCCAACATATATATTTATACATGATGAATTTCATTAGTTCGAACTTCCATTGTCTAATATAAATGAATCGCTGAAAATAACAATTATATTATGCAAAAAAAACCCTGAAATGAAAGTCCACTAAAATAAAAATCAAACAAACAAATTAAAATGAAAAATTCGCTTCACCGGTTTAGTGAGAGATGACCGTTTTACGCTAGCTTGGCTGAATGCGTCGTTGGAACAACATATATGCAGCTTCTTTGAATATCCTCCTGTACCAGTGTTCCTTCCGGTGGATAATCTCAGCTTGGGACCACTTGAAGTTATGTTGATGAGTCCAAACATGCTATGCTATTCCTGATTTTCCGATTTCTCCTCGCTGTGTGTTTCTTGTGCTCGACAATGCGTTTTCTTGATATAGGATTGGCCGCACTTACAGGGTATGCGGTAAATGCAATTCTTGGAATCGCAGTTCGCGTTTGGCGGATGGTGTTTTCGGATCTGAGGCAGGTTCTGATGCTGTACTTGGACCCAATTCTTCTCATCCTTTCCGACAATCCTCTGATGTAGGAAAGTGCAAGCACTGGTTGTGACCGGCTTCTCATTTAGTACATTGATGGTGGTTGGATTCGTGATTTAGATACTGTCTCGTGTGAGTGGGTTTTCGCTAGACTGATGTTTCCCACTTAGTGTCTGTCCTCTTCACCAATACGTCTAAGAAAGGGAAATGGTTATAGACTTCCTTCTCCATTGTGAAGGTGATGGAAGGTCTTACGCTGTCGATGTGCTTCAGAAAGGTGTCTAGTTCTGTATTCCCATGGTTCCCATAATTTGTAATGTCGTCAACGTATCCAACCAGACTCAGGGCTTCTTCAACAACTAGAGTTCTATTCTGATCATTCCCATATAGATTTCAATTCAAGAGCCACCAGTAAACAGCTGATTCAGCCTATTGGGCATCGTCAGTACCAGTGAGGCGGTCGTCGTTTGAAAAATTGGGAAAATAATTCCAAGAAAATCAAAATATAAATAGAAAAGTACTATTCTGATCATTCCCATATTTATTTCAATTGAAATCAATTATCATTTATTTTCCAGCAGCTTGACTGCATTAACCTATAACTGGTGAAAGTGACGATCCCATTGGCAGTCCCTCATCTTGCGTGAAGAATTCGCCCTTCAGTTGGAAATGGCAGTTCCGTACACAGCATCCTAGTAATTCCATGATAACTTCTATAGGTTAGTTCGTTCTATCTTCCAAGCCCCGTCTTCGGATAGCTTCCTCTGTATGATTCAATATGCTTCTTCAACAGGAACGTTGGTGTAAAGCCTTTCCACGTCGAAACGGAACTATTTCCAACTGAAATATATATGAAGTATGAAGTGGTTTGAAACTCTAGTTCTTGAAGAAGCCTCGAGTCTGGTAGAGACACGTTGACGATATCTTCATAGTATGGAACCATGGAAATACAGAACTAGACATCTTTCTGAAGCACATCAATAGCCTAAGACCTTCCATCATCTTCACAATGGTGAAGGAAGTCCACAACGAATTGACATTCTTAGATGTATTAGTGGAGAGAATAGACACTAAGTGGAAAACATTTGCATACCGAAAACCCACTCACACGGGACAGTATCCAACCACTATCAATCTATCAAAAGAGGCATCATCAAGACCGTGCTTTCGGGAGCTGTCATACGAAGGAAGGTCTGAAAAAGAACTAGGTATCATCAAAAAAGGTCTTCAACGGAATAGTTAATCCAAAGTGATGATGGAACAGACTTTGGCTGAAAGACAGCAAGAGTATCGCAAGGAAAAGAAGCCAGTGCTTGCACTTTCCTCCAATCTTTGTATTTTCGTGTGCTGAGGACAAATCATTTGGATTTTGAATGTATGGTACTATTCTTCATTACAAAAATCTTGAAACTAAGAAAAAATAATTTTTCAAATTCATTTGGTAGACGAATTGAGAATTTCACAAGTAAAATTTTTATGAACATCATAATGATATTTTTATTTTCAAATGCAAACTCACAAACTACCATTTGATGAATATTAAATTAATCCAGCTAACCGACCCGATGATTATCTCACGTAACCTGTATAACAGTCAATAATAATGTTGAGTTTTAGGTCGAACACAGGATTATTCAACAGTTAACAACTTTAATGAAACTAAATATACAAATCTCAGAAAAAAATAATTCAAGTAACTTGACAGTGACAACTCTCTCAACAACTTTTTTTTTTATCATTAAAACAAAACCTAATACATGGTGATGTAGATTAAATTCTTGTTCATTCCTCAACACTTCCCCTTGAACTGAAGTCTTCATCTGCAACACCCAATGTATCCCTCAAATATTGAAACTGACATTTTGATAAAGATTTTGTCATTATATCGGCTACCTGAGCTGCGCTTGGGATATTTTCAATTTTAAATACACCTTCGGCATACTTTTCTCTAACAAAATGATATCGCACGTCTATGTGTTTAGTGCGCTTGTGGAATTCAGAGTTCTTTATCAATTTAACTGCACTTGCGTTGTCTATGTACAATGTAGGTGTAGACAACTTATCAGTTAATACTTCTTCAAAGAGCCTCATCAACCACATCAACTCTTTTGCTGCCTCACTGCTAGCTATAAACTCTGACTCAGTAGTTGACAGTGAAACGGATCGTTGCTTTTGACTTAACCAACATATTGATCCATTTCCAAATTTGCAAACGACACCAGTTGTAGATTTACGAGTTTTTACATCTCCGGCATAGTCTGAATCACTATAAACGTCCAACTTATCATTTGAAATTTGAAAGTGAAATCCATAATTTGAAGTGCCACGTAAATACCTGAATATTCTCTTTACATTTTGCCTGTGAGATTTCTTACGTTTTGAAAGTGCTTGTGAAACGGAGTTGACAGCAAATGTAATATCCGGCCTTGAAACTACAGACAGATACAATAAATGTCCAATAGCAGATCGAAAAGGAATATTTTCGTGCATCTCCTCAGAATCTTCCCCTGAAAACTGACATCTGTCAGCTGGAGTGGCTACTGGATAGGTACGCTTGCATCATTACGAATTTTTGTAAATTTCTCTCAGTGAAAGGTTGCTGATGAATGAAAATACCTTTTATTTGACAAATAATATTGATTCCCAAATAAGTGTCACATGGTTCAATCGTGATTTGAAATTCCATTCAAAAAAAAATTAAGCAAGTCTTTAATTTAGTTTTCATATTTTCCTGCTATCAATCCATCATCAACATAAAGAACAACCTTCTCTTATGAATAAAGAAGGATCCGCAGTACTTTTCTTTAAACCAAAACGAAGAAAAAAGTCACATATTAGTATATTCCAACATCGTGGGGCTTGCTTGAGTCCATATAAACTTTTTTGCAATTTTCAAACTCGAGCACTTCCATCATCGAAACCTTGTGGTTGTTTCATGTAGATTTCTTCGTTAAGCAAACCATTGAGGAATGCAACATCAAACTGAGATGCATATTTTCTCTGGCTGCTACTGCTGGAACTGTTCTAATGGTGTCGAATCTGGCTACAGGAGCGAAAGTTTCATCATAATCTTGCCCAGCCTTTTGAGAATATCCCTTTGAAACTAATTTTGCTTTGAACTTAGTTGATGTACTTTGAGAAGATTCTTTTATTCGGAAAATCCATCGATTTGAAATTGTTTTCCTTGATAAAGGAAGATCAACCTTCTCCCAGGTTTGATTTTCTTCTAAAGGTTTCATTTCTTTATCCATGGCAATTTTCCATAATGATGCAAAATCCAAAATCTGATTTCAATGCTTGATCATAGTTTTCTGTAACATCGTAAGCCTCCGAAATCGAAGCGTAAGCATCAAAATAATTTGGTTTCGATAGTTTTGATCTGTCTCTCAATCCTTCTCGTTTGGAATTTTCTCCTAACTGCTGACAAATATGTTCGTCACCTACAGGAGATATATCACTTGACTCTCTTAGCTCTTCCGTACTACTTTGTGCTTCAGTATCAGTGATATCTTTCTTTTTAAATTGAATTTCTGTTTGCTGATCGACAACTTCATAATCTGGTTGACTTTTCAGATGACAAATTATAATTTTCTCATTTTTGAAAATGACATCTCTAATCAAGATAATGTCATTCTTTTCTGGGACCCAGATTCAATAACCATCCTTATTACCAATATATCCCACTAAATATCCTTTCATGCTATTCTTAGCAAATTTTCTTTCCCTTGGGTATGTGGACAAAACAATCAGTCCCAAAGACCTTGAGATGTTCTACATAACTGTCTTTTCCTGTCCACAACTCAATCGGGGATTTTCCATCAATGGAGGTAGGTCCACTTCTGTTCAATATACAGTGCTAGTTAAAAGTCCCCTCTCCCCCTCGTATCTTTTGAACGGGTATACTTCTAATAATGACATTTGGAGGGTGGAAATAAACGGATGTAGGCTTCTTAACTGGTCATAACAGGTGACGCAATAGTCATAAATGACGTCACAAGGCCACTGTGACCAAAAATTTTAAATGGGACCCTATGGCAAGTGACAGCTCGTTTGAAAGGTATTGAAAATACCTATTCAGTCATACCAATTTTGTTTGGGTTTCGGCTGATTTTGATTGATAAATTGAAGAAATACGAAAATTATAGTTTCGCATTTAATTAATAAAGATTTAAGAACCAGTTCTTATAATAAGTGTTCAAAATGTGCTCCATCTACTTCCTGGCAGTAATGCATCCTATTGCTAAACTCTTGTCGTACTCGTCCCAGTGTGTCAGCGGAAATTGCCCTACATTCTTCAACAATTCGTTGTTTCAGAATGGCAATACTGTCAGGTGCTGTAGCGTAAACCTTAGATTTTAAGTACCCCCATAGAAAAAAATCTAATGGTGTAAGGTCCGGTGACCGAGCTGGCCATTCGATCGAACCTCGTCGTCTAATCCATCTACCACGATATTCTTCATCTAGGTAACGTCTTACTGCACCGTAATAGTGTGCAGGAGCACCATCTTGTTGAAACGTTATTTCCAAGTTGTCGAATTCATCTGGATTATCTTCTAGAATTTCAAGAATTAACGCCTCAATATCAGTTTGTAACATCTCCAGATACAATTCACCGGTTAAGTTAGCATTGAGAAAAAGAGGCCCAACTATGTGGTTTCCCAAAATACCTGCTCAAACATTTATTTTTTCTGGAAATTGAGTATGTTTTTCACGAAAGATGTGAGGATTTGTGCCAATACTTCACATTTTGAGTGTTAACATTTCCATTGAGAAAGAAAGTACTTTCGTCACTAAAACAAATTGTCTGTATGTAGCCTGGTTGTTGGTTCATTTTATCGGACATAGTTTCACAGAATTCTAGTCTTCGGTCGGGGTCATCATCTGAAAGTTGGTGCACCATTTTTAATTTGTATGGATGAAATTTGTTTTTAGCCAACACCCTATGTACTGTCCTTTGACTGACTTCACAGATAGACGCAACTTGGGCTGTGGAAGAAGTAGGGTTCACTACCATTTCTCCAAGTATGTCAATTTTTTTGTCATCACTAATTGTTGGTCGACCAGATCGTTTGGCATCTTGAACACTACCTGATGCTTCAAACTTCCGAAGAAGCTCCCTCAAATAAACCCTCGATATAGGGCGATCGGGGTATCTCTCATTAAACAGTCGTTCCGCTGCATGGAAATTGTTTCTACATTCACCAATTATTAAGATAGCTGCTACTTTGTCGGCTACAGTACGTACCATTTTGCCTATGTAAACACTTAAACGTCTCGTTAAACAATAGCTTAGGTAAATTTTCAAGGTATAAACACTTTTGACAAGTAGATAATTCAAACACATCAACCTTTTTGACAATGAACCAGAGGGGTACTTTAAAATCTTTATTAATTAAATGCGAAACAATAATTTTCGTATTTCTTCAATTTATCAATCAAAATCAGCCGAAACCCAAACAAAATTGGTATGACTGAATAGGTATTTTCAATACCTTTCAAACGAGCTGTCACTTGCCATAGGGTCCCATTTAAAATTTTTGGTCACAGTGGCCTTGTGACGTCATTTATGACTATTGCGTCACCTGTTATGACCAGTTAAGAAGCCTACATCCGTTTATTTCCACCCTACAAATTTCATTATTATAAGTATACCCGTTCCAAAGATACGAGGGGGGGAGGGGACTTTTGACTAGCACTGTATACACAGCTGTATTGACTGATTCTGCCCACAGCTCCTCTGGAAGATTCTTAGCATGTAGCATGGTTCTGGCAGATACCACAATTGTACGATTTTCACGTTCTGCACCTCAATTTTGCTATGGTGTATATGGCATAGCAATCCTATGATAAATAACAGCTTTGCCCAACAATTCTTTCAAGTCATGATGTAGAATAAATTTTTGTTCAGCAAACAACTTTTATGAAAATAAATATACAAATATCAGAAAAAATTAATTCAGGTACCTTGACAGTGACAACTGTATCAACAACTTTTTTTATCAATAAAACAAAACCTAATACATGGTGATGTAGATTTTGAATATTTTATTGTTCAAATTATTACAATGTATTAAAACAACGATAAAAATAAAATAAATACAACAATAAAAATTAATTGGCGCTCCGGGGCGACTTTATTGATTCCAGTGGCGCATTCGCTTTTTCAGCTGCAGGAAAACCCGGAAAAACCTGCAGCACCACATCATCTGAAGATCTTGATCTAACAATATCCTCTCTCTCATAAAACAAAATGTAGGGTGTCTCCAAAGGCTCCAATAAATTCAATGCATCGCCAAAACACTTCGTGACACGACTATCATGTCACGTGTAGATTGAATTCTTGTTCATTTCTCAACAAATAATAATAATGTCTCACAAGAAGATATAAGAAAACACCTCCTCAAATTATCGAAATGCGCTAAACTCAATAAATTCATTATTATTAGGTAAATGTGCCAAAAGACATACCTTCTGAATTTTCGAAAATACCCAATCTTTACTGACATTGAATTATCGAAGGAATTGAAAATTTTTTACTGGTATTTGATGTCGTCATTGAACATGTCTGATTTTTTTAAATGTAACAAAAAATTGAAGTCCGTATTCAAAAATCCAAATTTGGGTATGGTCTTAGGAATATAAAACCCTGAACAACTTTCTTTAGCATATTCGTATGGCCCAGTGGAAGTTGCAATGATAAAGTACGGTATAAATTTGTTCTTTTGTTCATTACTTTATTGAAGATATCGGTAAAAACTGAAGATTCACTTGTTCAGATGTTATTTAAAGTGACTTCAGGAAATATTATTTCCACAAAGTTAATTTGAATGAAACTTGTAGCTGAATGATATTTACTTCTGTCTTTAAAACTATATACGAAACGTCCGCAAAATTATAAATTCCGAGTGTTTTACGATCATCTTCAGATAAACACCAACTAAATAACCTTTTCATTATCATAACATGAGGAATTAATACTTTTTTATTCTTTATCGCAGATTTGCCATCTTCAGGATGGTGGGTTTTTTGGAGAAATATGTCTGATTCTGAAAAGCCATATGTCCCAGATAACCGTGGTTGCTATTGAAATCACACAAATTTACAAACTGAAGAAGGCAGATTTCGATCAGTGTTTCAGTCACCGTAAAGATATTTATCATCGGATTATTAGACACGCGGAATCTAGTTTGAAAACAGTTAGATCGATGGAGGAGACCTACAAAAGTGAAATGATGAGAGCAGCTCTTCAGCAGGGAAGTTCTAGAAATGTAATGGAGTCAATGCCATCAGTGAAATCTAAGTCAGCGAAAGTGGCGACAGATGTATCAACGATGAAAATGAAATAATCGCGGTGGATGGATAAATAAAAAAATGTTTGTTTGAATTCAAATGATTCATTTTTCTGATTACATATTTCATTTTTTCTTGTTTACATTGTTGATACATTGTTATTGCATTACATATATTTTTCGATTAGTTTCTCAATAATAATTTTTTATGAACCAAACGGTTTTTACTTTGAAAAATGTTACGTTAATATAAACTTTGACTTCCGAATTATCGAATGTCCAGGGTTTTTCTAAGCATATAGCCTACTCTGCCTCCAATACTTTCTGTGCCCACTTATTCGAGATCGGTCTTACGTACTTGATTTACAACAGAGTTGGAGAATTCTTAGAAAGGGTGCACACATGATTTTGTTCCGGCGTGTGTAAGAGTATTTAGAATTTAAGAATTTAGAATTCATTTATTCATAACTGAAGAATATACATATACATACGAGAACCAGCTCGCAACCAGCTCGCATTTCTCGAATAGGTACCTAAACGCAAATTCACACCACCACCCAAAACAAATTCACGCGGTGGCAAAAACACTCATTACACGTTCGAGGAGGCTGGCAGATAACGATCACAGACAAGAATTGAACACCATCGAAACAACTCTACAAATGAATAACTACTCAGAAAGAAGTATAAAAGCGGCTGCCAAGACCACACGGAAACAACAAAAAACTCGAGATAGACCAGTCATAACAACCACACTACCATATATTGCAGGAACAACAGATAAAATCAGCAGAATTCTTCACCGACACAACATATCAACTTCGTTTGTACCAGAACGGACAATAAGGTCCATGCTTCGTAATCCCAAGGATCAGATACCACTGGAGTCACAAGGAGTGTATGAAGTACCATGCCATGATTGTGACAGGACTTACATCGGCCAGACCAACAGACGAATCAACATTCGCAAAGATGAACACAAACTACCAGTGAAGGGAAAAGTCACCACGTCTTCTCTCTTCCAACACGTACTTCAGACATGACATAACATCAATTTCGATAACACAAACCAATATTCGAGGTAGAACGATGAAACTCTCTGGACTGATGGAAATGCTCAAAATGCACCTATCACCTGAATGGGGTTGGCCAAAGTGATAAACACTGTCCGCCACTCGCGAAGGTACACCCCATTTTTACGGCAAAACATATTAGGGAGCAAAATAGACTCAAAATTCCTTTAGATTCGTGATCAGGACTACCAACTTACTATGATTACACTTTTTTCCAGAAAAACTTTCATTCCTGAAAAATCCGAATTTGTCTCACTTCTCATGGAAACACCCCCGTATCTTCCGTAATATTCGAGGTGGAACGATGAAACTCAGGACTGATGGAAATGCTCAAAATGCACCTACCACCTGAATGGGATTGGCCAAAGTGATGTACACTGTCCGCCACTCGCGATGGAACACCCCTTTTTTACGGTAAAACATATTAGGGGGCAAAATAGGCTCAAAATTCCTTCAGATTCGTGATCAGGACTACCGACTTACTACGATTACACTTTTTTCCTGAAAAAATTTCAGTCCTGAAAAATCCGAATTTGTTTCACTTCTCATGGAAACACCCCCGTATCTTCCGTAATAATTGAAGTAGATTTTTTTTGGTTTTGACATCAAAACATGAACGAAATTGTTTAAGAGAAACTCAGCTTTTGTTTTCACATAAATAATTTATTTTTTATTTTGTTGTCAGGAAAGTTATTTCTTCTCAATAAGAGAGAAAATGGTAATTTTGTAAGAGGATCGGAAACATGTGATCAGTGAGGTTTTAGGATGGTTAATGTTAGTTCATATTCTCATTTTCCCATTATTTAAAAAAAACAAGGATACTTTGTGGCGAAAAATGTTATGTAGTTCAAAATTCTTTCGAAGTAGTACTTTCAAAATCACATTTTCAATTAAAGAACAAAACAATCAATTTCAAATGATTTAACTGTTGGCAATTTTATATTTTCGTGCCTTCTATGAGATTTCCCTCCAATCGAACACATTTTTCTATGCGCCTTCTATTATTTCCTCCAACTCTTCTCAGTTCTCTAGGTGTGATTTCTCTACACGCTTGTATAATTCTTGCACGGAGATCTTCCTTATTTGTTGGCCTATCCTTATAAACTTTATTTTGCAAGTTTCCCCATAAATAAAAATCTAGTGGAGTTTAATCTGGGGATCGTGGTGGCCATACTACTAGAGGGCTTTTGGGTCCTATCCATTTCATAGGTAGATTTCTATTCAACCAAACCCTTGTTATGCCACTATTGTGAACTGGTGAACCATCTAACTGAAAAATCATGCTGTGTCTCACATCCAAAGGTAGTTCTTCCAACACATCGTAAAATGCATTTTCGAGAAAATCAACGAATAGTCGTCCGTTTAAATTTTGTTTAAATTTTTGCCCGATAATATTTTCGTTCAGGATACCACACCACACATTAACTTTCTGAGATATTTGGTCTCTACAATTCACCACCCAATTTGGATTTTGTTCAGCCCAAAACCTCATGTTCTGGGAAGATACAACACCATTCGTGGTAAAGGTAGCCTCATCACTGTATAAGATATACTTTAAAAAATTCCTGTCATTGAGATAATTTCTCTGCAATCATAAACAATACTCCATACGGCGGATTTCATCTCCTTCGTGCAAAGTATTTAAAAATTTGGGTTTGAACGCATGCATTTTATGCCTCTTTGAACACTTCCATATTTTACTGCGGCTTATATTGAGTTGAAGCGATAAGTTTCTCAAACTAATTCTAGGATCAGCTTGATGAGCCGCCAATATCGTATCATCATCAATATGATGTTTTACAATTTTTCTGTCCTTTGTTACTTGGCCGGTGCTCACGAATAGATTATATATTTTATGTACTGTTCCAGGGTGTACAGCTTCCTCTAGCGGGTGTCTTCTATTAAATTCAGCGGCCGCTTCACGATAAGACCTCACCCCTTTACCAACTATTAAAACAATTTCAATTTTTGCTTGAAGTGACAGACGTGCCATGTTGAACTTCAGAAATATCAAAATATGAACAGGAACTCACGAACAGAAAACAACTGGAACACAGGAACAATATCCAACACAAATACAGGAACAATAAACACAATGGGAACAAAAACACGGCAGAAACAACAGGAACAACGGTGATTCAAAGAACAACAATACTAGAAACAACAAATGTAATGAAAACTGGTCTGGGGGTTAATACAACAAGATCTTTCAACAATATTGTCAGGTTGACAGTAAATATCAATGAGCAACTGTTTTCCATGGTGATTTCAGGGCACGGCATGATTCAATGAAACTGATGTAATTCAATCCCTTCAAATGATTTCAGACAACAATTCAGCCAGTAGGTAAAATAATCTAAATTCTACCTGTTCACCGAGTGCAATTTTTTCTTTGAAAATTAACAGTTGTTTCGGTGTTGCAATGAGTATGAAGATTAATTTTGTTTCGGATGGTAAAATGTTTCCTCAATATTTTGATAAAGGACCCCGCACATTTCTTATGAAAAATGGCTTGCCTTGAATTTTGCCGAAATTTTGATATGTTGTAGTCAGAAAAAAAGTGTATTCGTAGTGAGTTGGTAGTCCTGATCACGAATCTGAAGGAATTCTGAGCCTATTTTGAACCCTAATACGTTTTATCGTAAAAAGGGGGTGTCCCATCGCGAGTGGCGGACAGTGTATATCACTTTGGCCAACCCCATTCAGGTGGTAGGTGCATTTTGAGCACTTCCATCAGTCCTGAGAGTTTCATCGTTCTACCTCGAATATTACGGATTTTTTGGTTTTTCCTGTATATCTCCAGATCCAAAAAAGCTATATTCGATTTCTTTACATCATTGAATAGGTCTCTTAAATATGCAACTTTGCCATAATTTAACCGACACTCTATCTCTTATATCGTTTACGAGATCCCCATATACGGAAATTAATTTGAATAGCCCCGCATATACAAAAGTTAATAATCGGACATAGCACTCAAGAAAGTTGCAAACCATAGACACGTGTTTCGGGATCTTGGCCCATCATCAGTATGGTACAGCTAAGTGTAAGGATTGCCTATAATCCAGACAAACAAGTTGTTAGACCGAAAACACTTATTCTTTCTCCTTTCTGGAAAAACGAGCCAGAACTATGGTTCAACGCTATCGAAACTCTCGTCAATATCAATGACATTACAGCAGAAACAATAAAATTTGGAAAAATCCTCCTAATGTTGGATTGTAATATTGCTAAAGAAAACTCGAATTTATTTGAAATTGGAAACGATCAAAATTCTTATGCTATTTTAAAAACCCAATTGATTAAAATGTACCAAATATCTGGTGAAGAAAAAATGCTGAGGTTATTTGGAGAGTGTGTACTGGGTGATAAAAAGCAAAGCTGTTTATATATTCAAACTTGTGCTATTGAATCTTGTACTTCAACGAAGTCTTTAGAAGACAAAATCGATCAGTTAATAGATGAATTGGATGAGAAATATGTTTCAAAATCGAGGTCTAGGATAAGAGATCGATCTAGCCCAAACTACAGATATAAAACTCGATCTCTTTCGAACCCACGAAAATAATTCTGTTATTACCATCTCAAATTCAATAAAAAAGCTAGAAAATGTGTTGCGCTTTGTACTTATGGAGGCAGAAGTGATACGGAAAACGAGCAGGCCAGTCGTTAATGACGACCAACATTCTTGGCCAGGAAAACAGTCATCTTTTCATTTACGATCCTGTTACAAAAGTTGATTTTCTCATTGATAGTGGTTCTGATGTTTCAATTGTACCCAAAAATAAGAATTTATTGCGCATACAACCATCCGAAAAACCTTTGTATGCAGCTAACGGAACGATAATTGACACTTTTGGAGAAAAAATCTTGAAGATTTCTCTTGGACTGAGAAGAAATTTCAGTTGGTCTTTCATTATAGCCAACGTCGACAAAGCTATAATTGGTGCAGATTTTCTCAAAGAATTTGGTTTATTAATAGATGTAAAAAATAAAATGATTGTGGACACCCAAACAAATCTATCAAGATCCTGTAAATCATGTACATTAGATAATTTTCCTGTTGTTTGTATTGATTTGTCAAATTAATATAAATAGTTGTCAAAACTTCTTAAATATATTTCTATTGAAGAAGTTAGTAGTTATTTGCTAACTACAAGGTCTTAACTGGTCTCCATGCTTTGTTTGGCGTTCCATTCACCTCAACAATATATGA
Source organism: Leptinotarsa decemlineata (assembly GCF_025532065.1). NCBI lineage: Eukaryota > Metazoa > Arthropoda > Insecta > Coleoptera > Chrysomelidae > Leptinotarsa > Leptinotarsa decemlineata. The sequence continues at coordinate 2,728,586 of NW_027412596.1, read as the reverse complement.
ATAAGGTCCAGTTTGATCAATTACTGTTCCTGGTGTGGATCCTATACCTAGTGGTTTATTCACCCGGCATGGAATATAAAGTCCTTCGAACCACGATCATGAATTCGTTTCTGATCAAGTTTAGCCTTGTTCATGTTTCGAAATAAATCAGGTTTCTTTTTTTTTTCAAGAACAGTACACAAGCACTACAGGAAAATCCTTAAAGCGCACTCAGAGCGGTGACTGTGCGAAAGCAGCGGATTTGAATCGCTGGAGATTGAATCCATTTGGAAAAACGTTCTCGGGAAGTTCATTCCACATAAACGCAATTCCCGAGATAAAAGAGTTTTTAAACAATGAAGTTTGAGGTGTACTGAATTGAACCCCAACAAACTTATCAAAGCAGAAAGCGGAATTGTCTGACCTGACGTTATTATATCCGATTCGGAGACATTTATCTTTTTGGAAAAACTTATGCCTGGGTTTTTGTGGCACTGAATTGAACCTGGTTACTCTCACCCCAATTCGAAATCACTTCTAGATCCTCATTAAGACTTGCGACCTCCTGCTGCCGGTGAAGATGTGTCTCCGTACCCGATGTCCCGAAATCAAAATGAAATGACGAGACAAGTGTGCTGTCGTCAACAAAGCGATATATTGGATTCTTCGTTTTTTTCAATAATTCGTTAATATACACTAAAAAAAGGTTTGGAGACAATATGGATCCCTTGGGAACACCAGCGTTGATGGTGAAAGTATTCGAGATATATCTATCGACGGCCACTTGCAGGGAACGTTCTTTCAGGAAGCTGAAGAGCCATACACAGAAATGATCCGACAAGACATAGCATCGGAGTTTGGCGAACAAACCCTCAAGCCACACACAGTCAAAGGCCTTAGAAATATCAAGCGCAACAGCCCTTGATTCTCCATGTTTCTCGATTGCGTTATTCCAAATATGGGTGACATACGATAGAAGGTCGCCTGTTGATCTTTGTTTCCGAGAGCCAAATTGATGTTCGCTCAAGAAGTTGAATTGGTCGAACAGCGTACGTAAATGTCGTTCAAACATCAATTCGCTTGGAGCCCTGCCTGTCGAGCGTTGTATGGTCAGCAAGAAACTTCGTAAACGTTCATCTTGATTCTTCTCTTGTTCACTAGCTGACATGCGATCTTTGAAAGTCTTCACTGCTCTTTCTGCAAGTCCATTTGTCTTGGAGTGTTACGGTGTTGATCGAATATGTGTGATACCGTAAGACTTGCAAAATAATCCGAACTCTTCAGCCAACTGAGGATATCCGATACAATTATTTTTGGAAAACATTTCACGAAGCACGTTTATTGTTGATAACGTCGTGATGTTCTTCATCGGAAAAATCTCGAGCCAGCGTGTATAAGAAACTACTATGATTAGTCACATTTTCCCTTCGAAAGGTCCGGTTAAGCAAGGACGGATCCAGAGGGGGGGCGATCGCCCCCCCCCCCGAGACATCGCTCGTTCACCACCCAACGATCCAACATACCATAAAATAATTAATTAATTTGTCGTATGTTGAGTTTCGTAGACAGGTAAACAGGTATAAAACCGTATGCGTAAAGCCACACCCTCATCCCTCCTCCACCAACACCAACATATTTAGTGTCGAAATAGAATCATTAGTGGTTAGCAGTGCTGCCGTTAAGGTACTATTGTACCGCATTCGGTACTATTCCATGATTTTGATACGAAGATACTACCCGGATCAATATGTAGACTATTCGGTACTATTTACTATAATCCCAATTTTTTACATTTTTACGTTGACTCCCATCGAGTACAGTGAAAAATAACAACAATATGTGTGGCAACAATGCAATTTCGTGTTTCAAGTTCCAGATCAGCAAATACCGTACTTGTGTCAAAATTGCGAGCTATCATCATAACTCTGCATTATTTAATCCTGTGTTCTGTATTGTGCCTGTGAACTGTGGTTCTGTCATCTGTCAGTCAGTCAGCAGAACAGCAGTTTTAACTTCTAACCTCACACCTCACCTTTGAGAAATTGGTTTTATTGTTTTGTCAAAATAAATAGGAATATGGACAGGTTAAAATGAATTCTCGAATCTAGCTACTTGAAAACGTATTTAGTATTGTTCATTCTATTGTGACAGAAACCTAATTAAAACAAAACACATTTGCAATCATGAAAGAGCAATTCGAAGAAGGAAAAAGACACCTTTTTATCAAATGTTCTGATTATGATCTTTCTCTTAAAGAACATTTCTTAGTTTCCAGCAAATTTTTTACTCCATATATTTTCCGAATTTAAATGGATAACATTATTACACGTTTGGCATTACTGGCAATTGGTCTGAAATGACTTATGCGCATGTGCCATTCCTAGTCTTACGCAGTACATTTTGGGTACTATTTTCTTGTAAATTTCGGTACTTTTTGAATTGACGTTGCGGCAGCACTGGTGGTTAGTGGTTAGCATTGATTGTGTTCGGTGTGACTGATTTCAGATTAAATACAGGTTTTTGTTTTCAAAGCAAAATTGAATTATGGTTTAGTATTTCCACATTAATTATTTGTTACCTCCTACTATCAAGAACTATCATAGGTAGGTAGGTTATAGAAGTCATTAACAGTACACAGGTGGAAAAACAGGTAACAAATCCCTAATCCCTACAATTTACTCAAGCGACACCATCTAAACACATCACAAGAGTAACCTAAGATTAGTTACACCTCTCGAAGAAGATGCAGTAACATGTCCGGATAATGCCATCTATATATATATATATATATATATATATATATATATATATATATATATATATATATATATATATATATAAATCGATTTAATTCGTTTTCTTTGTAACAGCCCAGTCAATAGCTATATATATATATATATATATATATATATATCTCTATATATATATATATATATATATATATATATATATATTTCAAGTACTTTTTTGGTTTTTTCTCATTTTGTCTTCAATCGAAGACCGCTCGCACCGAATGCGATTTTTTCTTTAAAAATTGACAGTTGTTTCGGTGTTACGATGAGTATGAAGATTAATTTTGTTTCGTATGGTAATATGTTTCCGCAAAAAAGTGTATTCGTAGTAAGTTGGTAGTCCTGATCACGAATCTGAAGGAATTTTGAGCCTATTTTGCCCCCTAATATGTTTTACCGTAAAAATGGGGTGTTCTATCGCGAGTGGCGGACAGTGTATATCACTTTGGCCAACCCCATTCAGGTGGTAGGTGCATTTCCATCAGTCCTGAGAGTTTCATCGTTCCACCTCGAATATTACGGAAGATACGGGGGAGTTTCCATAAGAAGTGAGACAAATTCGGATTTTTCGGGACTGAAATTTTTTTAGGAAAAAAGTTTGAGCCTATTTTGCCCCCTAATGTGTTTTACCGTAAAAATGGGGTGTTCCATCGCGAGTGGCGGACAGGAGACAATTCAATGGAAGTAAGTTAGTGCCAAAAATGAAAGTAAATATACATTTTTAGTTCATCATAAATCCAATTGGGAGCGCGAGCGTTATATACATATTGTATATTTTCATTTCACTCCACGCATTAAATTGACTCCTATTTGACCAAAATTCGTGGCAACCCTGTAATACCCATTAAACGTGACTTCGAGACTCCCAGATCAGAATTTCCATATATTTGTATTGAAGTCTGAAAAGTTGAAGTTTATAAACTATAAAAAATTTATAACAAAAGCATAAGCAGTTACGATAACATTATAAATTTGATCATTACCGATTGAAGTTCCAAGGTTTCTCAATTCTGCTCGAATTAAAATTCTTAATGAAGTACCTAATATTCCTGCTCATACTCCAAAAATAAAATATAAAGTTTCAATATTTTTATGATAAGTCGAGAATAACCATTTGTTCGGTGGAATGGCTGAGAATAAGTAATAAATTGTAAATTTATTTACGAAATAAAAATTTGTCAGTCTTATAGTCAAAAATGATTTTAAATTGCAAATTTGGAGGTGAAATCAATTTTTAAGGCTTAGATAAAAATCTATTGTCAACTTTGAAGGTTGAAAGTTTGTACTACCTTGAATAATCCAACTAAAGTAAATCTATTTAATAAAATAATACAAAAATTAACTTTTGAGGGGCTGATCAAAATTGTTTCATTCCTGAAAAAAGTTAACATTGAGGAAGTTATTCGAATATATACGAACATAGGAATTAATGTAAAAGTAATTAGAATGAAAGTTACTAAAACAAAATTATTTTCAATCAAACTATCAGTGATCAGTCATTTAGGTAAAAATCCTAGAAAAGGGGGTAAACACCCCAAATAAAAAAAATAGATTAAAAAATAATTTTCTTTATTTATACTGATTTATTGAATAAATTAATTGTTTTAAATAAAAAATTTGGAAAATTTCAAATATATAAAAATAATGTTTATTAAAATTAGAAAGTAAGTACAGAAATACCAAAATCAAATTTTTTTAATAAATAAAATTCTTGCTAATATTCGAGCTATATGATTAATAGAAGAATAATCTAAAATTTTTCGTAATCTAATTTGATTTAATCCTAAAATTCCTCTTACTATAGCAGAAATAAAAACAAAAAAATGAATTGTATTAAGATTATACGTTAAAATAACTATAGGACTTAATTTTTGCTAAGTTAATTGAGTAAATGCTATTTTTGCTATTCCAAGTTTTAATAGAAGGGCTGAGTTCAATATTAAATTTATGAAAAAATTTATATTTCTGAAAATAAATTCATTTAAATTATTTAATATCAAAATTGAAAACAAAACAACTACAGATGCCAATCTTTGTGTGATAAAATATTTTATTGCTAATTTAAGGGGGTATAATCTTTGCGGGGATTTCAATAAGGAAATAACTGAAAGAAGATTAATTACCAATCCATATTCCAAATCAAGAATATGAAGAAATAGCAATCAGAGCACCAAAAATTAAAAAGGAAAAAATAATTTAAATATATTTATAATTATAAAGAAAAGGGGTGAAACCTTTATAAATAAGGTATGGATCCAGAAGCTTAATTAGCTTATCTTTATACATTTTAGTATTCAATGTACACAAATTTTTTATATTTGTAGAAATGGGTAATATCATTAAATGTAATTTACGACAGTGTGGTGGTGGGCAATTTCATGCATTATTAATTCTATAAAAATTATCCTTTTGTAAGATATCGCGCATTTTTGGCTAATTTAATATATTAGAGAAACTCTATGAGGGGGATTTTCCCTTATTTTTTTTTATACTTTTTCTTATAACTCATACTAAGGCCTTTATTAGAAAAAGCTTGTGTAATTTTTTATGAACTTTTGGTGCATAGTTTTTTCTGGTAGTTTATCAGAAAAAGTCCTGAAAAAAATACAAAAAAATGCAAAAATTACATTACACAAAATTATCGGAATTATATTCAATATTAAAGTAGGTACTAAAAATTAAAAATAATATATTCATTAGTATATAAATATAATTATGTATAATTAACAAAATATAATAAATTATTAATAAATATAATTTTTATATAATACCATAAAATTATTCCAAAATAAAGGTTCCTTCATCCTTAATATACAAGAAAATCTTTATATAATTAAGAATAAAAATCATATAAATTGAATTATTGCAAATGATAATTTATTGGTAAAATTATCAAAAATTTTATTTTGAAAGTTTTAGGTGCTAAATTTGTTAAAAAATGAGTGATATGAAAAATATGTTGAAAAATATTTAAAAAAATAAATAAAATTACAGGAAAAAATATCAAAAATGAATTATATAAGTTATAAAAATAAAAAATTGAAAGCTAAAAGTACGCAAAAAAATAGACTCAATTTTGACCGATTTTGAGAAGGTGCCTTTAAAAAATAGCAAAAATTTTACTAGGTTTCATAGAATTTTTGTAATCGGCTAAATTTTTTTCAAAATTTGTGCAAAAAAAATTTGTTTTTGCAAAATATGTAAAATAAAAAAAATTCAGAGATTTTTAATCTATTAACATTTTTTTTATTTAAAATATTTTCGAGGTAAAAATATGAGACTTGAGACTGTTGAATAGATATAATTTTAGGGAAATTTCTATTTAAAATAGGGATAATTGAAAGTGTTAGCGGAGGTACTTGAGACTGTTGAATACATAGAATTTTGGGAAATTTCTATTTAAAATAGGGATAATTGAAAGTGTTAGCGGAGCTACTTGAGACTGTTGAATAGATAGAATTTTGGAGAAATTTCTATTTGAAATAAGGATAATTGAACATGTTAGCGAAGCTACTTGACTGTTGAATAGATAGAATTTTGGGAAAATTTCTATTTAAAAAGGGATAATTGAAAGTGTTAACGAAGCTAGTAGGATTGTTGAATAAATAGAATTTCAGTGAAAGTTCTATTTAAAATAAGGATAATTGAAAATGTTAGCGGAGCTACTTGAGACTGTTGAATAGATAGAATTTTAGGGAAATTTCTATTCAAAATAGGGATAATTGAAAGTGTTAGTGGAGCTACTTGAGATGATGAATAGATAGAATTTTGGAGAAATTTCTATTTGAAATAAGGATAATTGAACATGTTAGCGAAGCTACTTGACTGTTGGATAGATAGAATTTTGGGTAAATTTTTATTCAAAATAGGGATAATCGAAAGTGTTAGCGGAGCTACTTGAGACTGTTGAATAGATAGAATTTTGGGAAAATTTCTATTTAAAATAAGGATAATTGAAAATGTTTGCAGAGCTACTTGAGACTGTTGGATAGATGGAATTTTGGGAAAACTTCTATTTAAAATAAGTATAATTGAAAATGTTGGCGGAGCTACTTGAGACTGATAAATAGATATAATTTTGGGGAAATTTATATTTAAAATAAGGATAATTGAAAATGTTAGCGGAACTACTTGAGACTGTTGAATAGATAGAAAATTGGAGAAATTTCTATATGAAATAGGGATAATTGAAAGTGTTAGCAGAGCTAGTGGAGATTGTTGAATAGATAAAATTTTGGGGAAATTTCTATTTAAAATAAGGATGACTGAAAATGTTAGCGGAGCTACTTGAGACTGATGTCTATGGATAGAATTTTGGGAAAATTTCTATTTAAAATAAGGATAATTGAAAATGTTTGCGGAGCTACTTGAGACTGTTGGATAGATGGAATTTTGGGAAAACTTCTATTTAAAATAAGGATAATTGAAAATGTTGGCGGAGCTACTTGAGACTGATAAATAGATAGAATTTTGGAGAAATTTATATTTAAAATAAGGATAATTGAAAATGTTAGCGGAACTACTTGAGACTGTTGAATAGATAGAAAATTGGAGAAATTTCTATATGAAATAGGGATAATTGAAAGTGTTAGCAGAGCTAGTGGAGATTGTTGAATAGATAAAATTTTGGGGAAATTTCTATTTAAAATAAGGATGACTGAACATGTTAGCGGAGCTACTTGAGACTGTTGAATAGATAGAATTTTTGGGAAATTTCTATTTAAAATAGGGATAATTGAAAATGTTAGCGGAGCTACTTTAGACTTTTGAATAGATAAAATTTTGGGGAAATTTCTACTTAAAAAAGGGAGAATTGGAAGTGTTAGCGGAGCTACTTGAGATTGTTGAATAGACAGCACTTTGGGGAAATTTATATTTAAAACAGGGATAATCGAAAGTGTTAGCGGAGCTACTTGGGACTGTTGAATAAATAGAATTTTGGGAAAATTTTTATTTAAAATGAGGATAATTGAAAATGTTAGCGGACCTAATTGAGGAGTTGGATAGATGGAATTTTGGGGAAATTTCTATTTGAAATAGGGATAATTGAAAATGTTAGCGGAGCTACTTTAGACTGATAAATAGATAGAATTTTGGGGAAATTTATATTTAAAATAAGGATAATTGAAAATGTTAGCGGAGCTACTTTTGACTGTTGAATAGATAGAAAACTGGGGAAATTTCTATATGAAATAGGGATAATTGAAAGTGTTAGCAGAGCTAGTTGAGATTGTTGAATAGATGAAATTTTGGGGAAATTTCTATTTAAAATAAGGATAATTGAAAATGTTAGCGTAGCTACTAGAGACTGTTGAATAGATAGAATTTTGGAGAAATTTCTATTTGAAATAGGGATAATTGAAAATGTTAGCGGAGCTACTTCAGACTTTTGAATAGATAGAATTTTGAGGAAATTTCTACTTGAAAAAGGGAGAATTGGAAGTGTTAGCGGAGCTACTTGAGATTGTTGAATAGACAGTATTTTGGAGAAATTTTTATTTGAAATAAGGATAATTGAAAATGTTAGCGGAGATACTTGAGACTGTTGAGTAGATAGAATTTCGGGGAAATTTCTTTTCAAAATAGGGATAATTGAAAATGTTAGCGGAGCTACTTTAAACTATTGAATAGATAGTATTTTGTGAAAATTTCTGTTAAAAAAAGGCGATTGAAACCGTTAGCGGAGCTAACTGGATTGTTGAATAGATAGAATTTTGGGAAAATTTCTATTTAAAAAGGGATAATTGAAAGTGTTCGCGGTGCTAGTAGGATTGTTGTATAGATAGAATTTTGGGGAAATTTTTATTTAAAAAGGGTAATTCAAAGCGTTAGCGGAACTACTTGATGAACTATTATATAGATAAGAATTTAAGTTATTAGTGAAATCACTTAATGAATAATTAAATAAATAATTAAAGATTTTGGTGGTATTCTAGTCTATTCAGAGGAACCTGTTCTGTAATTGATAATCCACGATTTAAATTACTTTTTTCTTAGTTTGTATATCGTCGTTTGAATATTTCAAATGAGAAATAATATTCAAAATATTTAATTAGAGAGGAAATCAGGTCAAGGTGCAGAAGTTTATGAGAATTATTTACCCTTCAACGAAAAAATTTGTTGGCTTATAATTTAAGATCATCTCTTGAATGATTACAAAATTTTCCTCCTGCCGAACATGATTAGTCAGAACTACCTTATCTAACTTCTAAATTCTAATATGGCAGATTAGTGTACTGAATTCAAACCCCATTTATGAAGTTTAAACTTTCTTTAGAAATGAGATCTTGAAGAACTATAATACTACAAGATAGAGCTTCCCCCTTGATAGAACAATTAATTTATTTTCATGATCATACATAAATAATTTCAATTATTATTACTGAATTAGTTAGCCAATTAATTATGAGATTATTTTTAAATAAATTTTCACATGGATACTTATTAGAAGGGCAAAATATTGAAATTATTTGAACTGTCTTACCTACAATTACTTTAATTTTTATTGCTATTCCTTCCTTACGTTCAATTTACATTGAAGATGAAAAAATAAAAGTAAGAAAAAATTAAAGCAGAAATTTCAAAACAAACTACTTCACGACACGTTTCGATTATTAGTATCTACAATCGTCCTCAAATGAAAACTGATGAGAATTGTTGTTCGAACCATTTATTTTCATTTCAGACCACAATAATTTGTTTTCGTTAGAATTAAGGTCGGTTGCCGGGCGGTTCGACGTGGGTGCTTTGTTCACTCTCTCAATCGACCGATGGTTCAAGCCGCAGCGCAGGCTGAACGATCAATTTTCACTTGCTATCGTCCAACTCGTGTTAGGAATCACACGTTAAAAGGTAAGACCTTGTCAGTCCTTAGCTCGCACAAGTTTCGACTTTTGAGAGTTTCCGTTCGTAGGAGTTCGACAGCTGGTCAACGGTAAAACATATTTTAAGCATACGTATTTAAGTGTCCTAGTATTTTTTTTCAATTTCCTTCTAATTGTTCATTTAATTTCATTTCTCTTCCCATTTTTGGTAAGTATTTCTCTGTAACTATCTCAACTGAATATTGTTTTTCATCTTTGTTCATAACGTTTTCACAAAATTTTCATAAAATTTGATAATTTCTATCCTAACATATGTCGGAAAAGACATAACATGAATGAGAGTGGCGAAATCTAAATTTAAATTGGTATCTTACGATTTGATTCTTTGGCAACATCGCGGATGCAAAATAGTTGTTATGTACAAATAATATACATTTGCGGATGCAAAAAAGTGCTAGACATGTGAACAAAATATACAGGAAGGAGTCAATACGGATAGTGAAGCGAAAGGAAGCAAAATCACTTGAAAGTGAAAAAATCGTATATTTTTTTTTTGAAAATAGAGAAATATAAAATGGTGTCTCGTTTCTGAAATAACATAAATATTCAATATACGCAATTATATTCACCCTAAAGACATTACTTCTGGTGGACGCAAAATACTTTGCGAAAAGACACAAAATGCTTTGTCTGCGAAAGGACGCAAAATGCTCGCGGGATGTAAATATACACACATCGGAAAAGTCTAGGGATATTTTTAAAAATGGCAATAATTTTTTTTTAGATCGCTTTAGGGAAAAAAAAGTTGACGGGTGATTATTAAACGAATGTAACTTACAACAAAATTCATTAAATGGTCAAAAATACTGAATGCGCATATAAGCAAAACTAAAAAAAATATGGCTCTTCTTTGGCACCCCGAAAAAAATCATAATACAAAAAAAAATTGGAATCAGTACAAAGTATGGCCTCCACGCTGGTTTATTACGGCCCTACATCTATCATACATCGACAAAATGAGATTGTCAATGTCTTGTTGAGGTACATTTGCCCATTCAGCGATTAAAAGCTCTCTCAATTGAAACGTTGTGTGAATGTTCCCCATATGCGGAGTAACTCTTCGTTAAAGCATGTCCCACACATGCTCGATGGGATTCAGGTCCGGTGATTGTGCTGGCCATGGCAATACATCAACTCCTTCGTTGGTGAGCCAGTCAGTCACTAGACGCGCGACATGTGGACGAGCATTATCGTGCATCAGGTGGAAGTTTTCACCAACAGCACCAGCAAACGGATGGACGATAGGTAGAAGAATGGTGTCGAGGTACTGTCGAGCTGTGAGGGAGCGATTTGGAAAAACGAGATCGGTTCTGCCGCCGATCATGATTCCGCCCCATAGCATTACTGTACCACCTCTGTATGTGTGGACTTCCTGGACGTGTCTCAAACGTTCATTATTTCCAGGTCGTCTCCACAGTCTTACTCGACGAGAATCTGGATGAAATCCAAATCTGGATTCGTCTGTAAACAAAACTGTGGCCCAATCATTTGCATCCCAGTTTTGATTTTCTTGACACCACTCTAATCTTCTACCGTGATTGCCTCTCGACAAGGGTGGACATCTAAGTGGCCTTCTGTTGTGGAGATCTGCTTCATGCAGTGGATTTCTGACAGTATCACGACCAATGGTTACGTGGTGCGTCCGCTGCAATACGTTAACCAACTCAGGTGCTGTGATTGTCGGTTGTCTTCTTGCGGTTAAGACCAAAAATCGGTCTTGAACTGCAGTTGTAGCGCGTCCTCGCCCTGGATGTTGTTCGGCTGGACTGCCAGTTTCACGGAAACGCCGCCACAATCGACTGATAACACTTTGGGAGACCCCCAAACGAAGAGTACATCATTTTGTCGCATGCCACCTCAGCCAATGGTAAGTGATGGCGTTCCATGTTAAAACACAATATTTCCAGTTTAATTGCTGAGCAAGAACTGCATAGAATGTACAAACTCGACACTTTCAGATTATTCATTTTAGCCGAAAACCTACAGTTTGTAAAAAACTTGATAAAAGATTAGTTACCGTTTTTGCAGGCTTTTTTCAACCCATAGACATCTACAGGGTGGTCGAGTGTACCAATTTAATCGAAATTAAACGACCTCATGCATTTATTTTTATGTATTTAGTAGGTTATAAAAATATCCCTAGACTTTTCCGATGTATATATATATATATATATATATATATATATATATATATATATATATATATATATATATATATATATATATATATATATATATATATATATATATATATATATATATATATATATATATATATATATATATATATATATTCGCCCCCCCCGAGAAAAGCTTCTGCATCCGTCCATGCGGTTAAGTTTATGATCATTTTGTTAAGATTCTTGACAAGAAGTGCATGTTTTAACGAAACTTACTATATCATTGTCCACGTTCGGTCAGTACATATGTAAACGTGCACTGGACTGCATGGCAGTTATACCAAGGTGTCCATCATGAAGCATCATCAATACATATCGAAATGCTTCTGGAATACATATTCTTCCTTTCCAAAGAAACATATTTTCTTCAAACGGAAGTTCCTCACGTTTCTCGAAGTACGAAAGAATTTCGTTAGGTATATGTCTTTTATCAGACCAACAGGATTGTACGCATCTTATAACTCTACTGAGAATTGCATCACTTGATGTTTTTGACGGAAAACTTTCTTCGTGATAGGAAGGTGTAGTCTAAGATGCAGAAGTTGACTTCTTTTAGGTAATCCAGCTTCTTCCAAAAGTAATGATTTTGTATCAGGAAGTACTAGACGTGATAATGCGTCTGTAGGTGCATTTTCTTTACCTTTGTCAAAATCATAGCTAGTCAGTGTCATGGCCTATCTATATTACTAGCAATCTTTGATGTTTCACGGTTTCTACTAAATATTCATTCAGAGGCTTGTGATCTGTTAATCGTGTAAAATGTCTTCCATATAGATAATGGTGGAATTTTGTAACTGCAAACACGATTCCTAAAGCTTCCTCATCTATAGTAATCTGTAGAATATCGGGTTTCTGCATCACTCAAAGTGTGTGAAGCATAAGCAATTGGTTTGAGTTGTTCATTAGGGAATTCATGGAATAAGACTTACCCAACACCCTTCGAACTCGCATCACTTGTGACTACTACTGGCAATTCAAGATTGAAATATACCAGAGTATCTGATGGACTAAGGATATTCTTCAACTCATGGAATGATTTTTCATCATAACTGTTCGCTTGAATTGTTTTTCAGGTGTCTGTATAATGGAAGGCAAAGAACATGTAGATTTGGTATGAAACATCCATAATAAGTTATCAATCCAAAGAAAGATCTGAGTTCACTTATATTTGTAGGACTTAGCATATCACTTATAACTGAAGAAATAAATGGTCTAAATTGAGAATTTTGAGAGAAGTACTTGGTCCACCGAAATTAATTTTCATTGCAGAGTGATCTTCAAGAATATCATGCTCATGCTAAAGAATAGAACAAGGTATGCTTTTGGTATCAATGAGCTCTGTAGCTTTAACTCCATTGATAATGATTAGCACCGTAACTTTACCAATGCAGTTCGATGAAGTTTCCTAAATCAGCAAATTTAGCGAAATGTCCTGTCTTCGAACATTTCAGCATTTACGACAATAATGAAATAACTGTATAATTGAAGCCGAAGTTTTGAAGAAGATGACAATGTCACAGCTGAATATTACTGGAGTTTTTTCCAGTAATATTCATTACTACACCAAAGGTTTCGAACAGTGCATCACAAATGTCACAGCTTTTTAGTTGCATTCTTTTGACAATTTTCAGTGTAGTACTATTTTGTTGAATGAATCGTTATAAACAGATTGAATCAGAAATTTACTTCATTTCAAAAAATACAAGATATACAAACACGACTGATAAAGACAACTGTGATTTCTAGAAAAAATATTGATACAATATCCACAGAAAACAGGGTTGTTGCCGATTAAAATATTGGAGGAAAATCGCAATACGCTCAAGAGTGTCACAGAATGAACTTTTGAGATTGACATTCGCAGTTAAAAGCAAAACTTCAGATTACAATAGATCCGGGTCAATAATATGAAAACTAAAATTCATATTGAACTTATCGTAGCAGCCGTGATAGATGGAATATTTTTGTTGTTCAAACTGTACAATAAAATTATTATTGGTCAAAAAATCATCCATTAATTATTTTTTTAAATCAAAGTCAACTTCTATCAGAGTACCGACACAGACCATTAAAAACATTACTTTCAGTAATATTTGTAAAAAATATATTTTTAAAATAACAATGACATTCATTTCAACGAATGCCCTTTTCTATTCACTTCATTCGTAAATTGACCTTAACCTTCATTGGTTATTTTATCCAAGAAAATCGATACACCCGGTCACTTACACCCTATGCAATTTTCCATCACGTTGGTATGGAGGTGCTGATGACAAAAAAACTGATAATTATAATTATCAACAAGCCAAAATTTGAAATTTGTAAACTAAAAATAAAGTCAAGTTGAACTATCCGCAATAGTTACAATAAAAATAGCACACTGCACTTGCCAACTGCTAGGAAGGTTATCGGACATATCGGTAAAACTTTTTTTGGAAAAATATGAAATCTATAAAATTGTCAAATGGAAGTGAAATGCCTTTAGTGGGACTCGGGACGTGGAGAGCTCAACCGAAAGAAATCGAAAATGCAGTTCAAATAGCTTTAGAAAATGGATACAGGCATATCGGTAAGTACTTATTTTAGAATTTTCCTTCATCCATTCCTTCGTAATAAAAAATATATTCAATACCTATAATTATCAAATAATTTTGAAATTTTTATCCCATTCTGAAATCCTCAGAAACATTGTAATGTATTCAAAACTGATCAAGAATAATTGAATTCAAAAAAATACTTCCAAATTTCAAGAATTCGACTGAATTTATTAATCAATAACGAGTTGATAATGAAAAACTAGAACATGTCTGCTTGTTATTATTTCTTTCAAAGTCTAGTCTTTAGACAGGAATAGCTTCTTTCTTAGTAAGTATATTTTCTCGTTTTCTATTACTTCCAAAAAACATTATTCTATAAATGAGAAGGAAAAAAAGGGAAAAAAGGGAGAACACAAATGTTAACAAATTTCACATAACTTTTTAACCATTGAAAAATCTATAGAAATAAAATAGCGCATCACCTCTGTTTTCACTGACGTGACGTGACATTTGGTTATTTGGCGAATAAGTCTTTGTTATTATTTATAGAAAATCAACGAAAAGTTTAGTATATTTCAGCAGGAAAACCTGAATGAATAAATTTTTGAAGGCTCACCTGCGGTTATAAACTTGAAAATTGATATTAAGTTGATATTCGTCATGCAATGGCTTTGTGGATTGAACTTTTAATGGAGGTGAATATTATTGTTTAGGGAGCCCATAAAAAATGGTCACTATCATCAAAAATAATTTTTAAATATTAGTGAAAGCACTCTCAGTTCAACAAGAAGCAGCTGACGTTCATAATCCTTGTGAGTGATGCACCAAACCCAACTAATACATATAGAAAAGGTTTTAATATACTGTACTGGTATAGCAAATAATGTGGAACAATAACAAATTGAGAAATAAACAATATTCTAATTAGAACACCTAATACGTGCCAGGACAGCTCTTTTCGATGTATGCCGATCTTATGTTATTAAAACATTATGTAACATTGAGATAGGGAAGGATTACGACGAGGATCATGTAATTGAAACAAGGTAGATCAATTTGAGTTATTCTGAATAGAGGAAGTTTTTCTACGAAGTCGTTTCATTCCGTTCCTTATAAATGAACCTGAAGTGAGTTTATTACATGGCGATCCTGCCAGGATGATTCCAGGATTACCACGTATGTTATTAACGGGTAGATACTGAGAAATAGAGACGAGTTGCATTTGACATCTTCCAACATGGGATCCACAGAGAGTAAAGAAGAAGTAATCATAAGCCAAGCCGGGAACAGTGGTGGAGTTTCAGCTAGCAATGGGTTCTCCGTTTCCGAAGTACTAGGCATAGTAGCTTTCGCCTGTTTCATTTTGGCACTCGGCGCATTTCTAATAAAGAGGTGCCAGAAATCATTAGAAAAGAAGATAAGAAGAGAGATAACGAGGAGTCAGGAGTTGGTATAGGCGTAAGGAGTGAGAAGAAAACGAATTTCATGGGTGGTTCACGCATTCCAAAGTGAAAACCAACAACAAGTAGAGTGGAAATTGGATGACACATGGAAAGACATTTTAAGGTCGTATTTATTTAGTATAAGTTTGTGTATCAATATATCGATTTATTTTCGTCTTTAGCGTAGCAAATGAGCATCATAGACTTATTTAGATACTCGTTTGAAGAACTCAAAGTTTTTAATAGGAATTTAAATAAAGATAGCAAAGAGAGGCGAGTCGATCTAAAAGCTATAAATCGCAAGTTTGAAGAATTAAATAGGATTGAATCAGAGTTAAATGAAGTGAAAAATAAATTCAATGCGGGCCCTAAAGATGCAGATATAATTCAAAAAGTTAAGTTATATGTTGAATCTTCAAACAAATTATTAGTCGATATTCGAAATACCTTAGAGACTAGATTAGCTAATATTACAGAAATTACTAGAAGTTTTACAATAATGGGTGAAAAATTTGATCTCAGAATAGCGTCAAGCTTATTGCCTATAACCGACAATTCGGAGGAATCTGTAAAACAGTTAATAGATGCCATTGAATTATACGATAGTCTTTTAGACGATAATGGAAAAATAACACTAACAAACTATGTCCTTAAAACTAGATTGTCACAAAGTGCAAAGATGAGATTAGAGTCGTCATATACGTCTAATACTGATTTAATTAAAGACATCAAAACACACTTGTTGACAAAGCATTCTGCCGCAAGTTTATCAGTTGAATTACATAACGCAAAACAAAAACATAAATCAGTGAATGAATTTGGTAAATCAATCGAGGAATTACTGGTCGATTTGACAATAGCGCAAGCCGATGGAAATGTCGAGGCAATGAAAATTCTTAAAGTTGCGAACGAAAAACTGGCAATTCATGCTTTCGCGAACGGACTGCGAAGTCACGATCTGGGAACTGTCATAAAAGCTAGGAACTATAGCGCTTTGAAAGATGCTATAACGGGAGCTGTAGATGAGGAATGTACGGGAGGTGCAACCTCTTCTTCGCAGGTGTTTCACATGCGAGGGAACTCAAAACTTAATAATTTCAACCGTACGAGTCGAGGATTTCAGCAGAATAATAGGGGAAGACCAAATTTCAGTACCGGACAATTCAATAACTCACAATCGAATAAGATCAGAGGAAGTAGTTTGCATAGTAAAAATAATTTTAGGGGTCGAAACCAGGGACATTTTCGCGGAAATTTTAGAGGGCGTTGGAATAATCACAACAACCAAACTTTCAGTCCATCTCGAAGAGGGTTTTTTATGGAAAACGCTCAGGATGCTGAATTAAACAACCCTTCCCCGCAAGCTAATCAGTTTTTTCGGTCGAGTCAGTGAGAATGTAGGTGATTATAAGGTTTTAAGTATGAATGGTCTTAATTATGTATGTATGAAAAACGGAAAAAGTGAGTTGAAATTTTTATTGGATACGGGTGCTTCGGTAAGCGTAATTTTTACATCATGTATAAATAAAAATCAGTTTGTTGATACGACAAATAGAATCAAAATAAACGGCATAGCGGGTTTTGTCTTCACGCAAGGCTCGGCTAATATTACATTAGAACTATCTGACGTTAAGATAGGTCACGAATTTCATGTGGTGAATGACTTTGGTAGTGATATGAATGGTGTTATTGGGTCAGATTTCTTTGTCAAGCACTCTGCAATATTAAACTACGAATTATGCACATTCTCTATATATATAAACAATCGGAAACTGTCGATTCCACTGCAATCCAAGTATGAAAATTATATAACGATTCCACCAAGGTGCGAAATTATTAAATATTTGCAAGTACATAACTCAGATGATTGTATTATCATACCAGAAGAAATTTCAGAAGGTGTTTATACTGCGGGAATTATCGCAAAGCCTCACAACCACATTATACCTGTTAAAATTCTGAATATTACGGATAAAGAGGTACACTTGAAAAATTTTAGGCCCAAAACTGAAAATATTTCAGAATTTGATGTTCATACTTTTGGAAACACACACTTTTCAGTTGAGCGTATAGATAAGTTACTCAACTCCATAAATACCAAAGGTCTTAATAAGCAGGAAAAAATAGCTATTGATAAAATCTGTGCAAAATATGCGGACGTATTTCGCTTTGAAAATGACCCACTGACGGTGACAAATGTCTGTAAACAGACCATACATTTAAAAAAGGATGCCATTCCGGTATACGTAAAACCATACCGGTTACCGCATTCGCAGAAAGCGGAAATAAATAAACAAATTGACAACATGCTGTCAGAAGGAATTATAGAGGAAACAAGGTCCGAATGGTCGGCACCATTGTTAATAGTACCGAAAAAAGAGGATAGTAAGGGTAATAAACAATGGAGGATAGTTATCGATTACCGTCTGTTGAATAAACGCATTGAGGATGACAAATTTCCATTACCTTGCATAGATGAAATTTTAGACTCACTCTCCGGAGCGATGTACTTCTCACATCTTGACTTATCTCAGGGCTATTATCAGGTTGAATTGGATGCAACATCTAGAGCTTACACAAGTTTCACAACCGATAAAGGTCAGTATCAAATGACGAGATTACCGATGGGGTTGAAACTGAGTCCAAGTGCTTTCTCTCGAGCGATGACCATAGCAATGTCAGGGTTAAATTATGAGAGATGTTTCATTTATTTGGACGATTTGATAGTTTTCGGGAATAATTTGGAAGTTCATAATCGGAATTTGGTAAAAACTTTGCAGCGATTGAGACAGGTCAATTTAAAACTAAATCCTTACAAATGCGAATTCTTGAAAAAACAGATATTGTATCTGGGTCACGTGATTTCATCTGAAGGAATATCTCCAGATTTTGAAAAAATACGTGTTATACAGCAATTTCCGGTTCCAAAAGACTCGAATGAAACTAAACGGTTTGTAGCATTTGCGAACTATTATAGGAAGTTCATTCAGAATTTCGCGGATATCGCAGCACCGCTTAACAGATTGTCAAAAAAGGGTGTAGTATTCGCTTGGAGCGAAGAATGTCAAAAAGCATTCGAAACGCTAAAGCAGGCGCTGGTACAACCACCAATTCTCGCATATCCTGATTTTTCGGAATCAAACGTTTTTAAATTACGTACCGATGCCTCAAATTTGGCTATCGGAGCAGTTCTGTCAAATTCAGATGATAAGCCGGTGGCGTTCGCCAGCAGATCGCTGAATAAAGCTGAAGTCAACTATTGTGTGATAGAGAAAGAATTACTTGCTATTTGTTGGAGTGTGAAAAAATTTCGTCCTTATCTTTACGGGAAAAAGTTCATTATCCTTACAGACCATAAACCATTATTATATCTTTTCGGTATGACGAATCCTTCAAGTAGACTAACGAAATTTAGGTTAACACTAGAAGAATATGATTTTACAATAAGTTATGTTAAAGGAAAAGATAATGTAACGGCTGATGCATTAAGTCGTATAAAAATTGACTCCGACGAACTGAAAGAAATGTCAGTTAATTCCTGTCAAGTCATGAATGTCGTGACAAGGGCACAAACGAAGAAATTGGGCAACAATTCACGGGAAAAGTCCAATATCTCTTTCGATAACAGGCCTGATCATCCTGGTGTCGTAGAATTATTGAAACCACCTAAAGAATTTGTTCAGTTGTATCCTTTGTCGAAAGTTGAGTTTCAAAGAAAAAAACGTTCTGAGTGTAAAATAAAAGGGAATATATTATATGATGAAAAGGCAAATACTATTTATATGAATCAGGATGAATCTCGATCAGCGACTGCATTCGGTGCATCGTTGAGAGACCTGAAGGAAATTTGCCAAGAATATGGAATTCCAGAATTAGTTATAGTAAAAGAAGATAGATGCGCATCGTTATTAAAAAACATTTTGGAAATTCCCAATGAAATTCGAAAGGCAGGTATAAAAATAAATATAATAAAAGCTCAGCAACACATAACTAGGAAGGAAACCCAGCAATTAATTTTGAACGATTACCACATGTTACCAACGGGAGGGCATGCTGGAATTAATCGCATGTATAACAATATTAGAAAACTTTACTTTTGGTCTGGTCTCCGAAAGGATATCGAAAATTTTGTAAAACGTTGTGATGACTGTCAGAGATATAAGTACTCAAGACCGCATCGGCAACCAATGAAAATAACCACAACGGCTACCTCAGCGTTTCAGAAAGTTTTTCTTGACTTGGTGGGCCCTTTAGACCAAGACAGGGAAAATAACCGATACATTTTGACGTTGCAATGTGAGTTAACAAAATTCGTAGAAGGGTATCCATTAGAAAATAAAGAGGCAGTAACAGTCGCGAAATCATTCGTAGAAAATTTTATTTTACGATTTGGTATTCCAGAACAAGTTGTGACAGACAGAGGCACTGAATTTCTAGCGTCGACCTTCAAAGAGTCGTGCAAACTGCTAAAAATCGAACAGCTGAATTCAACGGCGTATCATCACGAAACCATTGGAGCATTGGAAAACACACATAAAAATCTAGGTGATTATTTACGCATACATGCATCAGAGCATCCAGACACCTGGAGCTCATGGATACCATATTGGTGTTTTGCATATAATAATACAGTGCATACGGAAACTCGGTATAGTCCATACGAATTGGTTTTCGGCAAAATGAGTCGAGTACCATCGAGCATTGCTACACAAGTCGACCCTGTATATAATTTCGATGATTACCCAATTCAGTTAAAATTTAGATTGCAAACAGCTTGGAATGACGCGAGAAATAATTTAATGGTATCAAAATCGTTACGAAAACAAAAACTAGATATTAAAATTAATCCTGTTAATGTTAGGATAGGTGATAAGATATTAGTAAGGAACACATCTTCAAATAAGTATGATCCTATCTTCAAAGGTCCTTATATTATAGTAGAAGATAAAGATCCAAATGTTGTAGTTAGAATAGATAATAAGCTGGTAGAAATACACAAAAATAGGACAAAATTGTTTATTGAATGAAAAAAAAAAAATATTGTTTAAAATTTTTTTTTTCGTCATCGGGGGGAGATGTACTGGTATAGCAAATAATGTGGAACAATAACAAATTGAGAAATAAACAATATTCTAATTAGAACACCTAATACGTGCCAGGACAGCTCTTTTCGATGTATGCCGATCTTATGTTATTAAAACATTATGTAACATTGAGATAGGGAAGGATTACGACGAGGATCATGTAATTGAAACAAGGTAGATCAATTTGAGTTATTCTGAATAGAGGAAGTTTTTCTACGAAGTCGTTTCATTCCGTTCCTTATAAATGAACCTGAAGTGAGTTTATTACAATACTAGGGGTCGGCAAGTAGTTTTAGGTGGGGTCCGTATACTGTGAAAAAAATGTAATGAGGTCAAGAAAAAAACAACTGATAACAATGACGTGCTACCCATGTATTATTTTGGTTGCAAATCAAATTTTGAATTATAGAATAGAAGAAACACAAATTAATGTGAGAAACTACACC
The DNA here is from genome assembly GCF_025532065.1 of Leptinotarsa decemlineata. Lineage (NCBI taxonomy): Eukaryota > Metazoa > Arthropoda > Insecta > Coleoptera > Chrysomelidae > Leptinotarsa > Leptinotarsa decemlineata. The sequence goes on along the minus strand of NW_027412596.1, from coordinate 2,707,242 downwards.
GACGGTCTTGAGACAGTTTGGTTCTCGAGAGAAACAGCAAATTCGAAGTGGACGTCCGTTAATCTCGAACGATATTTATTTTTCAAAAAATTCATCTTTGAGAAAGATGTTTCACATAGGTACGTATGTCGAGCTAAACATAGTGGCCAAATTTATTGCTACTTTCTTGCAATTTTCATGTTTTTTCGGAACATGTTTGGTCCAAAATTCTCATTAGGATACCGTTTTATACATTTGCAAGGACATATCTTCTTGAAAATCGATTATATTCAGTTGAGGTGATAGCTTTGACAGATTGAACAACTTTGCAGCCACATCTGTCCATTCTGCCGCTACGTCGTTCCTAAGATCGGCCAGAAATTTCCCAATAACTGCACAATGTCTTCTTCGGAGTTCTTTTTATATTCAAGAACTGTCGTAAAATTAATGAATTTTTGTTTTGCAATATCGTTTTCAAAGATATCCAGCATGCGACGAAAAGCAGACACTCTTTGTATCAGATCACATATTCATTTAAGATTTCCTTGTAACTTTGTGTTGAACGCATTCAAATATTTCAAAATATCTTTTAGGAAAGCCACAACCAGCATATTGCGCTTGTTTGTTATGAACTCAAAGTGCTTTCTAGCTTTCTGCGTATCTAAATTTCGCAAGATGAAGGTTACTTGTTCTTTAATTAGCCAGGCTAGATGGGAAACTATAGTCTATTTCAAAAGAGTGTAGAGTAATAAAATCTCATTGAGTATTCAAAAGCGCTACAGGGTGATCCGTCAATAAATTCTGTCACTTCCCTAGTCCGCATTGCAAAATTATGTCGTTTCATAAAGAGCAGGTAGGTATCACCCTGTTTTAAGGGATTTGTCCATTGTTATCGACGGATAAATACTGAGCCAGAGGCGCGCTAGTGGGATAATTGCCAAAAGAATATGCATTCATAAAAATTATATTAAAGGAAATAAAAATTTAATACAGCAGAACAGTGTTATTAAAAAAATATAAAATGTAACAATAAAATATATACGAACCGAAATCGGGAAATACTCACAAACACACACGAACGAACTTTACGTATTGAAACACTTGTGGGGACTTTAAATCAATTTATTCACAAAAACGACAAGAACTTTACTGGATACGTTATTACAATTTGACACTTGAACAATACTAAAACTGTGAACTTCCCTTAACGTTTAACAACACTCTATTTATACCCTAATTGAATGTTCTAGAGATTACTAGGTACAATTTTCGAGAACCTTCCGAGAAAATAATTATTCAGACTACCCTTAATTCTAAACCCTAACCTAAGCAAAAGTGTCACTGTCACTGATACACTGGTCTCTGTCCAGATTGCTTATCCCGCTACAGTATATTTACAATTCAATTAAATTATTCTACATCAGTATAGTCTTCATCCGAAGAACTGTCATCATCCCCTGGTGTTATAATTATAGGGTCAACCACCTGATCGACCAAGTTGTCCAGTTCCCACATTTTATCTTCCTCTTTTAAAACATGCTGGATTGCTTTTTGCCAGTTTTCTGATGTGATTTCCATAATGGCTTGATCAAACAATACCTTGACATCTTTCATTTTAAATGTGGTATTGTGCCTTGCAACATATCCTTTAACTTGTGCCCATATAAGTTCTATAGGATTTAATTCGCAATGATATGGCGGTAGGCGCAGCACAGTTACTTTATACTTTTCTGCTACATCTTCTACGGCATATTTCATGAAGCGAGATTTATGTTGTTTTACTATGGCTAGTAGTTCCTTCTTTACTGAATTCGTCTCAAACTGAATACCTTTATTTGACAGCCAGTTAATAATTTCTTGCTTTCTCCAAGCTGAAGTTGGTACCTTCTCTAAGCGCCTTGAATGGTAGCTTGCATTATCCATAACCACGACCGAATCAGCTGAAAGAAATTTTAACATTTCCCCGAAGTAGTCTTCGAAGACATCCGAATTCATGTCCTCATGATAATCTCCCGTCCGGCACGACTCAAAGCTTAACAAACCTTCTTTTAAAAATCCGTCTTCGCTTCCAATGTGAGCAATTATAAGCCTCTTCCCTTTTCCCGAAGGCACTTTAATACCCGTCGAAAGGCCTTCTATGAAAGCTTGGCGAGAACTTGTTATATTTTTATCTTGCCACATTTTTTTGACTATATAACCTTCGTTTATCCACGTCTCATCAAGATAAAAAATTTTCTTTTGCTCTCTGCGGTACTGCTTTATAGTTGTCAAATATTTTCGTCTCCAGCAAACAATTTCATCACTTTCCAGTAATAGTGCCTTTCGATTGTGCTTTTCCCAGGCAAAATTCATACTTTTTAAAGTTTTCCATAAAAGTTTTCTGGATATCAAAGGAATATCGTTATCTTGGCTTATCTCGATAAATATTTTTTCAAGAGTGGGTATTTCCTTTTTAAAATAAAACGAATGAACTTTTCTTCGAATGTCACATTTGGTGTCTTCATCTAAGATTTTTATTGGTCTTCCTGATTTTCTCTTGCATGGACTTACCTGGCCTGATATCTTTCTTTCTCGCAATAATTTAAAAATCGTGGACTGTCCAATTCCAGTCATTCGGGCACATCGCTCAACACTTTCTTGCACAGACAAACTAGGGTGATCGTGTTTTATGCAATCATATACATTTAAAATTATAACTTTTTCGCAAACAGATAGCGGAGAATTTTTTACACTTCTTTTCTTTGGAGTAAATGTCCCCATTTTATAACTTTTTCACTATTTCTATATCACAATATCACTGTACGTTTAATTGGTGTAGTAACAATTACTATTATAACTCGAATGTTTAAGACACCATTACAATATATTTAAACACCTGAGTTTAATAGGTATTGCATGATTGGTGGGCAGGGTCAAAAAGGGATTATTATAATAACATGGCACCTCGGAACTAAGTGTTAACCCTTTTTTGAGAAATCATGCTCAAGTATATGAACCCAAATTGCATATTAAATAAGTTTACAAGAACCACTAAAATTAATCTTAATCTTTTTTTAAGAAATTTTACTTACCTAAATACATGTAGGTACTTAGTTTTAGACCAAATTACTTCCCAAAAATGGCCTTTTATTATTATCTATGTCTGTAATTTTTAATTTACTTTAATTATTAAGTTTAATAATCCTAAGATTTGCCTACGCCCATGGACGACAACGAAATTCAGGCAAATTTTATGACACTTCATGATTTATTACTCTACACTCTTTTGAAATAGACTATAGGTACTTGTAAAACAGGTTAGCTAGGAAACTCAAAATAAAATAAGTACTTATAAATTATATGTGGCTTAATTTTTTTTATTTAATTAGGGTATTGTATGCCTTATCTTCGTACTAATTTATACTTGGTATACTTGGCGGTCCGAGGTTCGAACTTTCGCGGTCCGAGGTTCGACCTTTCGCGGTCCGCCTGTTGCAGACCGTTGGTCTATACATATTATATATACTGAAGGTCATCTATTTACTAATGTTCATTTTGGAGAATGAAACCTTCAATAATATTTTCCATCAGGAGCATCATCATCTTGCAGACTCCACCATAATCTTTAGTGCACCTTCAGCATAATTTAACTTTTTTACTCAGAATACGTAAGTAGGCATCATGTTCATAAATAACTTGTTCATACTTATGATGCACTGTTTGGAACCTTTGGTGTAGTAATGAATATTACTGGAGTTTTTTGTTCATACTTATCCAATCATGAAATTTTTTCTCTGATATCATATTTATAATTAACAACTGAATCTACGACATTGCAACTTCAAATTAAATAAACACAATAATATTATAGCTATTTATGATACGAGTGTTAAAATAAAACTTACTTTCAACGTTCAATTGGTATATTTTTGTTTATCGAATTTATTGACCATCATTTCACGAGGGCAGGTAGCCTGACTTTTTGATAATTTTTCTCTCTTGCTGACAATTGAAACCGTTTTTGTGTTTATGAATTTCTATTGCCCCTAATTGGGCAATAGAAATAGAAATCATAAAATAGAAATTCTACCAAGCACCTGAGTCTCTTCAAATGCAATCCCGAAAAATCAGCAGTGGCGGGAAATACAATCAGAGAAGGTACCCGAAGTATCGAGATCAAAGTGTTTGTTAGAACTCAGACCTATTAACCAAGGGATGCCATAGTAATTTGAACACTCAAAAACAATTTCAATCGACAAGAAGAGAGAAAGAACATCCTTGAAATTTGGCTACCTGCACTAAATTACATGAGCCATTTAATTCAACCAATTCAAACGACGCCACGCCCACCACCAATGGGCCTGTTGGCGAAACGGTGGAATAGGATTTACAAAATTTCACTAGTTCGGACTTCCATTGTCTACTATATAAAATGATTTGTTGGTATCTACAATCGTCTTCGGGTGATGACTGGACTGATTCCTCCGAGAGATGACTATTTATGGGTCATTCGGGTGCTTTTACCTTTTACCTACCCCCTCTTTCCTCTTTCCGCTTCATTGGTTTTGGGTCACGACGAAACGTCGTGAACTAACGTGACTTGGAATCTCTACACTTTTTTATTTTTTATTATTTTCTTTTTTCATTCCTTTAATTTTTATTTATTCAATTATTATATTTTTACTTGTAGGTTATGTCACTATCATTTCATTTCAGGTTTATTGTTGCTTAATATAATTGTTATTTTCAACTATTCTTTTTTAATTATTCTTTTTTACTTGTTTCAGGGATTTCAAATCATTTTATATAGTAGACAATGGAAGTCCGAACTAGTGAAATTCATCACGAAACATTGTCAATCACCTTCAAACAAAGGATTTACAAAATTTCATTCGTTTCTAGGCGAAACTCACAACACAGTAGAATAATACAATCAGTAGGATATCTTAACACGTGATCCGCCCGAGTTGCCGGGGACTTTCAAACGCTCTTAGGATGAGATTATCATCCAACGCGTTAAGTACTGTAGTATCGAAGGATTTGACGGTACCACGAACATCGGATTAGTTATAATAAACGGTCGGAAATTGATATTGAGTTCAGTTTATTCGCTGTTGTTATTTATTATGGTTTTTAGTTTTTGTAGTTGGCTATAAGTAATTTACCACAAAATATTCTATAATAACCTTAAATTTCGTTTTTATATGAGCGCACGCCTATGGTAAAAGAACGAAATTGGCTCCACACTTCGTTTCATTAATGGTTGACTTTTACTATGCTCTCAATAGCTTCAATATATTTAAACCAATATCTTGAAAACAGATTTTAAAACGATTTCCCACAAACGTAAAAAAATGTCAAGCGATCGGTTGTTCAACTAGTTTAGTATTTGGGAAAAAACTGTTTGAGTTCCACTTTTCTATCTTCTCATGAAAACCCAGTTTGTTTAGTTTAGTATATTGTTTAACATGACACCAATCGTTTCGAAAAAGATAGTAATAGCTGCTGCTAATAGTCGCGTTATTTTCGAATGAGACCAATAAGATACCATTTATAAAAATATGAATGTATTCAACTAACTATGCATCAGACAACGCATTTTTAAGAATTGCCTAGGAATAGACGACGACGATATATTACGGCCAACAATGGGGAATGTTCCTCCTGACGAAAATCAAGTAGTTTTCATAAAAGAGCTCTAAAACAACGCATTTTAAACTTATCATTTCAACCTTTTTCCTTAAAAAATTATTTAAATACCTAAAAAAGAGGAATGAAATAATGCATTCAACATTTAAAGGGATTCGTTTCTATTTCACCATTTGGCAACATCGGTTATAGCTAATAAAGGACAATGAATCTGTTACCTGTATGAGACAAACAAAGATGACATATTTCAGAGGCGTGCTGTTCTGTTTACTTATGTTCCGAGTTCCGAGACATTCTGTGACATGACATTTTGTGCACCTAACCTATCTTCCTCTATATAAATAAATAACAAAACAACTGTTGTTTATGTGGCTTATGGTATTGAATTATAATTTATATTTTGCCTCAATTGATGATTTATAAAGATAATTTTCCTTTTTTAAAGCAGAATATCTAGGTACGTATAAATTATTTCAACTTGATATAGGCGCTGTTGCCAATATGTGAATTAGAAACAAATCCCTTTTAAAATTAAAACCCAACACTTGAAACATCAATTTGAATACTTTTCGAAGTGAATTTGAAAAAATCATGAATGTATTTACAACCCAAATTGAGGAACATTCCCCATTACGAAACACACTCCACATATGAGACATGTAATTAGTGTGGTAGGAATATAAGTAGTACGTTAAGATATACTCCAATAAACGTAGTATTTTCCTCATAAGTCCTCAGAAATAGCTTTGAGGTTGATGATTTTTCAATTTTTTTATATCATTTAAAATCAGATACCTCCTGAAGTGGGGACAGAATTTTTTATAATAAGTCCATACATACGCCTAACATATCTTGTTAGGCCTTTAGCTAATCAAGTTTATTGTATAAGTTTGATAATGTCCGTATAGGACGAAACTGCAGTAACGTTAGTTACAAATAAAAGTGGTAAAAAACAGAAAGTTTAATTTATCTTTTCTTCATTACCACGTAGCCGTTACTATCACGTAGTAACGACTACATCCATCAATTTATATAAGGTAAACATGTAACGTAAAAACTAGTTTTAATTTTGAAAAAGTAATGCTTTCTTACTTAGAACCAAGAGTGTACCCAGCCAATCAGTAGGGAAACAGGCAACTCACAATTTTTGGAAAATGGAGAAAGTGAAGCCAAAGATTTCGTAACATTTCGTAACAACTCCGTAACAACTCTTTCCCTTTTCGCTGCTAAATAATAGCTAGCCCAACATAATGATCTAGACATTAAATAGACCCCTTCTGTCTATGACTGGATATGACTACGGCAGAAGTGTGGAAAATAGCTGTAGTTGATAAAAAGGCTGTCTTCTTGAGCTTTCTGAGATGGTTGAATAAATCAGATCTCCAACAGCATGTATTTTTCCTAATGCAATGAAAAAGTTTTGTGATATTTCCATATACACTCCTTGCGAAGTGGTGTCATTAGAAGTTTTGGTGTTGGAGTTGAAGAGTTATTAAAACTTTGAAACCAAGAATTAACTTTTAAAAAAATATTCTATGGGTAGTCTTCCTGTAACCTTCCTGTATAAATAGCAATATTTAAAAAAAATTAATTATTTGCCTAGATGTATCATACCCAGTGTTATCATACAACTCGTACAAATTGAAAAACTTCAGAATTGGTGAAACAGTAATTGAAATTTTTGAGTGTTAAACCTCCAATTTTTATTGATATGTAACAAATATTAAATGGATTGAAAAGTTCTTAGGCTAACAAACAGATTGGGCTACTAGTATTAAATCCATATGATTTTGAGTTAATCCTAACCTTCAAAATACACGTGTGCAAATTTGACAGCTGCCGGACTATTAGTTTGTGGGATAGAAAATTTTGAATAGCTTTTTTGTAGTAGTTACGAAAAAACTAAAGTTTGTGAAGATCAAATCGTAACGTGTAGTTTATGAAATTGTTATTATTACAAACCTTTCTAACCGCCGCTCTATCTATTACTAGTATACGCAACCCCAAGATTTATGAAAATGTTCAATTTTTGAAAAATCAATTGTTGGGAAAACAATTGTCTTTCCACTTCTTTTGATAAATAAAGAATCGGAAACTTACCAAAAGATTTTGTATAAATATAGATCACTCATAAACTAAAGAGAATTGTGCAAGTTTCGTTATCTTTTCAAGCGCAATTCCGAGAATGTTGTAGGTATGATGAAAATTTCTATCTTTACAAAATATAAAATAATTTTCGTGTGTCTTTTCTTTCAGTTACCAAACTTCGGAAATAGGCCTAATGACGTGGAAAAGTTCATCAAATTGTCTTTGTCTAAGTTGAATTTGAGTTATTTAGATCTATACCTTATACACATGCCATTTAGTTTTCACTGTGATAAATCGGTGTATGCACCGCTGACTAATGAAGATGGGACATTCAGTTTAGACGTTGATAATGATATCATTAAAACATGGAAGGTAAGCAACTCAGTAATTGTTAAACATTCAATGTAGTAAAAAACAACGGAAATGTGGGCTATTCGATACCTCAGCTGAAAAATGTTTCTATGCAGAACTGCAACATTCTTCTCAACGCGCGCCTGGCCCAGTTGTATGATCATGATAAAAAATAATTGTTTTTTATCCATTTTATTACTTTCTTCAACTGAATCGGATTGATAAGGTATATCTTTATCAATAGTAAGACCACAAGAACTCAAAATTTTATTGATAAATTTCCATTTTTAACAAAAATTTCGTTATTCAGCAATACCATGAGAACAGTGTGATAAAACTACGAGTCTGTAGAACGAGTGGTTTCATCTGGTTGCTGGATCGGTATCGTTAAAAAATAATAAAGTTTTCAATTGAAAAAATGGACATTCATCTGGGAAAATTTTCAGGTCGAGTGGTATTGGTTAGAGTATTGCCTGTGGGGGTATTCAGGTGTGAAGGTCTAGTAGGCAGCTCTGTAGTATGAGAATGTCTGTCTGTCTTTGGTATTGGTGAAGATTATTTGTTGAAATATCATCAACTTAGTGCTCAATTTTTTCACAGATTTATCGGTTTGAAAACAATACTCCAAAATTTTTTGTTTTATTGGCACCTCTCCATTCGAGGATACTATAATTTATTTTGAGATTTTATAGGGGAGCCATATAACATTTCTAAAGGAGTTATTTTCAGAAGTTTCAGAACTTAATTTGGGGAAAAGGAATCTTCATTTTTTAGTTGGATAAATAATTTGTGAAATCCATATAATATTTTGATCAATAATTATGCCTAAATGTTTTGTATATCTCACTTCTAGAATATTTTCATCTGCAATTTCCATTGGCCATAAATTTGCTTAAGTTTTATTATATGTAAATGCTAAATATATTTGGTTTTTTTTAAGTTTACTGACAGTAAATTATAAGCAAACCAATTTTTCATAAAATTTCACATATTTATTGTGATTTTTATTATGTTTATTCAAAAGCCTTTTGGATTTAAATATTATATTTTAGTATTATGACAAAATTATGACAAATTGGGTTTTTCTTACTGTTTTTTACTGTATAACCTTCCACAATCTGAAAAATAAACAAGGTATGCATAAAAAAATATAATTGTTCACAATTGAGGCGCCGTTCACAAGTGAATTTTTTGGGTTTTGAAAACGGTAAAGAATTGTCTTCCATAAAGTTGACCATCTATAGAAAGGTGCTAAGTTTCGAAATTTCAATTTTTCAATTAATTATTTAATTTCTAAGCAAAATTCATAAATAGGACAAGTTACTGACTAATTGGACTCTTCAGTGGTTAGTTTTACGCAGTAACTTTTCAAGATGGTTTTTTCAGTTTGCCCTTTGTTACATACACCTCAGCAGATTCTCTATTAATTAAGCTTTGTTTACTTTTCAGATTCAAAGAACAATACAAAATTTGACTCCTCTACAAAAAATTTGGTTTTCGTTCTTGTAGGAAATGGAAAAACAAGTCAAAAGTGGTCTTACCAAAGCAATAGGTTTATCAAACTTCAATGCCGAGCAGGTGCAAAGAATATATGATTCTGCAGAAATAAAACCAGCAGTATTACAAATAGAATTACATGCATATTTGCAACAGAAGGAAATGAGGGAAACGTGTAAAAAACTCAATATTGCTGTTACAGCTTACTCACCTTTGGGGAGCCCTGGAGCCAACACACATTTTAGCAACAAATACAATTACTCGTAAGTACTTAGTTTTATTCAGAGAGTTGCAACTTAGAGGGATTAATCATTTATGTATGCACTGAAAAATGTAATATCAAACAAGAAGAGAAGGTAATTTGTGATTTTTTCCTCCAAAATTAGTAGTTCTCAACATGGACATAAAAAAATGTACTCAGCAAACCAATATCTATGACACAGGTTGTGTTGAAGTCGCTCAATTCCGCACGTAATACAACTGTTTCGGCAACTTTGTATATTATCATTACCGTTACATTAATCCGTATTTTTTTGTCCGTCAGTAATCATTTGTGCGTCCTACTGTGTTGCCACTTTTACTTGGAAATAATAAGATATAAGGGGTATTTCATCCATAATATCCGAAAATGTCTAAAGTACTGGAGTAACTCTTGAGCACTAATTGCTTCTCAGTACTTTCGATAAGATATTAAGTTAACTCATTCTAGTTCATTTCAATAAATGTACTCATATCCTGGCAATAATGACAATATTGAGGTCTATGAAATGTTTGGGGGGTAATTTCATTGCAAGCACCTCTTAATTCGATCTGACTCGCGCCTTCGATACAATCAACCCTGAATATCTAAAAATTAAATTAGAAGCGATGGGCATCAGAGGACCAATCCAGTCATGGATCCAATCTTATATGACGGGCAGGAAACTCAAGGTTCAGATTGAGGATGAGTTTTCTAATGAATTCGATACCTTCATTGGTACCCCTCAAGGAGGGGTGTTAGGCCCACTTTTATTCCTACTATATGTGAACGACTTACCCTCATATATAAATCATGGACGCGTATTCATTTACGCAGACGACACAACAATTATAGTTGCAGCTGATGGCCTATCTGAGCTGGAAATTTCAACACAAGCAGTCATGAGTAACTTCGCACAATGGTGCAAAAGAAACCATCTTATTATAAACGAGAAAAAAACTGTGATGATCGAATTTACTGCACCGCTGAAGAATGAAAACAATTTAAAACTATTAACTAGCACTAACACTATAATTTACTCATCCAAATGCACCAAATTTCTTGGAATAGAACTTGACCATAAATTGAACTTCAACAAACAAATTGACTGCCTATGTAAAAAATTGAATAAACTTTACTTCGCGATGAATAGTCTGAAATCGAATTTTTACCGATGTCAGCTGATTAACTTATACTATGCCTTAGTCTACTCAGCGATCAGCTGCAACATAATCGTGTGGGGCAGGGCGACCGAGATAACGAGAGTATTCATTCTGCAAAAGCGATTTATTCGCCTGATATTCAACTTGGACTATAGGGAATCATGTAGAGAGACTTTTAGGACAAATAGCTTGATGACTTGTACAAGCATTTACCTCTACAAGCTATTAAATTATACCCACCAGCACAAAAATAAGTTTCAAAAAAATAGTGATGTCCACCAATACAACACTCGAAACAAAAACAATGTCCACTTAAGCAAATTCAACCGTCTGCACCTGAAAAAATCTCCACTCTATGCAGGAGGATATTTCTATAACCTGCTACCAGATGAAATAAAAGCAAATGAAAATATAGTCAAATTCAAATCCACCTTGAAATCATTTTTGATTGACAACTGTTTTTATTCCCTAACAGAGTTTACTGAACAATTACTAAAATGAAATAACATATTCTCATCCCCTACATAGCACCAGGCATTTTATTCCCAACTCTACATGTACGAACTTTTAAAAAAATATGTATTGTATTATTGTATTGTTAGTATTTTTAGGTGTATTTTTCGTTTTTTATTAAGATGTATTGTAATTTTATCCTGATTCGCAACCGAACACGGTTATTAGACTTATCTCATGTCATGTAAATGATTCGAAGAGATCAATAAATCTATCTATCTATCTATCTAATCTGAACTTGAATTCTGGAATAGGTTGCAGCTGTGTATCATACACTTTATATTACTAGTATCTTCTGAAAAAAACCTTGGGGCGCCATATCAGGTGATCTAGTGGACCGTTCAAAGAGATAACGTCGGCATATCTATCGGTTTCTGCAATATAGGGCACCTCCTCATAATTGCTATTTCGAAAGTAGTTAAATGGCTATCCAAACCGGAGGATAGACAGAAAGGCAGATTTTTTGTGAATATTTGTATAAATTAAAGTCATTACACATTCGCAATTCATTCCAGAATTCATATGAGATGCTTGTAACCAAATTACCCCAGAAATATTCCATACTGTAAGAACAATATTCATTTACATTCATATTGTCAGTGCGTGAATGATGATAGGAACAAAAGTGAATTTTCAATAATTTTATATCAGGTTGTTTCAGAATTTTAGCCCCGAACTGTAATATCTCAGTGAATACTTATATTCGAAATGAGCGCCATTTGAATCAGTGCACTACTGCCAACGTAAAAGAGGTCATTTGATTCCGTCAGCAAAAAAAATGTGTACTTAGGATTCGATGAAATCCACGAAGGCCGCTTTTGCCTGGTCCTTATTGGCGAAGATTCTGCCGGTAAGAAAGTTATCCAAGTACTTGAAAAGATGGTGTTCGGTGGCTGAGGAAGAACTTTGACGCTCAATTCGCTATAGTGAATCACACCAGCCGCTGATCACCATACAGTAACAATGGTCTTTTTTGGTGGGTTTTCGCCTTTGAAAAGTGCCTGGGTGGCTGATCGGTTTCCAATCACTGTCCTGAACGTAGTAGGGGATCCACTTTTCATCACACGTAAAAACAACAGACCTCGAAACGTGACAATTTCTATCGATTGTTCAAATCGTAGGACACTCACTTTTCGAGCGTTTTGACCTGTCCAATACGTTTTAAACCATCAAAAACCGCATGGGAGCTAACGCCCTGTTCTTACACCATCCCACGCACCGTTTGTGACGGATCAGCAGGATAAATTTCCAGAACAAAATTTCGCAAAACAATTTCAAAGAGTGTGTTCATTAACACTACAATTGCCAAATGCCTGGTTAATTTTTAGAGCTGTTGCGGTAGTACTTTGCTTAATTTTAATTGGTAGAGAAAAACTGACCAAAAATCGCTCAACATTATATGACAATAAGCTGAAAAAGGCAAAAAAAATTAAATTTTGACAAAAATTAATAGAACCTTTGGTGTAGTAGTGAATATAACTGGAGTTTTTTCCTAACACCAAAGCTTTATTTTTAACACCTCGACACGATTACCATTTTTTAAAGAAAGATCTTCCTTTTGAAGACACGAAACACGTGTTGAACACGTGTTGAGGTGTTAAAAATAACTGTTTGGTGTAGAATAAATGTTTATTGAGATTTGGAGCTATAAAAACCCATGACATTAAAATGGAGAAAACTTTCGGAACAACCTAATATATGGAAACATGAAATATTATATTTGCGTGACATCCAAAATAGTCAAATACTAAATGTATGACCTGAGCCACTTAATTGGTGCAATAAGTTTTTTCAAAGATAGAAATTTGACTAGGGAAATGTAATCGGAGTTGAAAGAAAATGAGATGAACCGGATATAAAAAATATTCATCAAAATAACAGGTTATATCTGAACAAGATGAAGTTTATCCTCATTCAAGTTTTGCGTTCAAAATTCATTATAATCATTCCAACTAAAATGGCATGTGCTATGAATTGACCCTCACGATCACCATGTTTACTAAAATGGGATTATAACAGTGAAAAATGAAATTTATGCTACTGTATGATTTCCATCAACACATCATGAAAAAAAGGCATCAAATTACCTATGAATACTTCAATTTTTTTATTTTTGATATTAACAGTAGAATCTTTACTACCCTCGAAAAGTGAGAGGCCATAAATTTAAATAAATCTTCTTTGAATAACAAGAAGTAAGTAAAGTGAATTGTTACGAATATGTATAGTGAGCAGATTTGGCCCCGCCAATCGGCGGAAAGCGTGTCTTCTATTATAATAATAATAATCTATTTACTCAGATTGATTTGTATAACCACAGGAGCAGAAGTATAAATGAAAAAAAATGAAAAAGAGGAAAACGTCAATATACAATATTGAAAAGAAATAAAACTATACGAAATAAATAAATATATATATATATATATATATATATATATATATATATATGTACATTTTCAGAATTTCTGATATTTTCTGGGAGTGTATTAAAAAGTTTGCAGCCCTGAAACTTTTTTGGAAAAGAGCAGTGCGATGTTGAGTAGGTAATAATAAGTGGGCATTCCGAGTAGAGTGATTATGATAGGCTCTGTAGGCAGCTAATGTGTTTCTATTTCGATAGATATATGTGTTTTGAGAACGTACTGAAAGCAATAAAGAATCATTCCAGATGGGGTGATCAATGAAGCGAAGACTGATTGAGAACTAGTAAAAGTGGTTACGTTAAGTCCAAAATGAGTGGATCTGTTCAACCTTCCACCGCAATCCGCGAGGATTTGTTGTGGCTCTCACCTATTCAAACTCGACCAAATCAGTCCAACTGATTAGCTTATAGGCTGGGTGAACTTGCAGGTGAAATCGCAAGAGTAAAAATGTGTCAAACTCTGAAAACCTGATTTGGTCCACTATGGGGCAAGCATAAAGTATATGCTCAGCTATTTCATCATTTTTATTCAGAGATGATACACACTCTCTTCTAACAGTGCTAGCTTATGCATGTGATGGTTCGGACGACAATGACCCGATAAGTTGGGCTATTAGACGTAAATTTGTTAATTTATTTTATCTATTATCAGTACTGATGTATTTAATTATGTCCTGTAATTGGGTGTTACCTGTTGGGCAATAAATTATATTATTATTATCATTATCAAAGTTGTTGATGATTTTGTTTTTATTAGGTCTTGTTAGGTTTTGTATATCATTTTTTTATGTACGAATTCAATGCAATTATTTTTCAGATTAAACGATTTTCCCGACATTCTAGGCCATCCCACAGTAAAAAGATTGGCTGAAAAATATAACAAATCGCCAGGGCAAATTCTGCTTAAACATCTAGTGCAACAAAACATCATAGTGATACCAAAAAGTGGAAATCCTGAACGAATCAAAGCAAACATTGATCTGTTCACTTTCGACTTATCCCAAGAAGATTTAGAAACATTGAATAGCCTTGATAAGAATGAAGAAGGCAGAATATTCGACTTCTTATTTTTCAAAGGTGTAGAAAAACATCCTGAATATCCTTTCAAAAGAAGCAAAGCCTAAACCAATGGATAGAAACATGTTGATATCCCATTAAAATTTTATTTTTTTAGAGGTTTTTGTACATTATTTCAGTAGGATTTTCCAATCCAGGTCTATTTTGAAAGCAAACACCTATTACTTTATAAGTTGTTGATTAATTTTTTTCAGTAAATATGTTTGAATCAGATAAAATCTTATTTTTATTATCCTTTGAATATTACCTCACAATTTGTCGAGAATTGATAGAAGTTTGAGCGATCTTTGGAAAGGAAATGGCAATGACACCTCTGAAACCGACAGAAGACTCAATTCACGATCATCAAAGATAAACGTGGCTCTCCAAGGTGGTCCATTGCAAAGCCAAGCTTCGAAATCAACCTCCAAACGAGATTCACCCGCAGTCTATCTTTGCAGCTAACTGCAAGATGACAAGTTGAAACCAGAGCCCAAAAACAAAGCATTTATGATCCATCACTATACAGAGCTGTTTCGATCCACCATTGGACTCATTCATCATAATGGTAGGCTGAAAGACAAATGCATTGTTCGACCCAACTATCCAAGTTTAATTAGAAAATGGCATATACATCATTGTCTAAAAATTAATAGTCTTTCAACCTCAAGGTTAAATAATTAAATGGCGATGTGGTTCATTCATAGATGGTACTGACATAGTTAAAACCCAAGTAGGGGGGTAGTATGTATATATACAATAAACAGTGCTGTACACTCAATTGAAGAGTAGGTATTCAAATGATTTATTTAATTACTATTTTAAATTCCATCACTGTTATAAACATTCTTGTTTCTTGGATTTAAAAGTGGTACCATACCATAGTTTTACTTGGTGTACCATCGTAAAGTGCAATGGTACACTGATTGTATTATAACTTCGCAAAAGTACATTTTTTTCATCAACTCCATTGACAATGGGTGCGTCTAAGACAAGCCCTGCGATGAATGCAGTGAAAAGCGCTTTTCAATTTGCTTTAATTTTATCCAACTGCTGGATTCTATATTTACCGCCTACCACACTCAGTGGTGAAACAGCTTCAACTGCTGGAAATTGTTGGATGCACTCAATGAGTGATAATTTGTGATCTTACTGATTTTCAATCTGTGATATTACTGAGTGTCGGGAGTGGCAGGCGGGAAAGTACGTGAAGTTAACCAATTCCGTTATGATTGATGATATCTGTTTTGCAATTTGGATTAAAAAAAATTGCATATTTTAAATAACGTGGACAAAAAAAATTATTGATAATTGTGTGAATTGTTTAGAATCGCATCTGATACATTTCCACAAGAGCAGTAATGTCCTCGGACCCAATTTCCTTAGATTTCTAATGTCTTGTTAAGGGATTGGCCTACTGAGAGAAACCAACAAAACTAGAATCGAGAATTGGGATGAGAATCAATATTGAAATTGTCAAAAATTGCTTTTTGAATCCAGAACTCCTTCGACATTGATTCATTTGCAGGTGACAAATGTTTTCAATGAACCATTTTTCATTTCTGGTTACCAGTAAAACAAGGGAGGTAAAACGCATTTTTTAGGTTGAAATGGAACATTCTAAGAAGAAAAGATTAGTGCAAAATCTATTGAAGTACAAAATTATCATTTTTATTGAAGTACAACAAATTAATGATTGTAAACAAAATAAAATATAATTTCACTTACAAATGGATCATTTTTAACTAATGCGATAAAGCATTTTTCTCTGCATTCTATGTTGTAACTGACCTCGTCTGATCATAGCTTGAATTACCTTCAAGACAGCTCTTTCAGGGTATTGTTGATGAGTGAAATCTTGAATTATAGTCTGCTGAGAAACCTGCATACCAATAGCGAATCTTCGTTTCAACTGCTTTTCAATACGTGTCAGCATCTCATGATCCTCTTCTGTTGTGAAGCCTTCAGCACCTGAACGGAAAATCATCAATAGTAATGTTTTCATGTTTAACTATTATTCGAAAAAAAATTATATAAACCACTTCCTAGATTATACGAGAGTTGCCATTTGTAAAGTCATGTATATATCAATGTATTTTCTTTTCTTTTTTTTATTCAAGTAATTTGATTGATCCCAGAATACTCCTTCATTTGAATTTGAATCGTTATTTGCCGTGCAAACTGTGATTTCCTTTTCTCTCACTCTGACCCCAACTCAAAGGAAAGTTTCAACCCACAAGTAGTACCTACAACACTTTTAAGTTTTTTGCTCTGGATTCAATCCACTCTTTTTAACGCATTTTTTGCCCGCTTTGTCGGCACCCACAAAAGAATAAAAAATCGACTGGTTACAGGTGCAGTGATATCTGTGAGAATCAATCAGCTCCTGGATTACATCACTAGGTAGGAAATCACAGAAAACCATCGCTAATTTCACTTTTCATCACCATAGATTCAATGGCATCTCAGAAATTGATAAAGTAATTAGTTGGGAGCGTTTGTTAAGATCACTTTATGTAGTTTTCCATATCCTATATTTGTGCCTTTCTGACTAAGCACCATGAACGATACAATGGAGAAGGCCATAGAGGTAGTACTTGTTTTAATATATATGTTTAGTGAGTGAGTTCATTGATGTACATAGAGCCATCCCAGAAAAATTCACACTGTCCTTTCAGAAAATGTAGGAATTGACTACTTCATTTTCATTGGAAATGTCTCTAATTATTGAGGAAAGTATATAAAAGTGATTGAATAGAAGCAATAACGTTTTTTTTTATTCAGTGCTGGATAAAACAAGTAACAAGTAACAACACAATTTCAAAATGCGCAAATTCACAACAATAGATGTTCAAACAATCTTCCATTTCGAGCTATGCATAAATGTACATACTTTTAAGCAGAATATTACAAGAAGCAATGGATATAATTGACATCAACAAAACTTTCGCAACACATAAATTTATATAAAAGATAAAAACGTGCCACAATCTGAGAAGAAGCTCTACTACTGAATGCTTTCAAAACATCAGGAGAAAGTGTGATGCAAAAATTTAGCAAGAGTGTAGTAAAACTTCTGTAAGAGTACATTTCATTGTCTAATCTAATATATAAAAATGGATGTTTGTTGGTTGGTTGGTAAGTGATAAACTTCTACATCACTCAACCGATCGTGATGAAACTTGACATGTATGAGTAATTTTTCATAAAGAAGGTTTTTAGGCTATCAATTTTCCTGTAACTCGCCACTAGATGGCGCTGTAGAACAATTTTTTTGAAAGCACTGTTCTATAACGCTGCGCACGCCTAAGTTCGTTGATTCTGGTTCTGTCAAAACATTGGAACAGCAGCGATACAGCAACATAGTACTAATTAGTACTACAACTACCAAATTCTACATGGGCGAAGCAGCGGGCAACAACTAGTCACTTATAAATCCTCAATAAGATATGCAACCTCCTGCTACCTCCTGTGCCTCCTCCGTAGCAATGTCCTGGAATCCAACTGGAAAGACGAGATGTGTGCTATCGTCAGCAAAGCAATATATTGGATTCTTAGTTATTTTCCAATAAGTCATTGATATACAATAAAAAGAGGGTTAGAGACAATATGGATCCCTGGGGAACAGCAGCGTTGATGGTGAAAGTATTCGAGAGATATCCATCGACGGTCACTTGCAGGGAACGTTCTTTCAGGAAGCTGAAGAGCCATACACAAAAATGATCCGACAAGCCATAGAATCGAAGTTTGGCCAGCAAACCCTCATGCCACACACGGTCAGAGGCCTTAGAAATATCAAGCGCAACAGCTCTCGATTCTTCATGTTTCGCGATTGCGTTTTTCCAAATATGGGTGACATGCGATATAAGGACGCCTGTTGATCTTTGTTTCCAAAAGTCATAGTGATGATCGCTCAAGATGTTGAAGTCTTCCAAATATTTGAGGATATGGTGGTTTTCTTCCATGATTTTTAATATCACTAAAAGCAAAGCGACTGGTCTATAAGTATTTGGGAACAGGGTGAACACGAGCAATCTTTCAACAAGAAGGATAAACCCCTTTCTCGTAAGACAGGTTGAAAAGTCTGCAAAATACTGGTGTGAGTTTATTTGCGCACTTTTCAAGTACGATGACGGGTACTTCATAAAGACCAGAGGCCTTGTTGATTTTGAGCTGTTTCAAAATTCGCTTGACTAGAAGCTGTCGAAAAGCAATTTCCGGTATTGTGGATTCTAGTATGATATAAATTGATTTGAAATCACTGAAAGAATCTGTGAAAATTAAAAAAAGATTAGCTGAAAAATGAAAAAAAAATTATTAACAAGAAATAAAAATTAAAAATTTTTCATCATCAAATGTAACCTTCAACGGAATGATTACTCCAAAGTGATGGTGGAACAGACTTTAGCTTGAAGACAGCAAGAGCCTCACAAGGAAGAGAAGCCGCCACAACCAGTACTTGTACTTCCCTACATCAGAGGATTGTCAGAAAGGATAAGAAGAATTGGGTTCAAGTATAACATCAGAACCTGCTTCAGATCTGGGAACACTATCCGTAGCAGCCTCACGAAAACCAGGCCACCAAACGCGGACTGCGATTCCAAGAATTGCATTTATCAGATACCCTGCGAGTGAGGAGAATCATACATCGGTGAAACTAAGAAACCATTGAAAGTTCGCATTGCCGAGCACAAGAAGCACACACAGCGAGGAGAAACCAGCAAATCAGGAATAGCAGAGCATGTTTGGACTCATCAACATAACATCAAGTGGTCTCAAGTTGAAATCATTCACAAGAAGGAACCCTGGTTTTAGGAGAAAATTCAAAGAAGCCGCATATATGTTGTCCAACAACACATTTAGCCAAGCTAGCGTAGAGATACGTAACATATGAAAACCTACAATCAAGCGGAACACGACCAACTCCCGCCAAACGGTCAGCTCCCGCTAAAAACTGTCGAAGCGGAAAGAGGGAAGAGGGGATAGGTGAAATCACTCGAATGACCTATATATAGTTAGATCTCGGAGGAATAAATCCAGTTATCACCCTAAGACGATTGTGATACTAACAATCGAAATGTCGTAGAGTAACTTGGTTTGGAATCTTTTAATTTTTATTTCTTGTTGATAATTTTTTTTTTATTTTCATTTCTTATTGAAAGTTCAATTTTTTAATTTTTTGGTTCTTGCTTGTATTTTAGTTCATTATAATTTCAGTTTTTTCGCTTAATATAATTGTAATTTTTCAACTAATCTTTTTTAATTTTTACAGATTCTTTCAGGGATTTCAAATCAATTTATATCATATTAGACAATGGAAGTCCGAACTAATGAAATGCACCACGATACATTGTCAATCACCTTCAAACAAATTATGTAAGAATAGTTTCTTCACCTCAATTTCAAAACATTTTTCCGACTCGATTTTCCTGATAGATGAAGGTAAGTTTATTGCATAAAATAGTGGGGAATACCTTAAATTAGCCGCTTTATGCGGGGGAATTCTCAATAGGTTCCCATGGAGGGTATCTCTACAATGAATATTCGAATTTGTGACAAATAAATTGATAGTTTTATGGGTAGAAGTGACATTCCAAGATAAATGTAGAAGGTACATTCAAGAGGTCCTCTCTTAGGAAAATTGGTCTACAACTATTTTGAAAACCTATAATTAATATTAATCTCATTAGATTTTTAATGACTTTGAGAATTGGAAGTGAACTTAAAAAAAATCCATGTGTGTAGGTTCCCATGGAGGGTATCTCTACAATGAATATTCGAATTTGTGACAAATAAATTGATATTTTTATGGGTAGAAGTGACATTCCAAGATAAATGTAGAAGGTACATTCAAGAGGTCCTCTCTTAGGAAAATTGGTCTACAACTATTTTGAAAACCTATAATTAATATTAATCTCATTAGATTTTTAATGACTTTGAGAATTGGAAGTGAACTTAAAAAAAATCCATGTGTGTAGTCATTTTTACCTGCAAGACTTCCGCTCATAGCTGCGTCCAAAGTTGACACTTGAAAGAGCCTCAAAGCTTCATCAACATGCGTTTCTGTTGCGAACGGCTGCAACTGCATTTTGGCTAAACTCTCAGATATACGAATTATAGCTTCCAATTGACGAACTGTGATAGGAATAGAGCTTTTCTTATCAGACTTCATCTCGTGCTGGAAGGCTCCAGATCTCATCATAACATAGCGTCTTTTCAATTTTTCAGCAGCCTCTTCATTCAGTCTAGGTCCACAGCGCCTACAATTACAATATATCAGAACTCACTCACCCAAGAACAGTTTTACAAACTGCAAAATATCATTTCAGTTATAAGCAACTTCCGTTTATATCAAGTCATTTGCTATGATTTGAATTCAACCAGTGATTCAAATGAAGTCTTCAGTGAATTGATTTTAACTTTAAAGTAAAGCATACATATGAGCTGCTCATTGAAAAACATCAGCAAATTAACAAAAAACTGTACACAAAATTCATTAATTTCTCTGAGAATTTCACTTGTGCTTGATGTTATCGAACTCTTTGGAAGTAATATGAAAATTACAGTTGGGACAATTAAATGATGCACATGTATGTTCAACGAACTGTGTGATGAAACGCAACAATTGAAAAAGGCAAAACAGTTGATGTTTGCAATCAATCAGAGAAAGAAAAGCTCTTCTTTGAATGTTACTTTGCACTCTGTACTTAAAAGAGAAGTAGCTGAACAAATGTGAGTTTTTGATAATTTCTTCGATTTTCAAACTGTTTTGACAGTTTACATGGTTTACGAGTTGTTTATTGAAAAGTTTTTTCGGTTTTAAGCCAATTGAACTACACAAATAATTTTATCACACTAATGAACTTCAGGCACTTCATATTCTACAGTAAGTAAACTTATATCATATACTTATGATGCACTGTTTGGAACCTTTGGTGTAGTAATGAATATTACTGGAGTTTTTTCCCAACACCAAATCGTTATTTTTAACACCTCGACACGTGTTTCGATCACCAAGTGATCATCTTCAAAGAGGAAGATTAAAACTGTTTTAATCTTTCAAATTTAATAATTTAATCTTTTGAATTTAATAATTTAATCTTCAAAGAGGAAGATTAAAACTGTTTTAATCTTTTAAATTTAATAATTTAATCTTTTAAATATAATAATTTAATCTTCCTCTTTGAAGATGATCACTTGGTGATCGAAACACGTGTCGAGGTGTTAAAAATAACGATTTGATGTTGGGAAAAAACTCCAGTAATATTCAAAGTTATATCATAATCGTAATTTTTAACTAGCTATGTCTAATGTTCTGCATCATGAAAAATTTCAATTGACAGATATCGGAGTTGAAAAGTGGAATATAAAGTATGTATTTGCAGAACAAATAATAAAGTATGAATATTAATGGAGTTCAATCCCAACACCAAACCGTTATTTTCAACACCCCCACACGTGTTTCAATCACCAAGTGATCATTTTCATCATCACTAAAGAAACTCATGGAAAAATTAGAAAACTCAAACAATCCGCATATATTCTTTTAGCAGGTAACAAGTGCATTTCGATTAGTTCTGTGGAAGTGGATTGTAACTGGTTATCATTATTAAGAAGAGAGGTTGAAAACGAAAATATGAACCTTAACTGAACTGAATTCTCAAAAAACATACAGTGTGTGTGTTCATGGAAACTGTCTCATGTGACATCTGGACATTAAATTCTTTTGACATGATTGATTGATAATATGTTTATTGTTTAAGAATAGAATTCTTGTTAAAAACACAATGTCATAAATAAATATTAATTTGAACATGAAGTATAATATGTAAAGTATAAATATATAAAATGTAAATGATAAAATAAAATATAAACTATATATATACATACTTATGCAAAGGTTACATGACAAGAACCAGGACAATGAATGAAAATATGTTTTTCACACACAGTACAATCGCAATTTGCACACATTCTAAATTACAGGGCATCGTCAAAATATTTTTGTAGGTCATAATAGGCTTTATCACTTGATAGTTTTGTACATTTCTTTCTGAATATGATAAAAAGAGTCTCTTTGATTTTATTGGGAAGTTTATTGTATACCCTGATTCCATTATATATCAATGAGTTTTGAACCAAACATGTTTTTGGAAATGGTAGATTCAGATGTTTGATCGATACGGTTTCCTCTATAAATATTGAAATAACTGTAGGGATTCTATGTTCTCGAAAAAGGGGTTTACATGAATCCCCCCATTTTACTTTACATAAATGAGTACCTAATAGCCCTTTTCTGCAAGACAAAAACCGACTGCATAAGTGGGTAACTGCAAACACCCCAAAAGGGTATACCCTTTTGCTTAGATAGATAAGAGCCTATTAAGCCATAGTACATTACTTTCGCTGCAGCAAAACCCAGTTATATTGAGTTCCCATGAATACGAAAAATTAAGGCATCTGATTTCAGAGACAACGTACGAAGTATACAATACAGATTCCACGGTTAGAACCATGAATGTTTACAAAAAACTGAAAGAAAATGTAACAAAAGTGGTGAAACAAAAGATACATCGAACTTTAGCCAAACAAAAAAACATTCTCACAAAAACAGAATGTATTCGACTCATTTCCCACTATAGTTAACCTCCACATTTTTATGGTTTACCAAAAATACAGAAACAAATTGTCCTCTAAGACACATTGTCAGTTCAATTGGTTCTCCTAGTCAGAAACTTGCAAAATATCTCCTCCAAATTTTGAAACCTTTGTCTGGAAATAGAAACAGTTACATAAAGAATACTTCCGATTTCATTGAGAAACTTGATGAATTACAAATTCGGAATGTAGATCTCCTGATGAGTTTCAATGTTGCGAGTTTGTTCACCAATGTTTCGGTTGATAAAACCCAAAGAATTATAAGAACTAAATTAGAAATAGATGTTAATTTCAAAAATAGAACGAAACTGAATGTAGTTTTGGAACTTCGAAAGAAAACAAAATAATGATGACTCGTGAAATAAGGGAGTTAAAAAATAAAGTTTCGTTACTTAATACATTAGCTAGACATGATAATAGATATAAGGAAGAATGTAAGAAGTGCAATAAAGAATACAGAGAGAAACTGCAATCGCTGAATAGACAATATTATGATGAGTTGATATTAAACTCATGCAACAAATCTAAAACAACTTGGGCCATAATTAATGAATTACAAAAAAAAACTATGAAACAGAGTGAAATAGTTATAACAGTCAATGATATTCAATATTCAGATGAAATGATAGCTGAAAAATTTAATCTACATTTTACTAGGACTATATCTGAAAACTTCTCCGTTGACACAAAGTTTCTCGAGAGCAATGTCACCTTAAATAACTCAAGCTTTTTTATGTTTCCAATTACTGAATGGGAACTCACACAAATGATTAACAGATTGAAAAACTCTAACTCCACTGGGATTGATGAAATCTCCAATAAAATAATGAAAATTTGCTCTAATGAACTATGTGGTGTCCTGACCTTTTTAATTAATCTCTCAACCTCAAAAGGGATCTTCCCTACCAATCTTAAACTTGCTAGTGTATCTCCTATTTTTAAAAAAGGTGATCCTAACAATATGGATAACTATAGAGCAATTAGTATTCTTTCAAGTATCTCTAAACTTTATGAAATTAATATAAAAGAACAATTGGAATCCTATTTCATAGCAAATAACCTGTTATCGCCCTCACAACATGGTTTCACTAAGAAAAAAAGTACTGATACAGCACTGTGTGAATTTCAAAATCGAATGGTAAGTGCTCTAGACAAAAAGAAATGTGTTTTAGGATTATTTATTGACTTTTCACGGGCTTTCGATTGTGTGAACCATAATCTTTTGCTGGACAAACTTTCAAGATATGGTGTAAGAGGAATACCCCTATCCTTACTAAACTCATACTTATATAAGAGAAGGCAAGTAGTCAAAGTTGGAAAAAGTCTAAGTACTGAAAGAAATATTGAGGATGGGGTACCACAGGGATCCATTCTAGGACCCTTCTTGTATTTAGCTTTTGCCAATGACTTATCAGTGTACCTAAATAAGAACTCGGCCATTCACTGTACATGTTATGCTGATGATACTAATATATTAATTATTGAAAACGATATGGACTCCGCGAAAAACACAGCTCTAGAGACCTACAAAAAAGTTATTATGTGGTCAAAGAAAAACAATTTAATGTTGAATGAAGCCAAAACTAACTTGTTAAATTTCAAGATGAATACTGGGCAACAATATGGGTTGAATCTGTTTGATGATACTGCTTTAAAATTGAACCTAACCAAGTCAACAAAAATGTTGGGTGTTATTTTTGATGACAAACTTCAATGGAGGACACATATTGACCACTTATGTAATAAACTTAGAAAAGCCTGTTATTCTCTTAGGTTTCTATCCCACCATTGTGGTCAAAGTATTTTATTAACTGTCTATTACGCAAACTTCAATTCGCATCTTAGATATGGCATCCTTAACTGGGGCACATCCTCTACCGTGTCTCGTGTGTTTTTTATACAAAAGTATGCTATTAGGATCATTGCTAAGTTGGGCTATAGAGATTCTTGTAGAGAAACTTTTCAGCATTTGAAAATATTAACGCTAGCAGGAGTATACATAATGGAAGCTTGCACATATATCTATCGAAATAGAAACACTTTAGCTGCTAACAGAGCCTGTCATAATCACTCTACTCGGAATGCCCACTTATTATTATCTAGTCAACATCGCACTGCTCTTTTCCAAAGAAGTTTTGAGTTTCAAGGCTGCAAACTTTTTAATAAACTCCCCGACAATATCAGAAATTCTGAAAATTTACACATTTTTAAATCAAGACTGAAGCAACTTCTTCTGTCAAAGAACTGCTACAGTATTGATGACTTTTATTTATAATCCAATACTATATGTGTGTATAGAAAACAATTATCTATTATTATATTTATGTGGTATACATCGTGTATGTTGTATATATGCGTGTATGTGTATATATGTGTATACATATGTGTGTGTATGTGTACATATGTGTATATGTGTGTGTGTATGTGTATATATGTGTGTATATGTATATATGTGTGTATATGTGTATATATATGTGTGTGTGTATATGTATATATGTGTGTATATAGATATAATTTATTTTATTTTTTACACATTTTGTAATTTATAACTTTGTGACATTATCTATTTCGTATAGTTTTATTTCTTTTCAATATTGTACATTGACGTTTTCCTCTTTTTCATTTGTACTTCTGCTCTTGTGGTTATACAAATCAATCTGAGTAAATAAAGAGATTATTATTATTATTATTATTATGTACCGATAAAACTTTTTTCCAGGTCAAGGAGGATTTTTATCAACAAGAATTTGGAATGGCAATGAGCTCACCCTTGTCACCGATTCTGAGTAACATTTTCATTGAGCATTTTATGGAAACATATATTGAGACTCCCCAGAATGGTCCAAAGATACGATGGAGATATGTTGATGATGTGCTCACTCTCTGGAATCATAACCTAGATGATATTAACGTTTTCTTGAAGTATTTGAACTCAAGAGAACGATAGAATTTACATTAGAAAGGGAAGTTCATAATCAACTTCCTTTTCTCAATGTTATGATAAAAAAATAGATGAATACTCTTGATACGAGTGTGTATTGAAAGAAAACTCATTCCAACAGATATCTCCACTATAAATCTAATTACCACACTAGCATCTAAAAAAGGTATAGTTAGATGTTTGTATGACAGAGCAAAGACAGTTTACAATTCAGTACATAATATGAAAGAGCAAATAACTATCATTTAAACAGTTTTGGAGCAAAATGCATATCTGGAGCAGTTTGTGAAAAGAGCTCTCAATGAAGTTGGTAAAAGCAATATACAAAAAAAAAAGTCTGGTTTTCTGTTAACCAGCTGTCGCACCCCTACGAACGACAACCCTCAGAAGTCGAACTTTGTGCAAGCTAAGGACTAACGAGGTCTTACCTTTTAACGTGTTATTCCTAACATGGGTTGGACGATAACAAGTGAAAATCGATCGTTCAGCCAACACGGCGGTCGATTTGAGTGAGTGAACAAAGCACCCACGCCGAACCGACCGGCTACCGACCGATACAACATAATATACAGATCCCACAATCACCACAAATTCAATAATACACATACCTCACAATTAACATCATACTTTATGTTCCCAGTTTGTCTGAGAAATTGAGACGCATCGGTTATAAGAACAACTAAACCCGAAAATACGGTTGAAAGAACGAAATACTGTATTTACAATATAACTTGTTCCAGTGGAAAAAGTTATATAGATGAAACCTCAAGACCCCTAAATGTAACTTGTGTCAAAAGAAATTTGAAATATCACAGTTTTCATAGTGAATAGGAAAAGCATTGTTCTCCGAAACGTTAACCGCTTTAGAAAGATAAGTATTCATATTAAATTTTTTCAATTGTATTTTTTTTTCAATTCGTAGGCAAAATGTATGACATGTTACTGACTAATTCGACTTTCCAGTAGTTTATATTACACAGTAACTTCGGGGTGAACTTTTCAGTTTGCCCTTTACTACTCTTCAGCAGATTCTCTATTAATTAATCTTTTTTTTTTAATTTTAAGAGTGTGGAAGGTTATAAACCTCAAAAAAACAGTATAAAAAGTTTAATATTCCTCTTGAAGATGATCACTTGGTGACTGAAACACCTATTGAGGTGTTAAAAATAACGGTTTGGTGTTGGGATAGAACTCCAGTAATATTCATTACTACACCAAAGCTTCAAAACAATGCATACATTTCTTCGTTGAGAACTATACAGGGTGTTTAAAATTCGATCCTCACCATTGGGATCTTGGAAACTATGAGAGATACGACGATGGTTAAATTGGGGCAAAGTTGCGCATTTACCTGGCTAACAATATGCCGTTGAGAATGTTCTGAAATTCCGAGTATATCCGGAAAAAGCAGAAATTTCGGAAAATGGTTTTTATTTCTTTCTGGATTTATTTTTCGAAGGATTCGAAAATAAATTGCACTTCCACATTACCACTTTGACCCTGCTTCATAATGGTGTTTTCAGATTTGCTATCCGACGTTTCGTCTTCCGGCCACCCTCATCAACTTTATTTTTTCTAATGGGCGCTATATTGGATTCTTTCTATTTTAAATAGAACCATATTTTACCTTTTTCGAAATCATGAAAAAATGTAGAAACAAACTGCTTGATTAGCAGGGCAATATATATGATGAGTTTGAAATATTTTAACATTGTTATTTATTTAATCTATACAAAAATATCCTTTTTTGCAACTTTCAGATGTGGTCAATACGTTCATTCAAATATAATGATTGATTTAAAATAATAAATGATAAGAGTAAATAAGTGAAAATAAAGAAGAATTTCTCACGTTCGACAATAATGGATGAATTTTTTTATGAATTCCAGAGACAGTTCACCTTCCTTAGGTTCTTGAGTAGCTTGACCGGACATATGAACTCCCATGATGTGTTTGGCAAGTATCTGAAATTGAGAAAAATATTTTTCAGTATAATTAACTATTATCCTTTCATTTCTTTTTGAACATGCTGTTCTCAAATACTTATTTATTTGCAAGGATAATAGGATAAGATACAAATTTAATTTGTATTATTTATTGGAAAATGATAATAAATAAGAAAACCTGCAACACTCTAAGGAAGGATTCTAATTATATCATGAAATTAATAAATCCATAGAATTGTATATTTAGGATCTTTTGCAAGACTTTTTTACTATTCAAAATATTAGACTAATAACTGTTACAATAAAATCGACTTACCCTATCTCTTTGTTCGTCATGTTCATCTTTAACAATGAAAATCATATCAAAACGAGATAATATAGTAGGCAAGAAATCAATGTTTTCTTCTCCCTAAAAAATATTATAGCCATTATTACATATTGTCTACATTATAATTTTATTAAATAGTAGCAATTATAATAACAATGATAATCATATCCAAACGAGATTATATGGTGGGCAAGACATTAATATGTGGATCTCTGTGAAAATAATGTTTGAATAAACATTGTTTTTTCCAAGAAACTATTATAATGGTTCATGCAGGGAATAATTTACACAAGAAATATTCGTATATAAATATATATCTTTGTGGCTTTTAAACTACTTTTGAAAAAACGTTTTTGATTGAAGTTTTTATTAATTCTTTTCTATATTTTCTAAACAAAATCATCTAAACAAAAACATCTCCTAGCAACACCTAGCATACTCTATTTGAAGGAAATTGTAGGGCACTACATTACACCCTCCTTAAAAAAACTATTAAACACGAAAATGAACTCTTCTTCCAAAACGGGTTACATAATTTGATTTTTCTGGATTTTCATTTTGATTTTCTGATTTCTTTTTGAGAATTCCATTTGGTGTATTTGGAAATTTTGCATATTCAAGTAAATTTTCATTCAATTATTCTATAAAAGCTGGCTTCAATCTATCAATCGAAATATTCTTTCTTTTTCCATTCACTGAAAGTGTAAAATATTTTTCGGTTCTTTATAAAACCTTGTAGGGACCAGAATATGGAGTTTGCAATGGTTTTTTAACACAATCTATTCTTAGAAAAACATGAGAGATGTTTTGCAATTCTTTATGTTTTTATGTTTATGTTTTTTCTCTCCATAATGACTGGACTGCTCGTTGATTTGTATGTTTCTCATAGTTTCTTGTAAAGTTTTCAAAAATTCTATATGCGATAATTTCTTTTCTTTTCCATTGGTTATCACAAAATCTCCTGAAACACGTAGTGTAGAACTATACAATATTTCAGCACTACTTAAACCATTTAAATCCTCTTTTGGAGAAACTCTAATACCATATAGCACAGTGGGGATATATTCGGACCATTTATCAGTAGGGTGGCATTTTACTGCAAATTTCATTGATCTGTGAAACCTTTCTATCATTCCATTTGAACTTGGATGGTAAGGTGTAGTATGTATATGTTGAAAACCCATGATCTTTGAAAACTCTTTGAAAAGTGAACTTTCAAATTGTCTTGCTTGATCTGTTGTTACTCTGGAAGGAATACCAAAACGAGTGATCCAACCTTCATAAAATGCTTTGGCGACTGTTTCTGCTGATATGTCTTGAATTGGAAAAGCTTCAACCCAACTTGAATATCTATCAATACAGGTGAGGCAGTAAGAGAATCCATTAAATTAGGGTAGTGGTCCAACTAAATCAATATTTACATGTTCAAATCTGGCGTCAGGTATTGCAAAATAGCCGGTTGGGCTCACAATATGTTTGGTTACTTTAGATTTCTGACATGATATGCAACACTGAACCCATTTTTCAGTTTGTTTGTTCATATTTTGTCAACAAATTTATTCTTCATCAGTCTCAGCGAGGCTTTGATACCTGGATGTGACAAATTGTGAATTTTATCAAATATCTCTCTTCTGAAAGGTTCAGGAACATATGGTCTGATATTATTGGTTGAAATATCACAAATTATGTTGAAGTTAGTACCAGGAATTTCCATTTTCTTCAACACTAATGAGGTATTTCCTTCTAGCAAATCTTGTAGTTGGGCATCATTTCTTTTTCCCATATTCCATAATCGATTATGTTCTCTAAATTAATAGTAGAAATCCTTGATAACTCATCAGCTACTACGTTTTGACTGATAGAACAACGATCTTTTTCTGTGGAAGTTGAAGGCGTAGTAACTGCTGGATTAAGTATAGGTGTAGACTCTACTCATTTGTTGAATAAGTTTTTCTATGCCTTCCATTCTCCTATTATTATTTTCGAGATTTTCGATCAGCTTATTACAAAGAAGCTCTAGCTTGTTCACCTTTAAAATAACACTACCTTCTGCTTGAGATTCCTTAGATTTCTCCCGATTACTGATTTTGCAAAGAAGTTTTGTGAAATCAAAGTCTTGGGAATTTATCATTCCAGGATACTCTTTAAGAATTTCAGCCTCCAGCATTATTTCCATGTCAGGAACAGTTCCACCAGGATTGACATTGAAATATTCAAGTAGGTTAACTAACTGCTCTCGCGAAAGGTTTTGAAGTAACTTGACCGTGGTTTTATCAAATGCGTAATAACTATTCACTTCTTGGGGTCACCAATTGTAGTTTTTAAACTACTTTTGAAAAAACGTTTTTGATTGAAGTGTTTATTAATTTTTTTCTAAACAAAATCATCTAAAGAAAAACATCTAGCAACACCTAGCATACTCCATTTGGAAAGGAAATTGAAGGGCACTACATCTTCAAAGAGAGCTATTTCAGAATTGGTCTGATTTTTAACAAAAACAAAACATATATTAATGATCAACATAAATGATTACAACAAATAGTTCTTTAATACTATTTTAAAGTTTTC
This sequence comes from Leptinotarsa decemlineata, assembly GCF_025532065.1. Taxonomy (NCBI): domain Eukaryota; kingdom Metazoa; phylum Arthropoda; class Insecta; order Coleoptera; family Chrysomelidae; genus Leptinotarsa; species Leptinotarsa decemlineata. Next base: position 2,675,866 of record NW_027412596.1, on the reverse strand, counting down.
TGTGTTGGAAATTTGGTAATTCATTATAATCAATTTGTAAAATACAGATTTTCAACAAATGCAGATTTAAGTTTTTTTTGTTAACAGATTATTGAACTGTCTTGTTTGATAATCATGTTCTATCAATTTTATAAATTTCATAGCGGAATGTTTTTTATTCTTTATAACAGACAGCAGAAAGGTGCATAGTTTTAATTTATGAATAGAATTGTAAAGCTTTGGTTTATATAGATTTCTAGTTGGTTCCAAGAAACTCCCTGATGGTTTCAAAGTTGTATTTGAAGCAGTTTCCCATATACTAATTAAATACTGTAATTTTGAATAAATTATTGACAAGTAAATCAGCTTCAGATGCTTCAAAGAAATATAGTTTCTTATTTCATATAGAATCCCAATTATCTTATCTAATTTTTTTCTAATTTCATTGATTTGAATATTTCACAAAAGAGTTTCATCTACATGTAAACCTAAAAACTGAATACTAGTAGACCTTTCAAATTTGTTGTGTCCTAACACTAATTTGGAAGTTGGTGTCATACATTATTATAAAGTCTCTACATTACAATTTGATTGAACAATATTTTGTATAGAACAACTTTTTCCATGCTCTCTGATGAGTATTTCCATGTCAAATTAGTTGAACAACCATATAAATTACACACTTAGATCTAACCAACCAACAGTAGTTTGAGTTGCTCTAATTATTTTTTAGTATGCTTTTTGAAATATTTTTTGAAAGGCTTTTTAGGAAAGAAAGGTTTTGGCTTTCTACTTCTCCATCTTTATACATAAAATGTGAGAATAGAGAGTTCACCTTCCTCAGGTAAAAACAGAATGCTTTGTATGTTATAATTTACTTCGCGATAAAATATACTAGTGGGCAGTCATGCACATTTCTATAAATGAATGAGTAAATGCTTTTTCAAAAGGGATTTGATATAATTTGATTGATATCATCTGAAAAACATAGATACTCATTATATCCAATCGGTAGGTCGGTAGCCGGGCGGTTCGACGTGGGTACTTTTTTCACTCTCTCAATCAACCGATGTTTGAGTCGGTGGTTCAAGCCGCAGGCTGAACGATCTATTTTCATTTGCTCTCGTCCAACCCGTGTTAGGAATCACAAGTTAAAAGGTAAAACCTCATTAGGTTTTCGACTTCTGAGGGTTGTCATTGTAGGGGTGCGATAGCTGGTTAATGAAAAACATTTTAAACATATTTTTTTTTAGTGATACAAGTTTCTTGATTCACTTCATTAGTGTTTCTAGATAAAAAATTGATAGTGTATCATGTTTTAGTTTTTTTTTTTTGGCAAAGAACACAACACACCTTACAACCCTTCGTTCTAGTACTACAAAAGGAAAAAGATTGTTTTACTACATCATCCCAAAATAGTATTCTGTAATGGAGATGGGAATCAATTAATACATAGTATACCATTTTACTGGAACCTTTTATCATGAATACATCGAGAAATGTTAAGTTTTGAGAATAACGTATATTAATAATAAAATAATAATAATAATAATAATAAAATTCAATAAGTAACTGAGAGTAGAAGCAAAATCAATAATTTGACGGAATTGGCTGATACTTGATGAAAGTCCATAATTTATTCAAGAATTACTTTATTGGTAGATTTTTACTACACAGTTTATGAAACCACAACACGTGTTTTGCTATACAATAGCTTCCTCAAGCGCTTAAGGAAGGGTTTTCTTGAAGACCTATTCCACTTGTCTATTAATTTACTTTCATGTTCTCAACAAAAATTTGTTTATTCTAGACCAGCAAAATACACATACCTTAGTTTCATCCCACCTTCCAAAAATACTGTTAGCAGCAGCAAGAACAGAACACCTAGAATTCAAAGTTGTTGTGATACCAGCTTTGGCAATAGAAATAGTTTGTTGTTCCATAGCTTCATGAATGGCCACCCTGTCATCTTCCCTCATTTTGTCAAATTCATCTATACAAACAACACCTCCATCTGCCAGTACCATAGCACCACCTTCCATTACAAAGTTACGCTAAAAACAAAAATATTTCACATGAAATGTTAATGCTGTTTTAAAATATTTTCTTCACCATCTGAATATCCCGAACAAACAAAATGAATTCCAACTAGTCATAAGCTCTATCTGCAGTTGATTCAGTAGGATGTACCACTGTGCCACCTGCAAACCAAGTCCAGAAACAACTCCACAAACACATACTCGGGAGTGGAAGTCAGAATCATATGATGCATATGATATGCTCAAGTAAAGGTGAAACCACCTCACCCTTGTCTCTCATGTGAACCTACGACTTTATAGGCACATGTGGCAGATACCTGATGCAAAAACAACTAACAATTGAAACGTTCTACAGTAAATTGGTTTGAAATCTTCAATAATGTTTTAATTCATTTTTTAATTTTTTGCCCATTTTTATTATTTTTTTATTTATTTTTGCTGTAGTCATTTTCATTTTATATTTTATTTTATTCGTTTTCTTGGATTTTTATTTCACGTTTTATTGCCTAATATAGTTGAAATTCCAGCTTTTCATTCTGATTTTGTTTTCTTTCATAGATTTCGAATCATAGTAGAATCATATTAGACAATGGGAGTTCGAACTAATGAAATCAACCTGCAAATTCCTGAATTTTATTTTTCATGAAAACCATACATAAAATGAAAAAAACAAGAGATCAGATTTGCTAATGACATCACTTTTCTGTTTGAAATGAAGTTGTGTAAATCTCGCAAGGACACTAATGGCAAAGACAATGAGTATGTTGTATAATAAAAATTACTTTTCAATATATATTAGGTGCGTACTACGTTTCAATAAAATATCTAGGGGCACACCAAAGTTATCATGAGAAAAACATTTTTTTTATAACTTGAGAACTGTGTAACTTAAAAGTTGAGACAGTCCGTAAATATATGTATAAATATATTGTAATGAATCTGAAGCCGCCCTGACTAGTACGCCGGCCGAATCATGGAACAAACACATGACATCACCGCGAAAGAATGCAGTCGGGAATCGCCGGTAAAATTCTAGGACCGAAACAGAATTCTAGAATGGACCATTAGCGATAAAAGTACGTCTTCCCGACCCAAGAGGGCAGTTCAGAAAAGTGAATCGAGTGCTAAACAAGAAATTCAAATAGTCTACTCGAAGAAAGGATAGGAACCATCGAGACAGAGATAGACAAAACCAGGAAGGAAATGAACACGGCATTAGAGAAAATAAAAGGCGGAGTTGAGGCAGAAATCAGCAAGATGAAGGAAACAATTAGCAAGTTGCAAAACAAAATCGTTGATTCTGCCCACACCGCAGAAACTGTTACCGAAAAATCTATTCCGGAACTGAGTTTCAACATGGAAGAACTTCAAAAGGCAATGAAAAATGTCAAAGTCAGTTCTGAACCAGAAAAGCTCTCTATGAAGCCGCCCCAGTTCGACGGAAAAACTCCTCCGACAATTCGAAGCTGCGGCAAGAGCGAATGAATGGAATGCAAGAGAAAAGGCGGTAGCATTAACACTGGCGTTGTGTGGAGAAGCAACGAATATATTGCAAACCCTCACGGCCCAAGAACAGGAAGACTATGATCATTTTATAAAGCATCTTGAGCTACGGTGTGGACAGGCCCACCTAGAGCAAATTCACCATTCACAGCTGAAGAACTGCTGTCAGAAATCAGGAGAACCTCTACAAGAATTTGGAGCCGACATTGCTCGATTGGTTCGTCTGGCATATCCTGCTACACCGGAAGGAATTCGCGACCAAGAAATGGGGCAGACCTTGACACTAGCTCATCCGAAACATCTCGTGGATGCACTGGCAAGCGTTCTGGAGTTTAAGGCTGCAAAACAATCCTGCAAGAACCAGAACAAAGTTCGAACTATCGAGGAAGATGGACAGTTGCCTGCTGATATTGAGGCCACCTTTAGAAAGGTAATAAAAGAAGTGTTGCTTGAGAGAAAACAAATAAGATGCTGGAACTGTGGGAAAATTGGGCATGTGCGTAGCAAATGTCCAAGAAATCAAAGAACCAACACCAGATCAGGAAAACTAGAGAGAGTTGATGAGAAGGGGCAATCGTCAGCCTGTATCCAGGTCTATGAGATCAAGGCGAATGCTGGAGGATTCGAAACCGGTGATCTAGTTTGGCTATACATCCCTAAGCTACGCTGTGGTTTATCACCGAAGTTGCGGAACTCGTGGGAAGGTCCTTACAAAATCATGAAGAAGATAAATGACCTCGTCTACTGAATCCATAAGCGACCTCGAGGAAAGCCTAGGGTCGTCCATTTTAATAGATTGGCTTCTTATACTGGAAATCACGACCAAGTTCGCGCCCTCAGACTACCAGAGGATGAAATGACGTACGCAGAAGTTCATGTCTTTATACTCGAACGTACAGAAGGTCGTACATGGGGTAACTCAAGAAGAGCCACGAGACCTCTTCAAAGTTCCAGTGGTTCCAAGGTTCCACTGCGTGGCAGAGGATATCCAAATGTCCAAAGGTATCGCTGTAGTTATTCAACAAGAAATTCGGTCAGCTCCAAACATTACGAGAACAGAATCCAGGAGTCGGAGGAGTACTACAGTTGAAGAAGGGTCAGAGAAACATTTTCTACTTGGTGAGCAAAAAGCATTCTTGAGACAAACCGTCCTATGAAGATGTCTGGAGGGGTCTTACCAGAGTGAGGGACACGATGCTCAACCAACATCTTGTGGACTTGGCAATCCCGAAATTAGCCTCTGGGCTTGATAGGCTGGATTGGAGAATTGTGAGAAGCATGTTGGAAACGATATTCAGATCTAGTGGCATCAATATTTTGGTGGGCGGTAACCATTTTCCACGACCGATCATGAAGACTGTGGAGTGTTACTTCCATCGAACTTCACAGTGCAGATATGGGGAGTCCTGCAGGTATCGACACATGCCGAGGATGACATTTTGGGGGGAAACGTCTTTAAGAAGGGGCAATGTAACGAATCTGAAACCGCCCCTGACTAGTACGCCAGCCGAATCATGGAACAAACACATGACATCACTGCGAAAGATTGTAGTCGGCAATCGCCAGTAAAATTCTAGGACCGAACCTAGGACCGACTACATTATTCTAGAAAGGACCGTTACCGATATAAGCACGTCTTCCCGACCCAAGAGGGCAGTTCAGAAAGTGAATCAAGCAGCTAAACAAGAAATTCAAATAGTGGAAATAAATTAAGCGTTATTTGCTAAGTGCTGTAATAAATAAATTAGTTTGTGATTATTGAAATATTGTTGGAAATAAATTTGTTTAAGACAGTTAATTCATTAATTTGTTACAATATGAATGCATATTATCATGCATACTACATTAATAAAAGTATGTGTATATGTGCATATATGTGAGGGAAAGACTCTCACTCTCATTGATGACATAATTAACGAATAAACTTACCGATGATGGATCTCTTATAACTGAGGCAGTTAAACCAGCAGCAGAACTACCTTTCCCTGAAGTATAAACAGCAATAGGGGCTACTCTCTCAACAAACTTCAACAGCTGTGACTTTGCAGTACCAGGATCTCCTAAGAGCAGTAAGTTAATGTCACCTCTTCGTGTTAAACCATCAGGAAGCCTCTTGCGCGAGCCACCAAAAAGTAGACAGGCTATTGCCTTTTTTATATCAATAGAACCATAAATTGAAGGAGCTATGCTATTAGCAATTTTCTGGTACACATTTGGTGAAGCAGCTAATCTTCTGAAAGTACTTTCTTCCTCTGAGGAAACAATTGAACAACCTAAAGCTCCCAAAGCTTCAGTGTCAAGAGTAATGCCTACAACTCGCATATAGGCTGCTCGGACACCTGTTATGGCCTTTTCTCTTCCTTCATTCTGAAAATCCACGATGATTAAAAGAATGTATTTAAAAAATTAGTCAATTGTCATAAAACACATTTTGTGAAAGCAAAAATTAAAAAAAATTATAGATTTTTGCAATCAAAAAAGGATTCAATAGTTTAAGAGAAAGTCAACACTTATTATAGAGATAAATTATTCATGCTATGTAACTGTTTTGTTATAGGCAAATACAGAACTTGGATTTTTTTGTCATAAAAGACTAAGTTCCTATTGTCAGAACAACTTCATGGCTAGACTCATCGGTATGCCCTCTCTACACATATGTCTTCCCACCATGCGATATTGGAGAAACTGGACCTAATAGATCACTATGAATCAGCTACAATGGTCGTTTGGCTCGTTTCTCAGTTTTCTAGGTTTTTTCTACATGCAATGCTTACTGATGCGTCTGACTTCAGCTTAACTGAGTGACTATCAACAACATAGATACTGTCTCTATGCATCTCTGTCTTTACATGTATATATTTACTAACTTTATTTTGTGCTCATATCATATTCACTTTTTATCAACTACCTACTACTTTTCGGTAATTTTAATTATAATTTGCATTTACATTATATATTATTGACTTGTCATAGCACTAAGTAATAAATTGACCAATAAATAATCTAATCTAATTTAGTGGCATTCCAAGTTTTCTGATATTCTTTTAGGATTTGTGTCAATTCCATTAACCATTTTCACTAATTTTTCGATAATATAATATATAACATATAATATTTTTGATTTTGGTCAATCTAGGTTTTCCATGATGATCAAGTACCAACTTGAAATATTATCATAGATTGTTGAAGGAAATGAAAATTATTGTTCACTTCCACAGGCTTAACTTGAGATGCATGTGTTGATCTTGATGATGATTTTGAATTATTGACGAATTTCTGATTTCTGTATTCATTTCTCTTACGGGTTAGTCCACACTAATAACATTTTAATTTGAACCATTTTTTTTGGACTCGATTGCTTTCTTTGATTTGAAAAAATATCATGATTGGTTAGATGGTACAGTGAATGCAGTTGAAGACTGAATAAATTTGGACTTTCTTCTTGGATTCCTCATCTAATAATCTATTCTTAATGAAGTTCAAATCCAGTTTATCAGTAGTTAAAGTTTATAATAAGGCTGTTTACATTTTTTTTTTTTCAGTATAATTAATAATGTTGATATATCATATTGAGTACATATTTGTAACGTCACGATTGTCCTAATGAACCAGAACGTTTTAGTTGATCTTAGTCCTACTTTGAAGCTGTTCCAACTCCATATTAAACGTTTTCAAACACTGAGTAGGTGTTTTTCGAATACGAATAGCTATAACTACTACTACATAATCCTTTGCCATGGCGACTAACAAATGGCATGCTACATCTGTTTCAAAAGTTTCTCTAGTAGATCGCATCTCGTGGATCACAATTTTTGAATCAATATAAACATAACATAAAATGTTTTGTCAAGTTTGATGAAGAAGTATTTTATTTCATAGTTGATAGACTTTTTCTTATTAAAAGTTTACTGGCTATGCCTTTCCTTTCGATGGTGTATGAAAGAACTTTTCAGATATCGAAAGCAGTTTTCTTCTTCTCTAAATGACTGTCTGCTATTCTTTGTATAACTTGAGATTTGGATTTCTCATCTTTCTTCTGGAGACTAGCAAGTTTCTTTTCTTCTTCAATTTGAGTAACTTTTACGCTAACAACAACCATTCTCTTGTAAGATTGCTTTATGAAACTGATGAAATCAAGCTCTTTTAAAAGAATTTCCATATGGAACTTCGGTTGCTGTAATCGTTCCCATTGAACAGTGAAAGTTTATACTTTACTTCTTCTGAGATGCTTATACTTATTACTTCCAACATTTATCAATATGCTGAGTAAACTGGGCCTATAACCAGACTTACTATTGGAAAAAAATGTCATTCTTATCAATTTATTTGTTTGGTCCAACTCACAAATTGTCAAATCTGAACTGCTTCAGGAACGCTCTTCACAAATACCTGGAGGAAAACGTATTTTATTCTTTGGATGAATTTTTTATGTAAGTGTATGTTCATTATTATATTATTCTATATTATCGCTATCAATAAAGTACTGTTATTTTATTGTTCTTTGTACATTTGTTTCTTTTATTTATGAACAGGTAGTACTTCTTTTTAATAAATACATATTTTGTATTTGTATTGTTGTAGCTTGTAGGTCCTGTTATGACTTGTCCAATAAATTTATATGATGTCTTTTATAGATTTGTATGGACTTCAGTGATGAATAAATTTGATTTAATTTGAATATGTAGAAACTTCAAAATAAACATTGTTAAAGACAAATTCAAACTTTATTCAAATGACAAATACAAAATTAACAACTGACTACTGAAATTAATGGACAACAACTTAGAAATTGATAAATACAGTGAATTGATAACTTCGACAGTTCAAACTCGTTCATAGAATATTAGGTTGCAAAGCAACCAGTTTTCCAGCCAGTTTCAATAGGTTTGCTGCTTGGTTTGACCTGTTTTTGTAGTGCAAATCATTGGTATTTTCTAAGTTTCTTCATGAAACATTTGTCTTGCTATGAACATTCTGGATGCTGTGCAATCAATCTACGTTATCTGATATATATTTTATTCCTTAGTTGTAAAGAAATGCTCAATTGAATATTCTCTTAACAATCTCCCGATTCTGGTTTCAATAGATCATCTGCCTCATGTATGAGGTTCCTATAAATTTTTTTTAGAGGTAATGAAATTGTGCTTTTAGTTCCTTTTTTGTATAATCATTCATGTTTATTTTCTTTATCACTTTTGAGACTGTTCAGGGTAGAACAAATAACAGCTTGATATGATAATTCAAGATTGAAAATCTTGATACATCTTTGATATTTGTACAAACATAGTGAACAAAATTTTAGAAATCCGAGTCGCTATATTTACATGTATAACAAGATTAGGGCACTCTAAAAGTTTATTTTAATTGTAATTACAGTAATTTTTCATTTGCAAAATTGATATCGATAATTAATTCTAGGAGGTAACTAAGATAATAAGTGTTCCAGTCTTTCCATGAAAAGATTGAAATCCCTTGTGGGGGTCTGTAAATACACAACATATAAGTATTGAAAGGTTTAGAAAATATTAGAATTTGAAATATTTTTCTATAGCTAAAATGTCAAATTTATTGACATTTCCAATGGAAAATGAGTTCTAAGCAATGAGTTCTTCCTACAGTATTTAGATGCTCAAAGATATCCAGTTATATATAATGGCTCATTAATACCTATTCCCAAGTTGAAAAAATTATCATTGGTAATTGTTGCTGTTCTAGATAGAATCCGTCTATCTGTTTAAAATCTGTGAATAATTGATAAGGTCATTGCTATTGTGGCCTGCTGCAAAGAATGTGATTGTTCAAATGCCTAGTGCTATTAGAGCAAATCGCCTTATTTAAGTGAGTATAAAGTATTTGTCCATGGTTTTCTGTGTCCCCTCCTTTTTATTGAGGGTGCAACACAAGATCATATTCAAATTAAACCCCTAAAGCAAGTAGTTTTTTTAATAATATAGTTGTGATCTGTAAAGTTACTTTTTACAAATGTTACTGAATGAAAATTAAACAGTTCTAGCAATGCAAGAGTATTTTTCAGTAATTCACTCACCCTGGTTGATTTAGTAATTTTTTTTATTGAAAAGATTCCTAGCACAAACACTCTATTACCAGGAACAACTCTTTCGCATAAGTATCTATCACAATATAGAGTAATATGTCTTGGAATTTCACCCTGGGGAATACCGTCAGGAAGTTCTTGTAGTTTCAACACTTGAAAGTCAACACAATGACATTTATCAGGCATAATGAAATAAGGATCTTGCGGGCACTGAGGTCTACCAGCTTGGTCCCTGAAAAAATACATTTTAGAATGTTCACAGTTGATATTTATTTTACTGACGTATTGCATTTTCTTGGCAAAATGTAACCTTCTAACCCAGGTTTAACAGGTAAATTTGGAATGACATTACTGCAAGCGCGACACTGTATTGAGATTTTAGTAGCCTTTGCCCTAATACCTGAGGCACTAACAACAATTCCTGGAATTTTTACCAGACGAGAAACAACGTCAGACTGAAAACACGTAAATTAGATAAGGGGACTTATCATTATTTTCTGGATAATTAACCTTCAAAGTTCTCAAATCTGATGGAAGTGCATCTGATGATAAATTTAACTGAATATCTTCAACTTGCTCTTCTCCTTCTGGTCTAGGGGAAGTGAGTTCATCAGCAACCTCTTTTGCTGCTTCTTCAAATATTGGTAAATGTTCAGAAGGTTGCTTATACAATTTATCTGCCAAGTTTTCGTCAAAGCTTCCCACATCTTCAATATTGACGTCTAGGAAATATTGACCCAGGTTGTAATTTCTCCTTAAGGTGTCTCTAAAATGATTATAGAAAAAACTATGCACTTATATTTTCAATAATGAAATGTACCTATATTTGTAGTTGAAATTATCAGTATGATACTGTCGGAGAAACTCTTTGAATTTCTTTTTTACTGCTATTAAATTAACCTGTACATCACTTTGATTTTCATCCACAGAAAAGTTATCACTAAAAAATATCCCTGGATCATCAAATCCTTCCATTGCTGTATTGCAAATCTTCGAAAATGATAAATGATAAACTATTAAACAAACACCTGCAAACACTAACGAAAAAATTACCAGTTTCCAACTGGCAAAAATATATTCTGGCGGGAAACCAACCCAATGTTGACAACAATTAGGAATAAAATATTTGAATGCAAAAACTGACAACTTTTGATAAAATGACTGTAATGTCAGCAATCTTATTTTTTAGCATTTTTCATGCATTTCAGAAGAAAACACTTGATGTGTCAAGTAGCTACCTGATGACGAAACAGTCACGGTTGCAGATTAAACCATAAATATGAATCCCTAGGTGGATTGAATTATTGTTTTCCAAATCTCTTAAAAATGACCAAACAAATGTGGTTATAATAATGTCTAATAGCGAATTTATGCAACAATATCTAAGAACTTAACCCAATAACTAGTAACTAAGATTATATCTAAGAAAAGTGTCCTTTTTACGCACATGTTAACATAAACACAATTATTCTTCATTTGCTGTTTTACTATAATACTGAAAATATTTTCATATAAAAACAATGTTCAACACCCATTTATTATTTTTTTTCGTTATTATAATAGCTCCCACCTCTTAGTTATTAGGTGAATGATGAACAAATTTCCAAGCAAGTTTCCATAAACCCTTTCGTTGATTTGTTATGATCAAACTCTTAGAAAGTTTGATGGATAAACCCGCTATTAGAGGTTTCGAGAATTGTGTTTGGCAGTTTATGAATATTATGAGTTATTCCAACTTGGCTAAAATAATGGAAAAATTAATTAAAGTAAGAATAGTGAATTTTTTGAGTAATCACAAGGTCCTTTCATGCTCACAGTATGGTTTCAGACAAGGTAAATCGACGTAAGATGCAATTCACAATTTAACATCAAGAATATATGAGGCTATCGATGAAAAAAAACCGGCCCTAGGCATTTTTGTTGATTTGTCGAAAGCATTCGATACTGTCTGTCATAAAAAGTTGCTCAGAAAATTGGAAAATTACGGGATGAGAGGAAAAATATACAAATTATTGGAAGACTATTTATCAAACCGAGAGCAGAGTGTGAGCATAGGTGGTATTATGAGTAGTTCAATGACTGTCACATACGGTGTACCCCAAGGAACGGTACTAGGTCCTCTCCTATTCATTATATACATGAAAAGTATTTTCAGTGTGAATACAGAGGGTAGTATCATAAGTTTCGCTGATGACACCGCTATCTTCTACCAGTCGGACTCGTGGACTAATTTAAAAATGATGGTCGAAACCGATTTTGCCAAATATGATGAATGGTTTAGATATAACAAGCTCACTCTCAACCTAAAAAAAACCAAATACCTACCATTCACTTCTCAATCATCATACTTACCTGACATGGGGCCATTAAAATTTGGAAAAAATTGCGAAATTCCAGAAGACACCTCGATAAAATACCTGGGTGTTATTATTGACAGGCATATGAGATGGGATCTCCAAATTCAAAACTTAGTTAGAAAACTAAGAGGGTTTTTGTATAGATTCAAGTATTTGAAAGATTTTTTAGACATAAAACACCTAAAAATAGTATATTATGCTCTGGTTCATTCAATATTGTCTTATGGAATCATAGGATGGGGAGGTGTGAGTGATTATCACCTTAACAATTTAAATGTTATCCAAAAGTTGATACTGAAAATAATTTATGGAAAAAAAGCCACATACTCGAGTGACAACATATTCAAAGAGTCTCAAGTACTGGATGTTAGGCAGATTTTCTGTTTCAATATCTTAATTAATGTACAAAAACAAAAAATTTTAACTGAATCTGTCGAGCACAAATATGATATGAGGAGGAGACAAAATAAACTACCCAGATCGAAAAAAACAATAGGCCAACGATGTGCAAACTATCTTGGACCTCGACTTCACAATATGGTACCTGAAACAATCAAAAAAATATATTCTCCTACTTCATATAAAAATAAAATAAAACTTTGGATTGAGCTCAGTGAAAGAAAACTCTTCCATGATGCGGTGAATCAAAAATTACAAAAATATTGAACTTGGAAAACAAAAAATTACAAGACACTACCCCTATTGCGATTATGAAAATACACCCAACTATGACAACATACCCAACTATGACAATACCCCCGACTATGATAATACACCCTACTATGTCAACACCAAATATGGTTCATATCTCAATAATATATACGTGACGTGACGTGACGTACACATCAATAAAATTGTATGATTTGTACTATTAAATTAAATTTTGTCTTGAAACTACAATAATATTATATTTAGGTAAATAAATCACTTTTAGTCTTAAAACTACAATAAATTATATTTAGGTTAATCTATCACATACAAGCAACGGTCTCACCACTGACGCTTCGTGATTTTGTATTCTCGTTTATTCGTTTTATTTGATGATTTTCATATTTGTATCGGTTATTTGAATAAACTTATATTATTATTATTATTATTCATTTTCAACTTCAATTCATATTACATATTAGAGCAACAAACATTTTCTAGAATTATGATACACTATAAAATCATTCCAATTCAATTGATAACAAAATTGTTCAGTCACTGAAGACTTTCTAGTCCTATATTCCAAATACTGTGATGTTCGCTTTACCGTATGTCCATAATCGTTGCGCTTTACCAACTGCAAGGGGAAATATAGCCACAGATTACTTTCCTGTGATATGAATCTATTTACTGGACAATATGAAATAAAAAAATTAAAGTAAACAATATTTTATATAAAAATATTACATATTTTTATTGAAATATAGATCATTAGCATTCATTCCATTCCAATTAATTTCAATCAGACAAGAGATACTGATAGAACTAATATTAAATATCTCAATACAACCACGGGGTGGTAAAATAATGTTCTATTGTCATGAAACTGTATTGTCTATTACAATTGATGACGAAAAAATGAATTCTGTATTAAATTTTGTGTAGTAAATAAATGGGTCTGAATTCGGCAAAGATTCATTTACACTCAAGTCACAGATTATAAAATTATGTTCTTATTCATTCAAAATTTTGCGATATTATCAAGATATATAGACTTAAAATGTATATTCTCGCATTTAACAGCTTCTAGTGGTTGATGCAGCTTCATCGCTGAATATGATATAGTTGCTGAATCCAGCCACCGGGAAAAATTGATGCGCTTGTTTCTCCGCCGAATGGTTACGCTGTATAATCTGACATTTGATAGTTTTGATGTCGCCTATATAAACCCCTTTGCAATTTAATTTTTGAAAACAACTAAAGATAATAATTAAATCACAATGGAAGGAAAAAATATTGCTTCTCAAAAAAGGGATTGAATATGTTTCATTACTTCTTCAAAATATGAAAGCATTTGGACATATAATATACCGCCTAAGTCTAATTATTTCAAAAGCGGGTTCGCCGTCCAGACGGTTCGAAATAGTTACACAGCTGATTTTTGAGAGTAGACTCGCGCAAAACTTACCAAGTATCAACTGTGCGACCGCTTTTACTGTTCGAGGACCGTTATATAAAAAGGTAAGAAGGGTTTTTGTTTCATTTTGGATGAGAAATACACCCGATTTTGAAGTACGTCTATGCAGTATAGAGTTCGACAACCCCTGCTTTTCGGTTTCAGAAATTTATATCTTCAGATTCAGACTCTTACCTAATCAGAAAGATCACCCTATATTGTGAAATCGGTCCTAAAGTGGTTATTTTTGGAATATATAGACAAATTCTCAAATTCACCAGAAACATTTTAATGAATTGTTTCAAAAAATATAAACGTGCTAACGTTTTGAATGCATCAATAGAAAATCCATCAAATCAATCGGTGACCTCATCGGTTCTTTAAGAACTCGTCACAGAAAGTAGTATTCTGTGAACTAGTCTAAGCCGAAGGACGTCAAATGTCAAGTCAACGTCATAAAATTCCGAAATTGTTACGTTTTGTCTTTTGTATAGGTATTGATTTTATCTTTATCGATTTATATAAAGTATCTGATCACCTTTATTAATTAAAATAAGATATAATAAAGGTGTACTGGACATATTCAAATTTGAGAAAAGTTTTCTCCACGACTCCTAACTTCAATAAGTCAAATGGAAAAAGCTCCTCAAGAAATAGTGGAGCAGGATTTACAAGAGGAAGGTCAATTCGTAGTTGACGATGTTAGTAAAATAATCAAGGATGCAATTGAAACAGTCATTGGGGGCAATGGATATCAGCAAAATAAAGTCAACAACTGGACTACCTCAGTTGTTGAGGCGTGTACCTCTGAACTCACAAAGCTCATGAAACCTTATAAATATATTGTAACATGCACCATAATGCAAAAGAATGGAGCTGGATTACACACAGCAAGTTCCTGTTATTGGGATAATAATACAGATGGTAGCTGTACAGTTCGTTGGGAGAATAAAACTATGTTTTGCATTGTATCTGTTTATGGACTTGCTATATAATCAGTTATTTTTAGGTAGTTCCATTGCCTTATTACAATATAATTGATATGTTTATCACTATAAAACTAAGTTAAATTATTCTAGTAATTATTGATATAGTTTGATATATTTGTACTATTGATTTTCTCCATTGCATATCTGCTTTTAAGTTGATTTTATAAGTGCCACTAGATTCATATCTGTATGTTCTGTAGTAAATGTGCTTTTATTGAGTACTTAATCAACTGATTAGCACTGTATCAGAAAGCTTAATTTGGGTATTATGTGAATATGCTGTTTTCTCTCTTCTGAATCCAATAAAACAATTGACATTACTTCAGGTGTATTATACTGCAAATATTGAAGTACATAACCCAGATCCAAAACCATTGCTAGGAGTTTTGGAAGGGAGTAAATGATAAACAACATCTTTTTTAAGGTGGTTTCTTTACTACTGTTTGAACCAAAAGCTCATGTGTTGAAGCCCTTGCGATTGTATATGCTTGCCATCTCTGATCACTAAAATTTTATGTGGACCTGTACATTCTAGCAGAACACCCACAAAAAGAAATTGCATAGTACCCTATCCTCACACTCCATGGAGACAAATATTAAAATAATTCTTTCAAGATTAACCTTACCTACCAAAATGATTACTTGCAGAGTAAAAGTCATTGTTTTCTATAAGAAAAGTAATTCATTGATGAAAGTTGACAAAAAAATGTTTCATGGCAATGATGATTGCGAGAAAAGAAGTGATAGAATAAGTTTTCACTAAAATTCCTGGAAGACAGTTTGTCGAGACAAGAGGCTAGTGGATGTTCAACGAGGGCTATGGTTTTTCTATATTTAGTTTCTTAGTCTCTCATGTGTTCTGAAACTCGTGTTTTAAGATACCGTCCGGTTTGACCAATACAGCAGTTGTGACCACTTACACAGTTCAATTTATATACTATATTGGATTGTATGTCTTATGGTGTTTTTTTTCGAGAAAAATGCTTTCCAATTTGTATTTTCATTTGAAAAGGCCACTTGTTCGGTATTGAGTAGCATTCCAAGTTCTTCAAATGAATTTTCTACAAATACAAATGAAATTTTGTGATATTTGGGTTTCACTCTTGTATTCTATTCTAATAAGGGCTCTATTAAAATTATTTTCAACTTGGTAATTCTCAATTAATTGGTAATTTTTGTTATGGAATTCAGAATTGGAAATGACAATTGCTCTTGATTTAAATTTTTTTGTAATGTGAAAGTTATGTTTTAAAAAATAATTTAAAAAAATACTAATATTTCAGTTTGCTTATTTTTTGGAATGGAAGTGAAAATATCGTCAAAATATCTTTTAAAAAAAGGCAATGAAAATGAAAACTTTTTTATGCATATATTTTGTAGTTCTGCCATGACCAAGTCTGCACAAATGGGTGACATACAATTACCCATTTCCAACCCGAATTTTTTTTTTTTAAAGATCAATTCTGACTAAAATGATTGAAGTCTATACAGAATTCAAAAACTTTTATGAAAAGGTCTATGGCTAAAGTGGTAAATTTTGAAATTATATTCCATTTTTATTTACCTATACTAATCAAGAGATCTATAGAAATATTAGTAAAAAGAGATACCAGGTCAAAAGAAATTAAAATATAATTTTCGAGTATAATTTTATTTCTGAGAAAATTTCAAAGAATCCTTCAATAATCCATTTTGAAAGCCTATAGACGGAAGAAACTACAAAACTAATGATAAGTCCTCAAAAGTATTCCGTCCTTATGTATTTTTGGTAAAATTGTTCTATTTTTACTTTTATTTTATTTCACTGTTATTACATTTCAGGTTTTTTTTCTTCAAAATCTTATTTTCACCTATTATTTTTTTATTCTTCTTCTTTATTAATTCTTTCAGGGATTTCAAATCATTTTAAATTATATCAGACAATGGAAGTCCGAACTAGTGTAGCCTATGTTATTCTGATGTACCTATGTAAAGTTGTATTTAGATGTATTTATGAAAAGTTTCATCTAAATCCGTTCAGTCGTTTAGGCGTGAAAGAACCACGAATATACATCCATCCTTACAAACTTTCACATTTATATTAGTATAGATAGATTTTCAACTATTTGATCAGATGGTCAATATCAGGGTTTTCCCGAAATACCAAATATGTCACTAGAAATCAGGGAATCTACCATAGATGATGATACTCCAGATATTTTAGATACACCGTGACTTTTCTAAGTCACAATCGACAGTTTGTTGAGAGACCATCAGAAATGTCGAAGAAGAAGTGTAAATATAATCAGAATAAAGGCTTATTGAAAGCATCAAAACTGACGGTATTTTCACAAATTATTTCTTTTGATTGAGCGCTATTTTTCGTTTCAAAATTGATATAATCTACAGCTATTCATATCTGAAGTAAATCGGCATTTTTGCACAGAGGCCATCGCTCTAAGATCGACTCAAGGAGATCATTGCAGGGTTTTGTGCAACTCCGTTAAAGCACAGGTCAGTCAACTCTGTGATTAAATATTTAGTTTAATTCAAACGAGAAAAGTTTCAAAATCTGTTTTACCACGTATACAGAAATGTGAAGAAAAGAATAAAAAAAGTGACAGAATCCAACAACTGTTTGTATAGGTCAGCAAAAATTCTTACAGATCGAGTCAGCCAGTCTGCTTACTCTCTAAAATTTTTAAGGTAATGAACGAGACGGAGTGAACTTTCGACTCTATATTCACGTCAAAGACCCTATTCACTCACGAATGTGACTGGTGTAGAATATTTAAATTTGATATTTCATCTCTAGTACCTAGTCCCAACCTAAGTATATGCATTTTAACCGAACTGTAAGGCTTTACATTTTCCATTTATCAGAAATTTGAATTTATTTCGTATACCTATCACTAGAGAGTTGAGGTGAATTTTCCTGGAGAGACTGTTTTTTTAATTTTGGAGTAAATCCTGCCTGTAAAACTTTCTACCGACCTACAAAGTTTGTGTCCCATTTGAAAAAAAATTGTGATTTGTCCTTGGAGTGAAAATGTGTGTTTTTCACATTCTGAAACTATCAGTCTAGTTAAGATTTATTTCTGGTAAACCTGCAAAATCAATCACTATAGATAGGTTATAGGTACCTACACCGGAAACCTACATATTTTTTTCATTGCAAAGTAGTAGGTAAGTTTTGTGTTGAAATTTAGAAAACAAATTCAAAAATTAGTTTTGAGATAATTGAGTACCGATTTTGACGGGCGATAATCCTTGGATGATTTTAAGAAAAATCTCCATATGAATGAGTGTCCGCAACCTGTTAATTTTTGGGATACAGGATGCTGAAATTTAATGAAAAAATCATTTCTTCCCTAATATCTGGAAAACTCAATTTTGGTATATGCAAAATACGTAAGTATAAAAATACATTTTTTCCATGGTAGAGATTTTCCTAATGTTCATAAGTGACGTCACTGTTAACATGTCCTGTCAGTGAATTTTATTTAAATGGAAACTGTTTTTGAGGTAGAAAATGAAAAGCATACATTTGCTTGTCCCTGTTCGGTTTTTCCTCTTATTCTTTTTTTCAAAATTATACTTTTTATACCATTCAAACCTTATATTTAGTTTTTTTAATGAGTACTTGTATGCATAAAAATACATTTTATATTTTTGAAAACAATATGAATTTCTATAAAATAAGTAGGTCATCAATCGAATAAGTTCGATCCAGCTGACCATGACTCTGTTCTCCCACGACCCATTTAGCGATTATGAAAATATTGGTGGAAATATTTGCGTGCCAGAGCACTAAAACTACCAGATGCATCATCGGACACAAACCACATGCGAGTTCGCAAAAAAATAGATATATTTTCTAACAGAATTGGCAAATTATCTTCAAGAAATCGGCGATAAGTATGTCCTTTCAATCTGCGTGGTGAAAAAAGTCCAATTAGGTAATCTCCAATAATTGTTGCCCATCAGACATTCAATGAGAACTGCTCCTATCGATGAGATTTCACAATTGCATGAGGATTTTTCTCGACCCAAAAATGATTCTTATGAAAATTTCTGATCCTGTTTTTAGTAAAACTAGCTTCGTCCGTGAATGAGATTTCCCAGTCAAATAAAGGATTTTCGGCAACTTTTTGGAGAAGCAACCATTGACAGAAATTCACTCATATGGAAAATTCTCGAGGAAGTAATGCCTGAGCCCGTGTAATGTGATAGGTATATAATAAATAATTAATGCAAAATCCCTCATACTAGAATATGGGTGATACTCAAATCATTGGCAACCCGCCTCGTACTTATTTCAGGATTTGGTCAACTGAATTTAAACAGCTACTTCAATTGCTGGGGTTCTTGCATTCCGATATTTTCCTCTCAAGTGCTGATTTGGCTCCAAAAGTGCTGTTTTGCTGTCAACATTGTTTATGGTGACAACAATGAAATTAGCACTGTAGATGTGTCTAATCCACAAATTGATCTTGTTACACTTCAACGGAATTCGCATATAAAGATAAGCAAATGAAGCATTTTTTCTAGCTTAAAAAACGTTCGCCAGACAAAAAAAAACAGCAGAACATATTTATGAGAAGATAAAGGGTATATATAAAAATAATTGGGAAAATGGACAGTTGCGTATCATGAGTATGATAAAAAATATGGCAATACATGTTAACAGGGACGCCACTGATGAACATCAAGAAAAAGTCAACTATGAAAAAGTAAGGCGGTTGTGGATCTATGTTATTCATATGAAGAATAAATCATCGGAGGATTATCGCCCTTCAGGATCAACATTTAATTATGGAACAACCAGAGTTTCAAGTCCATCAATTAGGAGGGTAAGTGTCGTTATTTTGGCAACTTCTAAATTATCACCTTTCTCTTGAAAACTTTACGTGACTACAGAAATGTAGTTTTCAACAATAAGTACATAAGTATCTATACTAATATAAATTTGAAGTTTGTGAGGATGTGTGTATGTATGTATGTGTGTGGCTCTTTCATGCCAAAACCACTGAACGGATTTAGATGAAATTTTACAGCTTATACATCAGAATACATTTTACAGGCTACATTTTACAAATGTTTTGTGTGATTTTGGTCACAATATAACGATGAGTATTGAGTAATTCGGAAAAATTCTTGTTCCCTGAGAGCTATCTTGGCGTGCGCTGCCTATACCGTTGGAGTTACATCCAGATAATGTATCGTAAGATTATTAATCTTGAATAGGTCTAAATAAAAGTCCGCGATAGCATATATCTACCTCTTATGAGGTAGTCCCTATATGCAAAATACTGAGCCATAAATTCAATTGAATTGGATACTTATTTTACAATGCACGTTTTAGAATATCTGTCAAATTCTTATAAAAATTGATAGGTACCATTTTTGTTTTAAGTATTTGATATAGATAAACTTAGTCTCTTACACTAAGTAATTTGGACGAATCGTTTAAAAGTTATCACGAGAAGATTAACTTGACGCAACATAGTAAGCCATTACGCGTCGCGTCTACTTTAAAACGATGAGAGACGATGCGCGGGGGTAGAAGGGCGGTCTAAGCAATGAAGCGCCATCGACCTGAACGCGGGCAAACGTCGTTGACGGTTGTGTTAGTTTTGCGAATTTCTGTATAGGTAACATAATTCGATTCTCAAAGCTATTCATTACTTGGTACAGTTGGCATATTTTTTCAGTTATTGTATTTTTGAAGCAAAAATATAAATTACTAGCTGTTGCCCGCTCTTATATTAACGTACAGCCGAAGCTACTGAACCTACGTAGGTTCTTTGTATAGCGTAAATAAGCATCAAGGAAAGGGAATCAGGAGTTTCCACCATCAAGGAGAAAAAATAGAGGATCAAAGATTGTATTGAATTCCGTCAGTCTTGAAGTTGGAAATCTGAAGTTTTGGATCATTATAAAAATATTGTAACTATTTGTTCAAAATGGTCTGTCACGAAACTTAATGTGACAAACCAAATTCTACGCGGGCCAAGCCGCTGGCAACAACTAGACCACTATAAATATTGATGATTTGGATTCTTTGGACATTTGTTCAAAAATATACTATTGGCTTATGCTAATAGACATATGCTTGTAAATACCAAGTTCACGTTCACGGCTATGTTTAGTAGCGGTTTGCCAAAATATAAATAATCATCAGGATCATAATATTGATTCAATTTTTCATTTTCGAAAGCAAAAGAATAAAATATATTCTCATATGGTCGGTCGGTAGCCGGGCGGTTCGACGTGGGTACTTTGTTCACTCATCAGTCAATCGGCCGATGTGTGAGACAATGGTTCAAGCCCCAGGCTGACCGCTCGATTTTCACTTGTTATAGTCCAACCCGTGTTAGGAATCACACGTTAAATTTGAGACCTCGTTAGTCCTTAGCTCGCACAAGTTTCGACTTCTGAGGGTTGTCGTTCGTAGGGGTGCGATAGCTGGTTAACGGAAAAAACATATTTTAAACATATTTCAAACATACATATTGAAGGAAATGGACATACCTAGGTGAATGCAGTGAATTTTTGCATGAAAGAGAGATTATATCATTGGGAATCTTCTATGAACAATGATTAATCTTCTCCGGCACTTTATGAGACCCTAGTGATATTTAATACAAACTTCCCATTGGTCCCTCTCTCCCATTGGTCCCTCTCAACCCATTGGTCCCTCTCAAGACCAATGATCAGCCAAAAGGGTAGGGGAGCTGGTCTCCAAACCTGGAAGAAGTGACGATGATGGCATTTAATACAAACTAATAGTCATCTCAATTAATTCTTTGAAATTTTGAACACATACCTACAAGAATGTGTAAACTTTTTCCACGGCACTGGTAAAAAGGGTCATCTATGTCACAGGTGGTACATAACATCGGGAACGAATGAAAGTTTGTGTGCCTTTAGTTTCTGTTGCCGCCGCTAGTTCAGGTTCCAGTTTTCCACCTGTCATCTTAAAAGTGTCACTGTTGTCAGTCGAGTCGATCATTAATCATTGATTATAGTGGCGCAGAGTGCAGGTTTTTAGTGACGCCTAAACGACTTGAGAATGCATTGAATTAATTTTCATTCCGCATTGTGCAGATTATTTATTTCGTAAAACGGAAGAGATTTTCATTCCCTACCAACCTTCATTTTCGCAAAGGGCTGGCTCGCCTTGGGATTGATAATTTGTAAGTTCATCGATAGGTATATCAAAGATCCTGTGACTGAAAACAATTGAATGGTGCTATTAAGTTTGACACAATTTTCCGAAAGTGATATTTGGTGATATGTTCAATACACAAAAATACATTTAATCTTTCAAGCTGGACCTGGAATTTGAAAAGTTAATGAGAGTATCTGAGGGCTTACCCTGTAGTTAATTTGGTTCCCTAGATATATATTCTAAATTTCATCTATCAGCGTAAAAACTTGGTAGGTAAATTATAAGTGCAGGAATCATTTGGAATAAAAAATTGTGAGAGATATGAGTCGAGGACAAGCAGGACCCCGTATTCAAGTTCCAGACGATCTGCGTGAGGTCCTTCTCGAATTCACTATTAGTTATTTATTGGAACAACCTGGGGATGTTATAGCGTATGCAGCAGACTACTTCACAAGACTTCGAGAGGCTAGGACAACATCACTAATTTATGATGGATCTAGAGGTCCGGAAGAACCACTTTCACCAGATGAATCTACCATATCTAGGGAAGAAGGTGAGTAACGCTTTCATGTTTGATTAATCTTTCTTTGATAGACAGAAGCATTATTGAACTTTCTCTTGTCAACATTTTATTATACAAGATACCAAAAAATTATACCACATCAATTTGAGGCGGACATTGCTTTAAACAATTTGCATGAAACTATTCTGTGTCCTATTTTTGAAAATTGACGGTTAGATAGTGAAACTAAATAACAATTATTGGTACATCCATTATTTTCTCCTTGTGCTATGGCCTCTGAATATCATAATATAGTAATTTTTGATTACCTACACCCCAGCTCATTCTAACAATGAATCTGTTGGTAAATATTCATGTTTTATTAGATGAAGAAGACAAATAAATTTGGGAAACAATGAAAATATATTCTAGAAATTTAGAACTTATGTACTTTACATCTTGCTTCACATGCAAGTAATTTTTGATAGAATGATTAATGAAAAGTAGAACTGGTCCAGCACTTTTGTTGCCTTGGTTATGACTGCAAATGTCCACTTAAAAAAACCAGTCAATCTATCTGAAAGAAGTACTTTTCCCAAACACCAGAACTGCAACAACAGTCTTCTCGATAAACGTTTCACCAACACAGTTGGCATCTTCAGGACATTAAGTATACTGATTCCTAACTCTAAAACTAGTGTCTATTTCTATCTAAATTTCAGACACACATTAATGATTCTGGGAATCAACGAATCCTATACCATTTATGTATTTAAAACGAGGATCAGTAAACATTCAGTCACTATAAATCTACTCGCTATAATTTTCCAGAATGTTTTTCAACATACTCAATCCCGTTCTCACGAGTTTATATACTTTACATTATTTTATTTTCAGTATTCCTATTTTTTATATATTACTGTTAGTCTAGAAACATGTTTGTATTACTATTTTATATTAGGACATGTCCTACTAAATAAATACATAAAGTTGTTCTTCTGAGTAGAAATTAATGGGAAATTTTCTTGTGGAAGTTTCCTCTAATTTTAACATTTAAAGATAAACAATGAGCTTTTTGGAACGGGACCTTTGTTACTGTTCATAGTTCTCATGCCACACTTTGCTATCTCCAGACTTTCAAAAGCATTCCAAGATCTAGTGTTATGTGCCGATCTCAACAATTTCAGACAGTTTTCATTTATTCTTTGGTCATTCTCCAAGGTGTGTTGAGCAACACTAGATATTTCTATTCTCTCAAATTAGGTACATGCTACTTGTCTTCGAAACTAGTTTCGATAGCTTGCTCAGTCTGACCTACATATTTTTTGTCACAGTCTGCACAGCTCATTTCATATATCCTCATTTTCCAACATTTAGCCTTCAGGGTTACCTAATATTTCAAATTTTCCAAAAAGTGAAAGATTTCGATTTATTTCTGCCAGATTAAGGGTGACGTGAGCAAAACTCACAATTTGAAAAAAAAAACACACATAGAAAAGAGATTGAATTGAGCCTGAAGTTATGACATAGTCTTATTCAAAAAATGTTTTTTTCTGTGGTTGGGTTCTGCTAGACGTTAACAATATCTGTGTTGAATGAATGGCAAATAATTCTGGACTAGAGTACAGAATTAGCTTGACATTAAGCTAAGATTATGGCCTAAAAATAAATTTTAAGTGGTTTTGCTGGTTAATTATTTTTTGTCCACACATGCATTTTGTTGGAACTCATGAAAATGAAGTTGAATTCTGTTATTTTCTGTATCTTGAATATTTTCAGTAAATGGTGTAGGAAATTTGGTAACGCACACTATTTTCGTTTGCAATATCACATTCAAAAAGGAAAAGAAGAATCTATAAGTAACTATTACCAGTCGTTTAACTACCAGTGTTATCGAAAATCTAGGAGAATGCTATAATTCCACACATTCTTGAATATCTGAAATATTTCATGTTTTGAACTGTCATGAGTATGGTTTGCCTAAGCAAAGTTTGACGTATTACTTTTTTAATATGTTACCTAAAGTGAAGGCTTTCAATTGGGTTCTGGAAAATTTTTCATTTTTTTCTATTGGGTTGTGCTGGCTTAATTAACATTGAGCTAGCGAAGCAAATATTTGGAAATACATAGTGTGTCAAATTATATTGAAATTATTCTTGAACGATTGAATAAAAAAATTTAAATTTAAGTCCTCTTGATAGCTAACAAGAGTGAGTAATGTGAGTAAGTAATAGAGAAAGTTGTAAACCACCACAACTTTGAATATTTGAAAGGCTTTAACATCTTGAGCAATCAAAAATATGGTTTTCAGAAACAAAGATCAACAGGCGACCTTCTATCGTATGTCACCTATATTTTGAATAACCAATATCTATATTTTAACCATAAACGTTAAACCATATTTATTTATACCGATAAATAAATAAAAATAAACAACTAAATAACAAATCAAAGCTTTACATACATAATCATTATTATCACACAAGTAGTTTTAAGACAAAAAAATATATAAAATCAGGCATAAATAAATAACATTCATATAGCCAGCATACTATCATTTAAGAATTCCTGCAAGCTATAATAAGGTTTTTCTACGAGGTAGTTCTTCAAACGACATTTCATTATTGAAATTGGAAGATTTATTAGAACAAGTGGAAATTTATTGTAAATGTTTATAACGCTATATTTGACATTTCTCTGTATGTATAGTTGTATTTCTCGTTTCTAAGATCATTTTTTGTTCTGGTGTTATATATGTGATCCTTTTCACAGTTAATGAAAAGTTCTGATTTATTTTCTGCTACAAATACTACTCCTTCATATATATAGAGATTTATCAAAATTAAAATTTTGCTCTGAATAAAAGCTTCTCTGCAGCTATAATTTTTTTTAATCTCATAGATATAGGTGATAGATTTTTTTTGTAGTATGAGTATCCTAGAGATATTAACAGAGTTTCCCTAGAATATAATTCCATATTTTCTCCTAGATTGAATATAAGCATGGTATGCAGAGAAGGCAGCTTCAGTTGAGACATGTTCCGACAGTATTCTTGATGCATAGTAATATTTTGCAATATTTTTTGATAAGTAGTCTATGTGATTTTTCCAGTCCAGTCTCCTATCTATCAACAGTGCCAAAAATTTTACATACATACATGGAGAGTCAAGAGCTGTTGGGCTTGACATTTCTAAGACCTTTGACTGTGTGTGGCATGAGGGTTTGCTGGCCAAACTTTGATGCTATGGCTTGTCGGATCATTTTTGTGTATGGCTCTTCAGCTTCCTGAAAGAACGTTGCCTGCAAGTGGCCATCGATGGATACCTCTCAAATACTTTTACCATCAACGCTGGTGTTCCCCAGGGATCCATATTGTCTCCAACCCTATTTTCATTGTATATCAACGACTTATTGAACAAAAACGAATCCAATATATTCCTTTGCTGACGATGACACACTTGTATCATCATTCTATTTGAATTCCAAGACATCGGGTGAGGATGTACATATTAATGAGGATCTGGAGGTGATTTCGAATTGGGGTGAAAGTAACCAGGTTCAATTCAATGCTACAAAAATCCAGGCATTGGTTTTCTCCAAAAAGGTAAATGTCTCCGAACCGGATATAATAATGTCAGGACAGACAATTCCGCTTTCTGCTTGGATAAAATTGTTGGGCACAATGTCTTGGCACAATCATGTCGCTGAAATTGCAAAGGTTGCTTCTCAAAAGCTTGGAACATTATTCCAAACCAGAAAACTGTACACATCTAAGCAACTTTTGATGCTTTATAAAGCTCAGATCAGATCTTCTTTGGAGTATTGTTCCCATGTATGGAGCTCCGCCTCTAAGCATACCCTGAAGCTGCTGGATTCCATCCAGAAAAGTCATCCGCTTGATTGGAGACACGAACATCACTTGCAACCTTGATAGTCTGGAACATTGAAATAAGGTTGGAGATTTGTCTCTCTTTTATAGATAATTTCACGGGAGGTGTTCAAGTGACTTCCACCAAGAGCAGCACATATTAGAAATACGTGACGGACTGTGACTGCTCATCGTTTTGAGGTTCAACTCAGTACCCCTCGAACTTCACTGATTATAAGACCTCTTTCATTTAGGTAACTGCGTTTATATGGAATAAACTTCCTGAGAACGTTTTTCCAAGTGAATTTAATCTCCTGCGATTCAAATCCAACGTGAATCACTACTTTCGCACAGGCACCGCTCTTAGAGCGCCTTAAGGATTTTCCTGTAGTGCTTGTGTTTTTTCCTTGAAGAAAAATCATCAGTGGCAGGTTCTTGGTTTATAAATTCAAAAAGTAACCAAGCTCCAGAGAGCACCATCAAAAACATTCAAGCTATGGTGACGCTATGTCAAATCAGACTTGTAATGTAGCAGAAATAATCCACCTTCAGTTAAATAAATTCTTGCGAGAAATACATCTGGTCAAGCTGTTAAATTTCGACTTCAATACAATGCTTTCAGCTTAAATGATAAATTTTATATATTCTTTGATATGTTTTGGAAAATGTTTGATTGGTGTTTCCCATTCTCAGACATTAAGAATAATGCAATGAAAAAATCCTGGGTAACCGACGAAATTGGAAACTCCAGTATAAATCTGAAAGATGATTTTCTTTCACAAAAATAATATGTACTTGTGAATCATTACAAAAAATGAGAACCGATCCTATGAATCTGGTAGAAACCACAAATATTTTTTAATGTTCTCAAATACAGAAATTTGAAAACAAAAAATTAAACTCTTTCAATAAATTGATGGATATAGCCGTTACTACGTAGTAGGAGATCATCATGAAAAATGAGAAATGAAACTTTCTATGGATTTTTACCACTTTTATTTATAACTAGTGCTGTTACTGCAGTTTCGTCCTATAAGGACATTTTCGTACAATTACAATGAACTGGTTCTATAAGGACATTATTAAACAATTACAATAAACTGGTTTATTGTAATTATTTGAAAAAAGCCATATTGGACGAAACTACAGTAACAACATTAGTTCCAAGTAAAAGTGGTAAAAAAACATAAAAAGTTTTATTTCTCATTTTCATAATACTTTTAGGAGAGATTAGTTTTTTGATAGTGTTCCATGTAAGTAAGTGATTTTCGTATAATTCAATGTCCATAGGAAAGTAGTTGTGCGAAAGTACTTTTTGTTTCATGTTATTCAATGCTCATGGGAAAGTAGTTGTTTCAAGAGGACTTTTTTTCTTTCAGTTTTAATCTAAAAGTAACAGCTAAAAACGATTTACATTTACATGATTTTGACGATTGGGGAATTAGTTTTGAAGAACATAATTAACGTAAATACACTTGTATTCTGGATACATGCCAGTTGTTGAAATTAAAATCTTACTTTCTGAAAAATATGACATATGTACTGTCAGAAACATATCCAAGCTATTCGTTAATTCAAATTGAGATAGTGATCTTTCCAAGAGTTGCTGTGCCAAACTAATTCGTAGTTATACACTAATCGTCTGTAAATACTCTCAGCGTATGTGTTGGTTTGCATGATTCAATTCTAAGTGCTGATATTTTTTTAGTAACAAAATGCCAAAAATGTTTCTTGGTGAGTATCGTTTTTTAACTGCTTGTTCTAATAACGTGATTAACTAGATTGGAATGTGAGGAAGTATATATGGCATTTTATTTCTCCTAAATTAGGTAAGTTAACGAATCCGATGGCAGGTCAATGACAATGAAATTTATATAATTTTCAATTATATTACGAGTTTTTTTGATTGATTAGTGATGTTATGTTTCTTCATTTCTAAATTGTTTTAGAATATATACTTTTATGTTGCGATGGGCTTGCTGACACTGGTAATATTGTTCTCGTTGAAACTGGTGTACTCACCCAAGAACAACCTATTCACTGACCCTGTAGGTACGATCAAGCTGGACTCTTGAATTCTTCATCAGTTCATTCAATTCCATGTTCATGCCTTTTGCAACCTGTTTGTGTACATTTCATTTCAAACTTTCTTGATGTTGACCTGAAGATTTACTCATTTCTTCTCTGTGCCTCATGTTGTGAAAGATTTATTAGCAACTTGGTGTTTTCCTCTTTCTTTTTTTTATAATGCGGTTAAAATTTCTAGACAATTCTCTGTATTCACCAATACGTTTAGTCTAGTCTAATCTGGCATTATGTTCGATACTAAACATGTGTCATGCTGAATTACTTTTAAAAAAATGTTTTCAAACTCCTTATTGTCAGTCGATTGATACCAAAATGCATATATTATCAAACCACAGATCATCAAATATAAGTAGTATACTCTACCAGTGGGCCTAGAAATGCATTATGCATGAATATAACGTTTTGTTTCTTTTTTATTTGCAGCAATACGTTTACCGAGACTTGCAAGTTTTGCCTAAATTGGGTTGTGAATTGTGCCGAAGAATTTTGTCAAACCTTCTTTAAAATTATGGATGTTTACTTTATTATATTGTACATGGATAAATAAATGTTTACCACAGTAACATGTCTTTTTTTAATATTTGCAAATTGGCGTGAAATGTAGAAAGCATATTAAATTCAATAATTTTTTAAGTTACTGTTTATCATAAATTCTTGAATTCCTTACTTTTTCAAAGTTTCATTATCAAATCCGTATTTTCCGGATATCTATTTTCTGGATCTATATTTTCTTTAGCTCAATTGATAAACATTTAGGCTTTACTAGCAAATCTCTGATCTCTGAATAAGTATTTGCCTAACAAAACCTTTGAAGGAAAAAATATCAAATCAAAAAAGGTGATAAAAACTACTTAATGCACTTTAAATTTGGCCTAACAAAACCTTTGAAGGAAAAAATATCAAATCAAAAAAGGTTATGATAACTACTTAATGCACTTTAAATTTGGCAATGAATGAACTTGAAAAAAATGGAAATGAAAATATTGGTTTAAAAAATAAAAAGCGAGGTAAAAAAGGATGGAATAGAAGTTTATCTAGCCATTCTGGAAATTGATAGAGGGAAATATATTTCTAACGGTTTTGATTATCATTCAGACATGGGCAAAAAAAAAGATTTACAGGGTGATTCAAAAGTACTTTGACAAACTTCAGGAGGTGATTCCTCACAATATTCTAATATGAATTGTCCAAATAAATAAATGTCCGGAAACGCTTCGTTTCCAAGATACAAGATGTTGAAGTTTTATTTTCGTTTTTTTCAAATAACTTTTGAAATACTGAACTTAATTAAACGAAACTTGGCAATAGGAGGTTTTTGAGGTGTCGAATTCGAACCTGATGTTCTTATTGCTCTTACTCGTAGGGGGCGCCACCTACACGTCTTTTTCTTTTTTAAAGATTCATAACTTTTTGGACGTACCTCTAGCACATTTTTCAGTAAAAAAAATCGATTCCTCTATCATATCTACGTAAATAAGCTACCCCCAATCGACTTGAAGTTTTCAAGTCCAAATATTTAGAAAACGGTTGCTTAGAGCGACTAGTAACAAGGGTAGCTTATTTACGTAGATATGATGGAGGAATCGATTTTTTTACTGAAAAATGTGCTAGAAGTACGCCCAAAAAAGTTATGAATCTTTAAAAAAGAAAAAGACGTGTAGGTGGCGCCCCCTACGAGTAAGAGCAATAAGAACATCAGGTTCGAATTCGACACCTCAAAAACCTCCTATTACCAAGTTTCGTTTAATTAAGTTCAGTATTTCAAAAGTTATTTGAAAAAAACGAAAATAAAAATAAAACTTCAACATCCTGTATCTTGGAAACGAAGCGTTTCCGGACATTCATTTATTTGGACAATTCATATTAGAATATTATGAGGAATCACCTCCTGAAGTTTGTCAAAGTACTTTTGAATCACCCTGTATATTATAGGAACGAACATGATAGATATGTAAATATTTAGAAAGGCATGAAAAAACGTAGTATCTATTTTAAAGTGTGAGCTCCTTCTCAACGATTTTCTGTCCACCTTCATTGAAAATTGTAATCGAGGTGTCATTCGATTTGGATAAGCATATTGGAATTAGTTGAAAAATTTGAAATACCTCATAAAAATTGCGACAGTTTTAAACAAATATTTAAAAGTAAAAAACGTTTTTCTGGCAAATATCTCCAAAAGTATTTCCTACAAAAAAGTATCAACTCTCGCAACTCTATCAGTAAGATTTATTATTTGGTGAGAGTAAGGGTGTGAGATTTTTTATTATAATAATAATATTTATTTCTTTGGTTGAAAAGTACAGTTGACAGAAATCAATGCACAATAAACAAAGAAAATGTCAGTTATAAAAGTAAATGTAAAAACATATAAATAACTACATGTAACCATATTATAAAAGTCAGTCCAAATAATATGTAACCATATTATAAGTCAGTCAAAAATAATATAAACAACACAATAACACAAACAGTGATAAACATCCATAAGTAATGAAAGTAACATATAAATATAAAAATATGAATGTAACTAGTTAAAGACTATAAAAAAGCCAATAAAATATAATCAACATACAATTTCTCAAGTATTTCTCAAGTATTGGAAGTGCTGAAGCTCAAGATATCAGGTTAGTTGATTGGTGAATTCTTGAATGGTGTAACAAGTCCTTTGAAGTAGCATTTTTTTCAGCTGACTTTTGAACACATTAATATTTGGGGAATTCTTAAGAGCTATTGGAAGCATATTGTATAATTTACACCCACTGTACTCTACGCTTTTTTAATACAAAGAAGTTCTATGAGCGTATGGTACGATTAGATCTTTCGAACGAGTATTGTGGTTATGATTTGGGAAAGAGGACTGAAAATTGGATTTATTTTTGAAAACGTATGCACTAGCCTCTAGTATGTATGTGCTGGCAACTGTAAGAATTTTTAGCTGTTTGAAAGCATCTCTACATGAATCACGATACCCTAGCTTAGCTATTATTCTAACTGCATATTTCTGGAGGAGAAATATTCTTTTAACAGAAGCACTCATACCTCAGTTGAGAATGCCATATCGAAGGTGTGAATGGAACTTAGCATGGTACAATGTTATACTAGAGCTGCAACGATTCGACATGAATCTAATAGAATAGCAGCTTTTCTTCATTTTATTACATAAAGTATCAATATGTTGATTCCAAATTGATTTTTTATCTAGAACAATTCCTAGCATATTTACAGTTTCTACAGGACTAATTGATTTTTCACTATTTTCATATAGTATCACATTTGAATCCCTTTGACCACGTCTGCTGAACAATATGGTGTTAGTTTTAGGTTTGTTGAGTTTCAAATTGTTTTTTTCAGCCCACAATATGATTTTATCATATCTATCCTCAGCAGTTTCATGGAGTGCCTCCATGTTGTCTTCAACAATCAAAATATTTGTATCGTCAGCATAACATGTAACGAATACCAAATTTGTTTCACTGATGAACGTAATCGGTCCATTAGCAAATAACAAAATAGGGGGCCTAAATTCGAACCCTGGGGAACTCCCTGTTTTATATCACAATCATCGCCTGTACATTGACCAATTCTCACTTTTTGCCTGCTACCTATAAGATAAGATCTCACCAAATCATGTGGTACCCCTCTTACACCTAATCTATGAAGCTTAGATAGTAACAGTTCATGGTTCACACAATCAAAAGCACGTGAGAAATCTATAAAAAGGCCCATGACACATTTTTTCCTGTCGGGAGCATTAACAATTCTCGACTGAAATTCACATAGGGCTGACTCTGTACTCTTTGATTTAGTGAAACTGTGCTGTGAAGATGACAATAGTTTGTTTTGTTCGTAAAACATAGTCAATTGTTGTTTTAGATTCAACTCGAATGGCTTGGAAAGACTTGACAGTAGGCTTATCGCTCTATAATTGTCTAGGTCATTCACATAACTTTTTTTTTAAATAATCGGCAGACTGTTGCAAGCTTCAAATTTGTTGGAACAATTCCATTTACAGAAGACTGATTTATTAAATATGTCAGGCGACGACATAGTTCAAAACGGCAACTTTTCAGTAAGTTATTAGAGATATAATCATGACCAGAAGCATTGGAATTTTTCAGTTGGGTAATGAGCTCTAAGACATCATTGTCACAAACTGAAGATAGGAAAAAACTATTCAAGTTATTTGACATATTTTGTGCAAGGAAACTTAGATCATAGCACCTGTTATCAATCAACGGTTTATTAAAATTCTTATTGAACATACTAGCTAGTTCTTTTTCTCCAATATCATCATCCTTAAGTTTAACAGTTATTGCACGATTTTGTTTAGGTTTTTTTTTGAATTTGATTAATGATCTTCCGAGTAGTTTTAGATTTGTTATCAGAATTGAAAATTTGATAATCATGATACTCTTTTTTGCACAACAATTTTTCTCTGTATAGTTTACTGTAATATTTACTTATTTCTTTGTAGTTGTCATCCTGCTTAGCAATTAAGGTATACACAATTACATTATTTTTTAATTCTTGCAATTCAGGTGTCATAATATAATCATTGCCCTTTCTTGCTTTCATAGTCAATTTCCCTAATGGAAAGGAAATTTCAAAATAATACAATAGCATCTCTGAGAAAACATTGTAGGCCAAATTTAGACAGTCTAGTGCATACATTTCCGACCAATTTTCATTTTTCAAGTAGTCTTGAAATCTTGAGATGTTTTCTTTACAGAGATCCCTGCGCAAGTAGTAATTTTTTGTTTTATTACCACTTTCTTTTAAAATGTGATCTTCCATAACTAAAAATTGTGCAAAGTAATCAGATAAATGCAAGTCGTTAACTGTTACTTCAAAGTGCCTATTACATTTAATAAAAAAATTATCAATACATGTCTCGGAGTATGATGTCACACTTGTTGGAGAGTTGACACTAACTTCGATATTAAAGCAAGCTAACAGATCGAGAAGCTGTGAAATATTTATATATATATATATAAATCCTTTATTTAGTCAAAGACTAATAAATTATACATACAAGTGAATAACAATTTTAAAGAAATCGATACAATCTAAAAATTATAGTATTTTTTTTTGTAACTTGTACAATGTCATTAAGCTGTAATATACTTATATTAAAAATAATTAATTACTAATTTACATCTCACCTCAAATATATTGTAAAATCTTACAAGTGAAATTAATAAATTAAACGTCGCGTCGTTCTATAAAACTGAAGTCAACAATGTAAAATATTTACAATCTATATATACATATATATATACATACACATATATACACATACACATAGATCCTTATTTAGTCATGAAACTAATAAAAACATTGTGAACAATATACAAATATACAATGATAAAATAGGTGACTCGCACACATGTGTATAAACTTACAAACAAATATAATATATAAAATGAACCACACAACATTTATATACAAAAAAAAATGTTACTACAATATAATTCCATCCGATAATAGGTGCTTCTTGAGTTTGACTTTAAATATACTCAGACTTTCAGAATTTTTTATATAAACCGGAATATTGTTGTACATGGTTACACCTTTAACAAAAATAGAGTTTTGGCTATATGTTCTGCTAACCAGAGGAACGCGAAGATTACCTCTACATCTAGTATCGTGCTGATGAACATCCTGATTGAGAACTAAGATATTCTGCATATATTCAGGTGCTATACCTCTTTTAATTTTATGAATGAATATTAAGGAGTGATATAATAGATAAGTCTTAACCGGTAACCAATGAAGAGTATCGAGCATAGAATTTATTGACGTGTCACGTGCACAACAAAGAATAATTCGCATAGCTCGATTTTGCAATTTTTGCAAACGGCTTAGCACATTTTGATTTACCAGATAAAGCACTGTTGCACAGTAGTTGAAATGAGGAAGAATAAGTGTATTATAAATCATAAGCTTACTCCACTGAGTGAGATGCGGAGAACATCTCCTCAAATAATAAATTTTCATGGCAATTGTTCTTATAACATTTTTTGCATGGTCATTAAAATACAGTTGACGATCAACCAAAACCCCTAAATATTTAAATGTCTCAACCATTTCTATCTGGACACCATCGATTGAAAGTTTTGGCATTGTTTTCATTACTTCCCTATAAATTTTATCTCTACTGATTAACATCCATTTTGTTTTGTTTGTATTTATTTTCAATAAGTTTCCACAGCAATAATTTTGAATGGCTTCTAAACTTTCGTTGATTGCATTGAAGCATGTTGAATGATTATTCCCAGTGTAATAAATAACAGCGTCGTCAGCAAAGAGGTGTATACAACATTCTTTCACCACCTCAACCATATCATTTATATAAACTAGAAACAATAAAGGACCCAGAACACTACCTTGAGGTACTCCTATATTATTATCGAGTGTGCCAGATGTAACATGGTTAAGTCTTAATTTTTGCTTCCGGTTATTCAAATAGTCTGCAATCCATTGTAATGCTGCATCTACAATTCCAACTGACTCCAATTTCTTCAATAATCTGGTTCTGTCAATAGTTTCGAAAGCCCTTTGCAAATCCAGAAAAACGGTCACTGTTATTTGATTTTTTTCTAAAGTGTTCTTCCAATCGTGGAGCACACATTGCAGAGCAGTTTCACAACTGTGTTTATTACGAAACCCTGACTGAACACATGTAAGGGCCTTATTACCTTCCAAGTGATCCACAATTTGATTGTAGACCGCTTTTTCTAGTACTTTTCCTATAATTGGTATCATATTTATTGGTCTCAATTCACAAGCTTTATTCGTATTTGGGACTTTAGGAATTGGGATAATTGTTGCAATTTTCATTTCATCAGGCACTTTATGAGTTTCGAAAGAATAATTTATCATATTCAAAAGTGGTTTAGAGATGGTTGAGAAGCATTCTTTCAACAATTTTGTAGATATTTCATCTGTACTATTTTTATTTGTCATTGAAAATATTATTTCCTTGAGATTCACAATGGTAATCATCTTGAAATATCTCAATTTATGTGAAACAGGACTAACTATAAGAGGAATTTCGTC
Organism: Leptinotarsa decemlineata; assembly: GCF_025532065.1. Classification (NCBI taxonomy): domain Eukaryota; kingdom Metazoa; phylum Arthropoda; class Insecta; order Coleoptera; family Chrysomelidae; genus Leptinotarsa; species Leptinotarsa decemlineata. Next base: position 2,640,170 of record NW_027412596.1, on the reverse strand, counting down.
TTGAGGTATTTTAATTGAATCAGTGATATCGTTAATACTTTTGACATAGTATTCATTAAGACTATTTGACATTTTGATATTATCATTTTCAATAATAACATCATCGAATTCAATACTTGCATATGTGCTAGAAACACTATTCTTTGGTATATATTTCTTCAAAGTCTGCCACATTTTAGTAGGATTACCCATATTACTATTTATTTTATTTTCTAAATATTTCTTTTTTTCTTGTCTTATAACCTTCACAGCAGTGTTTCGTTTTTGTCGGTAGGTTTCCCAGTTCTCTGCTATACGATTATTGACATATATCCGATAGCTTTCATCTCTCTCTGCAGTCGCATTTTTGACTATAATATTCCACCATTCTTGATAGTGAGGTAATATTTTTATCTGCCTCACAGGGGCAACTGTATCAACAGCTTCTAAAATTGTGGTAACCAAATACTTATATTTACGATTAATATCATAGGTTCTATAATCCCATTCTATACTCTCTAGTCTTTCATTGATTGCATGATAATCCAAAGTCCTACCTCTACTCTCGATTAATTTCACTTCATTTTTTGAAACAACTTCATCGAGATTTACTATTATATTTCTGTGGTTACCAATTCTAGGTAAATCCAGTACTTGTACATTGGTGTCACAATTTGACAACACTAAGTCAATTAAAGTACCCCCACTACTTGTTATGTTCGTATGCTCTTTAACTTTATTCTCAAAACCAATATCCTCTATCACAGCCATCAATCTCTGAGTGTACGTATTCGTACCATACCAATTAATATTGAAATCTCCAACAATAATAATCTTCATATTCTTGTCTGTTAAATTATCATCACACCATTTTTCGAAAAAGTCTAAAAATAATACACCACTGCTGTTTGGGGATCTATAAACTGAGACAACTAAGAAAGTAATTTTATGATACACAAATTTTACAGATATTAACCAGTAGGACTTTTCAAAACACGTTTTAGAAATAGTCAAGATTTGTAATTCATTTTTTGTATAAATGAGGGCACCACCAGTGTGTCTACTACTACTGTCCACTCTATGAACTACATAACCACTTAAATCAATTTCACTATTGTATATATCAGTTGTTAAATGTGTTTCCGATAAACAGACTAATAAAGGTTTTTTATCATCAACAAAATGCTTTATTTCATCAAAATGTGCTAGAAGACTTTGCGAATTCATGTAAAGAAGAAAACAGTCAATATCTTTCGTTATGCGTTGTATTCTACGGTTTTTTTGGCTCTCTCTAAAAAATTACTTTCAATTATATCCTTATCATCAGCGATCTTGCATACCTCATCTCTATTTGGATATTCACCTATCTCGATATGAACCAAGTTACTATGTTTTCTACCATTAACAATTATACTAGTTAATTTAGAAACTAACATATTTTTAGTAAGTACACGTCTACCATCGTTAATATCTACTAATATTGCTCTCGTCTTAATATAATTGTCTAACCTGGTAATGTACTTACCAAGTTTGTCATTAAATTTGTCAATAAAATAATTTAGATGTGATAATCTAAGAGGAACTGTAGTCAAAATCAAATTTGTATGGAGACATTGTTTCAAGTTATTATTTAACATTTTGAATGAAGGATAATTCTTATTGAGAAAATCATTGAAACCAGCTTGTATAATCACAAAATCGTTCATTGTGAATGATCGTGTCAACTGTATTATATCTTCAATAACATATTTTAAACTAGCACCTGGTTTGATTATAGTTTGTACAAAATACTTTTGTCTAAGTTTCTTACTCAACAAGTTTCCTACGTTCCTGCCTCCTTCATCACATAATATCAAAATCTTATTTCTCTCACTTTCGACT